>NW_008236177.1:177643-210584 GCF_000691975.1 Corvus brachyrhynchos
CTTTCCCTATGCCTTCAAAATTTGTGGGTTAGCAATCCCAGACAATTATCATTACCAGACAAATCACACATTTACTGCGGTCACTCACTTCCACTGCTGCTTAATGTCAGCCAGAGCTCACTCAAATCTTCCCAACAGAGCAGGTAAAATTCAGTTTCATGTTCAGTGGACTTGGGGAAGAAAAGAGGAAAATAGCTCAAGGCATGGAAGGTGTAATTTTGTCAGGCCAAAAGGTAGGAGTAGGTGCAGTCTCAACTCTGAGCAGGACAGGAAGGTTGTGTGCCTCAGCAGGGCATAAGGGAGCTGCAGGGAGGCTGTTTAACACTCTCATCTCTAACTGGATTAGGGCATAAATCAAACACATAAAGTGTTTGATTTTACTTTCAATTACCTAGGGATTTTAGTTACCAATGGAACCCAACATTTATTATTTTATTTCTTTATTGGGGATATCCAAAGGATAATGACATTGAAACAGGAGTTCAGTTAGTCTGCAAAATTCCAAATCTCTAGGCAGCATCTACTTCCCTTTTCCAGCATAACAATTATGGGGAGCTAAAATCCCAAACATTTTTTGTATCCCAAACTCTTATTTGCAGTTTCCTTTTCTTGTTTACCCTTCTGTTATCTTAACACATTTCTCCCAACTCTTTAATTTTTTATTTTGCCCATCCTCCTAACCTGTGTCTTAGGCTATAAATCACTGATGACAGAAACAAGCCCTGTACAGAGTGAGGTCCTGGAAATACTTGATTTTCTGGAGAAATCACTACACGGAAAAATGTTGAACAGACATAGACATGTGTCAGCTGGAAAGCTTCCTCCTGTGCAAGGCAAACATTTTTGCACAGATTTGGTTTTCTGTGCATGTTCCTTGTTGTTGAACTCAGAATAAGATTGGTTTGGGCCTCAATCTACATAGCTGGTAAATCATCTGAACTATCTGTGAATTACAGCTTGGCTGCCTCTGCACAGAAAATTTTCAGGGAAACCTTCCATCATTTTTATGATTACCTGAAACAAACACTTTTGTTTCTTTACCATCATTTGTGTAGCTCTTCCTACCAGCTGAGCAGCCCTCCCTAAATTAAACTGGAGTAATCAGGAGCTTTTCTCCTTTTGCTTTCCTTTTTGTTTTTGTTTTCAGAGCATTTACTTTGCCATTAAACAGGGCAATTTTTTTTTCGAGATATCTTCAGGCTGTTCTCTGATTCACTAGTCACTTGAGGTATTAAGGCTATGAGACCAAACAACATGGACAGTGGGAATGGAACTGGCATATTTATTTTAAAATTGCAAATTTCATTATTTTTCAAAAATACTTCATCAGGAAGAATTTCATCATGGAAAATGTTGTTGAGCACCTCAGGTGCCTAGGGAAGTGGAAGAGTCACCACCCCTGGAGGTGTTCAATCAAGAGCTGGGCATGGCACTTGGTGCCATGGTCTGGTTGACAAGGTGGTGATCAGTCAAATGTTGGATTCGATTATCTTGGACGAGTTTTCCAGCCCTAATGATTATGTGACTCCCTGATTAACAGAGCTTCATTAGGTGAATGCCAGTGTGTATGTTAGAAATAAATTGTTATTTATGTGCAACATTTTTGAATTCATCGTTCAAATTAATTGTAAAGAAATGAAACGCTGTGAAACCTTTTATTACTTCACGGCAGCAGCTTAGTTGCACATTTGCACATGCAATTATATCTTCAAAGGTTCCTGCTTCATAACCTTTTCAACAGACTGGGGGCTAATTAATTCTTAAGGAATAGTTCTCTGATCGTGTTTGAAGGTGATCTGTCTTTTTTTGTACCTCAGACTGACTTGTGGTATTATGAAACACTGCATCTGGTTCTTAATAGTCATGTCATACTGCATTAAGTCATAAAACACTGTCCTGAAAAGACTGATGCAATGATTTATCTCATGTCATATCTTGATGTGTCAGTCAAGGAAGTAGAGCATATACAGATGGATCTTATCTGTACAAGTGGCTTGTATATGTGGAGTTTTAAGAAAAAAATAATGAAAACCACAGAACCTGAGAAAAACTGCTTTTATACTAAGTATAATGTTTAGAATTCAGTTAGATGGCCATATCTTTGATATGATAAATTCATTTAAATCAGGATAGTAGTATATATATGACAAATAAAGAATCCTTGCTCTAGAAAGAATTATTAGGGATCCATTTTGAGCAATACACAACAGGAATCTTCATGGTAACGTTTGAGGCCCTATTGGGGTCTAACATCTTAAAATTTAAGAAATAAATGCTGTTTGTGGTGGGGAATATTCTAGCCAAAACTGTGTTTTGGTATACTTCTTCTTGTTTGGTATTCCTGGCATCAATACCAAAAAACATATTCACAAGGCAATTGGGGGCAAAACGTGAAATCTTTCTTTTAAAATTTCACCTATAAGATAAGCAGTAGGCTTAGGGCACAGAACAATTAAGCTCTTCCTGTTAGGTCCTAGATACTTTAAATGTACAAAACTTCATTTTTTGTTGGTAGATAATAAATTTTTAGGCCCATTTTCATGGCTAATCAACTGTTCCTTCAATGTGCCTAAGTATGCGAGCAAAGAACAGTGAAGGCATTTTCGGTAATGAAAGTTGGCATCTATAGATTTGTCTTTGGCTCCTAAACTGTAAGATTTTGTGGCAAGTATTCAGTCATATAGGTTGCATACAGTGTTGGATGGTGTCCATGACATCCAGCTCCATTAAGAGCTTTTGAGGTCTCGGGAAGCAACAACTGCCTAATGAAAATATGTAAAATTGTATTTTATACAAAAATGGCTGTAAGAAACTAAAGATACAATTAGCTACTAACTTTAATGCCATGTCCTAGATTTTTTTAAAGATATTGCTCCGGATGATTTCTTATTTCCATGTTATAATGCGATTTCTTCTGGTTATATTTTAGTTTTCCTGTCATTACAGCATTTCTTAGAGAATAGTAACAACTGCTTGTGTTCACGGTAAACATTTTCTCAATTGTATAGTTTTTTAGCAGATATTCTGAAGACAAAAATGGCTGAAGGCAAGGATGTTGATGGATCTCCTGGTTAATGTGCCAATCTACTAATTAATTTAACTATATCACAGTAATTTGCAAGGAGCTGGTTATAAATGACTTATATTACACTCTTCCCAGGATTTTAGTCCTGTGTATGAAAACAAGCTATCATTGATAATAAGGGGAAAATTTGCACATAAGAGGGTGTTAAATTTTTTGTACTTCTATAGAAGTAATGTGGCAATAGCACATTTTTCATATTTTCTGTCCCAGTTATTTTTGTGCCCTGGATTATATGGATATCTCATAATTAGAAGATCGCCCTTGTTTCTGTGTTCTATTTTTACATCAAACGTTAATCAATTTCTTTTGCTGAAAGAAACATTAGAAACAATATTTTAGAACCTCTCAGCTGCAGTAAGAAATGTGCTTTTAAAATACCCTAGGATTTTTTGATTTATTAATAATAAATAAGGGTCACAGTTGTTGATTTCTTGAAGAAAAAGCACGTCGTTTCTCTGTCCTTTTACATCTATAACTTCTAAATTTTCTCTGTCTACCATGGCCAGAAAATATTAAACAGATAAATATACTGTTTGATGTAGAAATCAGCCTTTTTTTTTTTTTAGGATTAATGGAATTTATATCTCCCTGTGGCAGTTACAGAGTTAGATTGTACATTTGGCCCATATTAAGACTTCAGGATGACTGATGCATGGAGATTCTTTAATGCCATAAAATCAAGATGCTTTCAAGAAACACAACAAGTAACAATATTAACAGTAGATAATAATGAGACCAAAGGCCTAACAAAGTAATAAATATTAAATTAAATTAATACAGAATGAAACAAATAAATGGAACTATTGTCCATACTCACTCAATGCTTCAGAAATCAATAGCAGCTGGGCAGCAATGTAGGAACCTCTCTGTACAGCAGAAAGGATAGGTTGTATGGGGCTCTTGTTCAAAATCAGAATGAGGATATTAAAAATTAAGTAAGTTCTAAAATTGACATAAAGGCATTACTACTTTATTCTGACTTTCTTATAATGGGCCTTTATTTTGTCATAGAATAAACATATAAATCTTAATAACTTTTTTACCACATACTGTGGCACATCAACTCTGTAATAACAAAACCTAAAAGTGATTATCTTTATGAGATTTAATGTTTCCCTTTGTTTATTTGGTATGGCTCTGATAATGGAGTTTATGAACTCCATTGTCTCTTGAGATTCTGACTAGGAAAATCTTATTGCCAGATAACTAAATCTTATATTCTACCCTAAACGCTGTTACATGATCTATGATTATTTTTTTAAACAAAGATCTCCAAAAAAACTTGGTTTTGTAATTCTATTAACACTCAGTTGCACTTTATTGGCATTTATCTCAAGAGATGCAACATTTCATAGTTCCCTCAGTTTACCTTTTTTGACTTTGTACTCAAGTGAGAACATGCCACAGAAGAAAAGAACAACTAATAACCACCCAGAAATTTTAAATTTGGTTTGGTTTGGGTTGAGTTGGATTGGGTGGTTTATTTTTAATTATTCTATAGCAGATTTAATTCCATTTCAGTCTTCATTTTGATGATAGAAAAGCCAATGTAATGTATGGCAAGCTGATGTTTCATAGCTTGAGGAAAATTGCTCTACTATCTTTGCTACTTCTCCTTGGAAGGTCTTTTGCCAAAATTCAAGAACAATGATATAATATGTAACTCTTTAAGTATAAAGAGGAATAGCATACAAAGGCAAGGGGTGTTGCAGTCTGGTCATAAAGGCCTGAGAATCTTGCTGTCTCCAGTCACATTAGTTGAACTCAGAACTCTATTGACCAACTAATTAAAAAAGTGTAAATGCTATAAAATTTTGTTTTTGTGGGTGAATATAACAATTTAAGTTGTATGGCCATGGGGGCAAAGGTGAAATCATTGGAAAATAATGAATAATGGAATAATAACTGAATTAACCCTCACAGTATGTCCATGGCAAGAGACAGACCTTAGAGCTTATTAATGCCAATTAGTCTTCAGTTTAATATCTGATCACTTAAGTGGAAGGTAATTTGTAATTGTAATTGTAATTTGTATTTTTTAAATTTGTATTTTGTAATTGTAAATTGTTGTTTGCTTGATTATGAAGGAAATATCTTAGAACAAAGGGAGCACCATGATATATTTGAACACTTACTGCTCTTATATGACCTGTTTCAATGACCACATATTTGAAATTTAGAGCAGAATTTGCCACTGTAACTGGCATTAAAATATTCTTTGATTCTGTACAGCTTAGAGTCTCTAATCTCTGGACTTCAAAGGGTGACAATGATTTTATTAAGTCTTGCAGAGTAATTTATCCTATTCAAATTTAAGTACATCAGAATATTATGTTTCCTCACCTCTCTGACATCAACAGTTGCATTAGCTGGTTGTTTGTTTGAAGCTGCTGCAAGAGCCTTTGCAAAAAATGGGCAGTAAAATATATACTATTTTCAATTTCAAACTACTTGCAATTCTAATATGTGGAATGTTAGTTTTGTCTGCAAGTGTGAAAAGAAAAAGAATTAATAGAGGATATATACATACTGTAACAATTACATTAACTCCATTTTGAAATTACTTCGGATAAAATTTTTTATACTACTCTGAATTAGGAAGAACAAATTCAAATTCTCTGCCTCTCTAAAGTAGAGAACTCTACTTAAGAGACTGTAATAAATATGTGACCACACCTATATGTGATACATATAATATATTCTCCCTGTGAACAATTCAAACTCCATCAGTAAGTAAACTGTGATTGTAAAGCACGAGCATTTGGTCCTTTTCGATTTTTAAAATTTATTACCAAAAAATCTCTCTGTCTCTATCTTAAGTAATTTATTTGTACATCAGTCTATTGGACTTTTCTTTGTAAATTTGGAACATGCATTTTCAAACTCAAAGATTTGTAAAATGTCACTTATTAAAATTATATAGGATTTGAAGTGACAAAACACATAATTTCTTAAAAAGTTTCTACATTTCTTCTTTCTTTTTTTCTTTTTTTGTTCTTTTCCCTAATCTTAACTTCTATTTAACACTCAGGCATAGAAGCCCATCAGGATTTTTATGTAATATCAGTGTTAGGTTAAGGAAATAGACAATTTCATGGTAACTGAATTCTCACAACCCTTTTTTAAGGAAACCCACTCAGTGAGCAGAATAAAGAGACAACAAGTAGGTGAAGATACACAGGAATTGCCTGTAGGCTTCCAATATGCTTTTTAGATGATATTCTTACATTTTCAATGCGATCTGACTAAAATACTGGTGAGTTTGTCTCCTGTGTTGTGTTAAATTTAGCCTGAAACCTTTCTACTAAGATCTTGAAGCCATATGGTCTTGTTAGTATTTAAATAAGAGACTTCCCAAGAAAATTCTGATGCAACAGCATAAGGCTGTTTCAGCTTCATTCCCTTCTGATTTTCTCAAATTAATCCTTGTTTTGAACAAAGGTACTGGCAGTACTTCCTTCAATAATATTTTAATGGAGTTTCAAATAATTTTAGATTTAGACCTGCAGTAGAGTAGTTTGTAACCTTAATGTTATTTCTTTTACTGTGAAGTGACTGATTTTAAGGGAATGGTGGTGTTTTCTTGATCTTGTGAATTTTTGTTTGTTTGACCTTAAATCCATGTTGATGATTGCAATGTATAGGTGTTGATGAAGTGTTTATCTTTTAGGCAGTGTTCTTTGGCAAAATGTTTGTCTGAACATCAAGCAGAGGAGACAACAGATGGAGGAAGAAACTTGCATGAGTTAGGTAGAAATTGTAATAGTTTTCTATTCAATTAGGTAAAATATATTTACTTGTTATGTGTATTTTACAGCCATCTTTGGTAAAAAAAAATATATATTTTCCTATTATTATTTAAAAGATAAATTCTGACCCCAGCATAATCCTGATTGTCAACAGATTCTGTATTTGCTAGCACAGCTTATAATACTTTTCAACACACTATGATGAAATGGATAAACCAAATCAAAAAGACCATAAATTATGAGGAGGAGCAGTGGAAAAGGAGGCAGTTGTACATGTAATATCTGTATCAATCCTGTATTTTTGATGTCTACTAATGAAAGACTGATTTGGATGACTCTTGGCTTTGAGAATTTGAAATTTAGCTTTAGGTGTTGCACTTTTTGGCCTGAGCACCATTGGTGATACCAAAAAAGAAACTGGATTCCTGTTTAGAATAAAACTGCCAAGTCCCTTAGCTCCTGGAGGTTTAAGACTCCTTTGAAATGTAGCTGAGAATTTTGCTTTTTCAATAAATACAGAGGTATTCAAATAAGTGGGTTTGGTTTTTTTTGTTTTTAAGACTGGCACAAAATTATCAGTGGGAAAATCATATTTAGAAATTATCAAAGAAATATTAGGATTACATAAGGGTTTAATATTTTGCATTTTAGAAAACATCAGTTATTTCAATCAAACATTAATGATTTCAGGGCATGGAATGAAAGCTAAAGGAGGTGTTTTGTTCCTCCAGTTTAAAGATTTCAGATTACTGTATGCTGATGACATAAAATATCTTAATGCTGTCTTAAAATAGAAATGTATTTATCAATCACATTGTAATTAGATTAACTGAGACTGCATTGTTGTCTTTGCCAATTTCCAATGAAAATAAAAGGTATTAACTGTGATCTCTAAGATTTATATGGAATATTTGCACACTGTGCAACAAATTGAAAAATCACTGGACTTCTAAGACATCCATTTAAATGAGTAAGTGATTCAACTTCTGAACTAGGTAAGAATATTGGTCTGTTTTTCCAAAGGTCAAACTTTCAAATGATCTGCCTCAGCTTTATTGCCTATAAGAGGCTGAATTCTTCTACACTATACGCGTGAACAGAAGTCTGCAATCTTAAAAGCATTCTATAAGTTTACTTTTATCTCCTATTACAGAGGATATGTGCTACCTATTGATTAGTAGCCCCCATTATTTAATTTATTGAAGATATTTTTAAAACAACTTGAAAGGGAAGAGGGTAGTGTCTTTATGATTCCTTCAGAGGGGTAAAAAACAGAAAAAAAAAAAGAAAGTAACTGGAGGCAGTACCAACACAGGGAACAGAGGAAAGAAATGACAGAAGTAGGAACTGTGTTCTGCCTGTGAACTGTGTTTTGGGCAGTGAGGATGGTGAAGGATCTGGAGGGGAAGCCATATGAGGAGCAGCTGAGGGCACTTAGTTTGTTCAGCCTGGAGCAGGGGAGAGTGAGGGGAGACCTCACTGCAGTTACAGCTTCCTCATGAGGGGAAGAGCAGGGGCTGCCCACCCAGCTGCTTTCTTATTCCCTGTGCTCAGCAGAGCAGGAGAAGAGATTAAGATGGAAAAGCTTTTGGGCAAAGACAAAGAGATCACTGACCAGTTCTCATTGTGGGTAAAACAGACTCAGCTTAGGGAAAATTAATTTAATTTATTGCCAGTTAAATTAGATTTAGATGGTGAGAAAAAAAGACAAAACCTAGACCAACTTTCAATTACTCCCTCCTCTTCCCAAGACCAGCTTCAGGCCCTCATTCCCAACTCTTCTGCCTCCTTCCCTTGGGTGGTGCAGGGGGATGGGGAATGAGGAGGTTGTGGTCAGGTTATAAGAGGTTTTCTCTGCCCGTCCTTCCTCTCCAGACTATTCCCCTGCTCTAGCATAAGTCCTTGCCATGGGATGCAGTTGCCTCAGGACACATCCACCGACACCAGCGCTGTACCCTCCACAGGCTGCATCACTGACCTCTCCATGGGTCACAGTACAATACCTGCTCCTCCTTTGTCTCTCCAAGCGTTGTGGGGAGGGAACTCTGCTCTGGCACCTGGAGCACCTCTCCTCTTTCTTTTCTCTCAGCTCTTTTTTTTTTCCCTTCACAATGAGCAAATAATTTTATTTGTTTTTTTCAATGATTTCATGATAAGTTAGGACAAATAGACATAATATGAAATTCGTCTTTCCATATAAGGAAATCAGAAATTCTGAAATTTTCCCCAGTGATATAGTTGTATGGTCTTTGGAAACTGAAAATATATAAAATCATAAAAAATATAGTAACACCATCAACTGAAAAATAATTTACAGTTTATTTAGATTAGACATTTATTTAAGGATCCAGATATTTTTGGCACAACTCTTGGCTCTCTGAAGAGACTTCCAGAAATTATTTTGTTGACAAAGTTCTGGCAGGTGAAAAAGTGAAGCCCTGTCTATCAAATATGACATTTCAAGCAATTGGTCTTTAAAATGCCATCTTTCCATAAAAAGTGTTTCCCAATTTCTGTTTGTGCTGTGTCTACTTTATTTTTGAAAGGCATCCTCTGATCTTGTCTAATTTTTGCAAGGGTGATTGGCAGGGAGGCCAGGGTATGCCCCCAGTGGTCACTGACCTCCATGTGACTGATAAGGATTGGCAAGTCAGCGGCTGCCAGCAGAGAGTTGACTTGGAAGGATTTGGAACACAAGCATCAACTTAGCTTCAGAGTTTTGGTTTTCTAGGGTGTCCTCTCCTGCCCTCCTTTGGTCCCTCCCAGAGGAAAGACGTTGGGTACTGTCTCTCCAGTTTCTTGCCAAATGAAGTGCACATTTCTGAAGCCTCTAAAACTTTCTGAGGTGAATATTCTATCTACTCTTTCTCAAATCAGCCATGTAAGTAAGAAGCCTAACCCAGTATTTAATTAAATCATGTGCATGAGGTTCATTTTCTATTTGATTAGTATTTTCCCAGTTTTGCAGAGTCTGAATTGTAAGTGTGCATAAGCAACAAGATTTGTCAAATGCTTTATTTTACCTTTTCACCAATCATTACTAGAATCAAAACAAAGCAAAAAGAAAACAAATGACCCTTAAAAGGCTGGGTAAATAGGATATCCTAATTATTTGATGTTTACTCAATTACTGCCTCTGATATTTACAATATCTTAGACTATGTATGTATCTAAAAAATTATAAAATTTTAGTGTGTCTGCCATTTATTTATATCTTTCTAAATAACTGAGTGCTCTAAAAATTTAAATGAATAATTTATTTTTCATTTGGTGATGTTATTATAATTTTTAGGTATTTAATCTTGAAACAACTTAATTATGTTCTTCTTTAAATACTAAATTGAGTAAGAATGAACAATAGTAAACAGTGAAAAATCATTATAGGGGTATGAAAAAAGGAAATAAAAAGTATAATAATCTCTCAGTCTATGTTTGAAAAATAGACAAGACAAGGTAGGCCTTTAAAACAAAAAAAGTACAAAAAGGACTAGGGAAAATTTTAAGCTTCAGGTTGAGGTTTTTAGCAGCTATAGGTCCTCTGCCCACATTAATTGCTTCGCTAAGGTCAGCTCCTGTGTCTGCCTCTGGGTCTCTGAATGATATTCCACAAGGCATTTCTTTTTCTTCTGTGTCTGCAAGTGGCAATAGTACTCTTTAGAAAACTGCATCACATCCTAACATCCAAAGCTCTTTGGCTGCCTTTATAGATTTCCCATTTGAAGTATCTGAGACATTAAAAATGTGGTGAGTTGGGAGATCCTTTTCAAAACAAAATACTTACCTGTCAGAACTTAAATACAGAGGAAAACTGATAAAACAACATCAATCAAAAAAGTGTGTGTTCTTTTCACATTTTTCTTTTACTAGACTTTACTAGAACTTCTTAGTGCCTTTGCTCTTTTTTCTAACTAACTAATATGTTTTAAGTCTCTTCACTAAAATATGAGTATTCTTACTGACTTTGATATCAGCACTATTGGACCTACTTATTCTGCTGCTTTCCCCTCTGCCATGGTCTTGTATTCTGGAATACCTGGCATGAGAATAGGGAAGCATTTTCCAAATTTTGCTGTCCATTAAAAACTGTGGAACAAATCACAGGTTTGGTTACATGTGCCTGAGGTGATTCAAATTTATGGGGACTCAAATGCTAAAATGGAATGCATGATAACAGGGGATTTTAAATAATGTATCCATTGGAAACTACTAGCAAGTAATCAAATTTTTAAAATATCTGGTCACACTGAGACCTTATTCATATGATAGTTTTGTGTACTGCATGGGAAAAGGACAGAGCAATTTATGTTCTTGTGATTAATCAAATACTTTTTTTATAGACAAAAAAAAGACTTTTTCAACCTTAAACATAGGACCTTCTTTTAATCTTTTTTTAAAACAGATTAGTAATTTTGGTATATGTTATTACAGTGAAATTATAGGGTAGGGTACTTTTCTGCTTGTATTAGAAAATGGAAGATGATTCTTATCTTAAACAGAAACAAACCATAATTCTGGGGGGAAAATCATGTACTGTATGTCAACACTCAAAATAAATGTGCAGAGCTTCCAATTCTGTAGTGCTGTGTGGCAAACACTTTAAGAATATTAGCTTCCAACTTCCCACAATCTGATTCATTGCCTTAATTTCAGCTTTAAACTCAATGCTGAAAGTTTTCAGATTCTTTTCTCACAGGAATTTTCAAAAGTATTAATTAAAATATAATAAAATAAAGTGAGCGGTTGAATGATTTTCAGAACTGCTTTGAATTTTACTACAGAGAGAAGCCTGGCAGGGTGCACCCGGCGCATTCCAGGGAAGCAGCAGCAATGTAGGGCAATTCTGCAGATGGTGCTAATTCATTTAGCTCCAGGAAGCCATACATCAGAAGCTGTGTCAGTGGAGAAATTTGCCAAAATGGTGATTGCTTCTTCTGAGACAAGGGAGTCCAAATCACTTCAAAAACTTTTCACAAAAAATGTGGCACTGTGGGGCTTAAACCCAAGGAGCCCCATTCTGGACTATGATATCTAGTCCCCAGTGATGGGGAACATTTGAAAAAGTGGCAGCTTTCTTCTCTGGAATCATGAATTTAGGATGTCCAAATCTATCATGAATCTTGCTTCTCAAAGAAGTTATATATCTCCAGTTTATGTTGGCATATTTTTGTGGAAAGCAGGAAAATTATGATTTACTTAACCCAAGCAAGGGTCTGACCTACTATTGCAGGCCTCATTCAAGCAACTACTTTTTATCAGAAGTTATGTTAACAAAGAGTTACATTCCTCAGATCAAAAGGTTGAAATACCTTAGATAACTGGTTAAAACATATCATATGGAAAGCTGTACCTCATGAATATAAGAATCAAGCTAACCCGTTATTTCTGGGTATGCACTGCAGAGGCTCAGGAAAATAAATCAATATATACTGTGGGGTTTTAATTACTTTTTTCTTTGCAAATTATTCCAGTTTCTGACAAGACTCAGGGTCAAGATTCTATCAACAAACATCTCAGAAAAATCAAAAATAGTAGAAATTCGTATTTTCTAGTTTTCACAGAAAGAGAATTAAAAAGAGCAAAGATGGTCAAAAAGGTTCAGGGAAACTTTTTTAACAGTCCTCAATAAATCTGTCTTTTTCTTTTTTGAACATATTTATGATTCTAATTTTCACATCTTATGATAATAGGTTCAGTGGTTACCTATGTGGTGCCTGGGGAAAAATGTTCTTCTGGCTGGTAGTTTAGAATTACTGCCTGATTGTTTAACTGGGTGTTCTTTGCTTCTTGCCTTGGGACCCAGTTCATTAGAAAGAATTACTTACAGTTCTTCATAGCAACTGTGACTTTTCTCTGCAGAGAAACTATTTTGGACATGTACTGGATTTCTTTCCGTAACATTTTTGATTTTTTTTTCATGGATGCTCTATTCAATTCCCACTGTTCTGGGCATTGTCCCTAAACTATTTTTTTGAAATAACAGAGTAAAATGTGAATTTTCTCTGAGAAGTTCAAGTGTCTGTGTTTTTTTCCCAACTGGTTCAAATTTTGCTATTTTTCCTTTTAGGCCAAATTGTGCCTGTCTCCATTATTGCCCAGAAAATCTCACTAATGGCATGCATTAGAGTATTCACTTAACTTGAAGAATATTACATGTGAGTATGTGATACATTAAGGAGGATTCTTTTATCCTACATGCTTAATTTCTCTCCTTTTATATTTTATTCCCTGTGGAGCAGTCTGGTGATTGCTCCCTCGAGACGTTAAAACATGAGATTTTTCTTATAGTTCTGTTATATTTTGGATAAAGCTCTGAAAAAAACAGGAGCTCCTTCAGCAAGGCTATCTCAGGTAACAAAGAAGTACTAAAAAAGCATTCTGTATGTATACAGATGTATTTAACCACAAAACTGCATGCTTGATAAGTTTTTGTTGTTGTATTTTGTTTTATTTTCTTTTTGAAGGTACTGAGTTTCACCTCAACTCAGGAATAGATCCTGAATACAAAAATAGCACTTTTCATCTTGGAAATAAAGTGCCCATAAAAGTTCAGACAGCCAGAGCAAAATGTTAGATCTCTTCTTTTATTTTTTCTTTTTTTTTAAATAGAAAACTTACTGTAATCTGAGCCAGTCTTTTGTCTTTCTTGTTTTATTACCCTTAACAAAGAAGTATAGCTGTATTCCAGTTGCTTTTCAGCCCTACCCTCAACAGTATGTATTCTTTAAAAATAAGCTTATTTTAATTCATATAGCTTAAAAATTAATTCTGATTTCTTCTTAATATTTCTATTAGTTTCTTTTAGAAGCTTAGTTTTACTTTAGATAAACTGAATCTTCTAACATTCTGGAGCAAGAGAGAAAAACCTAAAAATATCTTCATCATTTTGCCTTGATTTTTCTCCAACAGTTTCAAAAAGAAACAATATATAACCTGGGGAAGTTATCCATGTGCTGAATTGCTTTAGGAGATTCTCTTTTATCACTTAAAGTGCTCAGTGAATTTTACTTCATGCTGCAGTTAAGGACTATAGCACAGGGTTCTGAGCCATCTTTGAAGATAGTTTCTCATTTTCTGTCTCATGAGGGGAGGAATGACTCTTTCTTTGACCCTTACTTGGTTTAAAGCGCAGTCAAAGAAGAGTTTGCAGAGGGTTTTGTTTTGTTTCGTTTTTTGAAGTGGGCAAGTAACAATGTCAGTAGTGACATCCAAAAATGCAGCTGCTTTCCTAACATCCACTGTATCGCAGTAAGCCAAATGTAAATTAGCACAATGGAAATATCTTTGTTTGGAGATAACAGTGTGGAAGAAACCACACTTCTAACAATGGAATGACTTTTTCTTCCTTGTCCTACCTATCTTTGACCTGACAGTATTGATGGATACCTTTAACATCCTACTTCTTTGATGGTTTAGGATAATTCAGAAATTACTCTCCTTTTAGTGAACTGAGATAAATCAGTCACTCTTTCATCTTCTTGATCCTGTTTTTTGCACTCCTCCTCCCCTTCCTACCCCACTCTGATCTTCTTATTCTTAGAAAAACAAAATCCCTTGGTAATAAAGTACACAATGATTATTTTCTACCTGTTAAATAGAAGCTGTTTTTCTGAAACAAGCTTTTCTTAGCCAGTGTCATATTAACTGACCCTTTGCCATGGTTTTAGCTGGGATATAGTTAATTTCTGAAAGTGGATTTTATCAATGCCTACAAATATCTTAAGAGCATGTGTCAAGAGGACAGGCCCACGCTTTTTTCAGTGGTGCCCAGTTACTGGACAAGGGGCAACAGGCACAAAATTAACCACAGGAAATTCCATCCAAATAGAAGGAAAACTTCTTTGCTTAGAGGCTGAGAGAACACTAGAACAGGCTGCCCAGAGCCTTCCATGCAGATATTCCAAACCTGACTGGTCACAGTCCTGTGCAACCTGCTCTAGATCCACCTGCTTCAGTAGGGGAATTGGACTAGGTGGTCTCCAGAGGTTCCTTCTAACCCCAAATATTCTGTGATAATATGTAGATTTACTTATTTATTTATTTAAATTATTAAACTGTTGTTATTTCCCCAGAAAGTTTTGTCAATTTTACCCTTCCAATTCGCTTTCTCCCCTCTTCTGGGGAGAAAAGTGAATGAGTGGCTGTGTGGGGCTTAGTTGTTGTCTGGGGTTAAACCACAACAGAAGCCATAGATCATGAAGAAACTTTTCCTTTGGAAAGGGAAGATTTAGTTGCAAGAATGGAAAAAAACTTGTGGGTAGAAGATGAGAATGCAAGTGATAGATGAGGTGATAAAGCAGGGCACAGGAGAGATTAACAGGTTTAGTTGTCTTCAATAGATAGCAAATTCTTAACGTGTCTCCATTTCTTGTCAAAACAAACCCTAAACTCCTAACAGTCTTTTTCAGTTGGCAACACTAAATCGTCTCATCAATGTGATTAAAAAAAATTTAAATAAGAAAGAAAATAAAGAGGATTTAAAAAAAATATTCATTCTGCCAAAATGTGTCCTCATAATTTAACCATTATTTCTTCTGTTTATTTCTTGGTCTCACACTCAAAAAATTCAGCTGTTTTAACAGTTATTAGTTACTCTTGATGTAAGAACACTACACATTTCCAACATTTTCCTTCTCATTTTGCTCACAAAGATTTGGCATTTACAGCTGCTCTGACACTTCCCCAGAGCATTTTGAAAAACCTTACAATGCCATACTCAGGAACAGATTGGCACAAGGGCAAAGTCCTGGTGTCAACTCTCTACTAATGAGGTAAACGTACACTAGAGGTTACATTTAGAATATCCATTTGCATCAGTATCTCAGATTTAATAGTATAGTCACTATGTCTCATAGCTACTTTGAAAGCAATTATTTTGACAATTATTAGGAGGCATTATAAATAATTCAGGACATAATAATACAAAATAAATCCATTAAGACAAAAGCCCTGGGGCAGAAAGCCTGGCTCTCATGAAGTCATGAACAAAGCACTTTTCCTGAAGACCAAGTTTCCTACCATATAACTGTGTATAAGAATGGCCAAAACAGCTTACAAAATGTGCAACATTATAATTCTAACATTGTAACTCCCATGCTTAACACTTACCTAATGCAAATAAGGGAACTGTGATTCCATCAATTAGAAATAACAGATATATTCTCTTGAAAAATGTTAGGTAAATTTGAGAATGTCACTATATCAAGCCTGAAGACTCAGCAAAGATGGGAGGAAGGGCTGAAGAAGGCCTGGGTTGCCCTCAGAACAGAGATGTTCAGTGTGCTGGAGACAGAGATCTCAGTCTGCTCCGCAGTATGTAGCAGAGAGCAACAGTTTCCTGGATATATGTAGAGAGATCATTTAAATATTTTTTCAAGTTGCTTTAGGCTGTTGATTTTTAAATCTTCAAATAAAGATAATGAAGCTCAGGAGGATAAGCAGCACCTGCAAAACAATCCGCTGCATACTGCATTGTTTTCTCTTTTCCTTCAAAGCATTTTATGTGGTGATTGCATCAGGCTGTATTGAGTTCATAATTTGTAAGGATTCCAGGTAAAACAGTGTAGTTGTGTACAACACACCACACAAGAAAGCTATTCTAGATGGAATCTGGTTTGCTAATAATAAAGAATATGATTGTTTACATGTTTTAGGCAGCTTTATTTGGTACAATAAAGTTGAGTAATACACTCAAAATACATTTTAATTGCTTGAAAAATTGTCTGATTAATGTAATAACCAAGGCTTAATGATATGTATAAGATGCAGTGTTGTTTCCATGATGCTTGCAAAATCTTTGTAGCCAAAACATTATCATATGGTTTTCTTTCCTTTCCTTTCCTATTTTTATGAATAAGCTTGTGCTGTTGCAATCCATCTGTGCCTCTTGGATCTTATTCAAAGGCTGTCCATGCTCCATTGCCAGTACCTATATATCCTATCATAGAATTAAATAAGTGGACATCTACAGATACTTATAAATATGTGGCGTTTTTCCATTAAAATTATATATTGAAGAGATAAATCATCGAAGACTGGTAAGGCATGGTTTCTAAAAAAACACAAACCAACCCAGTAAAACAATTTATCCTGCTTTAAGGTATGAAAAAAAAAAAGATACAGCACTTTCTAGAAAGATATTAAAAAGGCTGACTTTATTACAATTTGTCAATTTCGTATTGTCAAAAGGAGATGAGAAGTTCTGAGAAATTCTGATCAAGAATGATTAATTCAGTAGTATTTAATTGTACATTTAGAATGGAGTTGCTAATTGGATTATTTTTCTGAGCCTCAGAACCCATCATCAATTCTGCATACTGAATGTTAAATATTGGATAAATCATTTGACCCTCTCTACCACAAAAATAGGTGAAGATTAGTATTTTTAAATTTCATGTCACCAACAGTGTAAAAGAGATGTGTATCTTTGCTCATAACTGCTAGCACTTAACATCTCATAGCTGGCCACATTTTTTTTAGTGTATCTCCAGACACAGGAAGGACAAGAACGTGTCTGAGTACTGCCAGGTAGATTTATCAAAAGTAAATTGTGTCTGGGCAATCTAGTTTCCTGTTTTAGTGAGATGACTGGTTTTGTGGGCAAGGACACAGAGTAGGATGTTACACGTTGCAGTGGGTTGACCCTGGCTGGATGCTAGGCACCCACCAAACGTGCTCTAACACTCACTTCTGCTGCTGGACCAGGTGTGCAACTTTTCTGCAGCCTGCAGGTGGATTTCTGCTCCTCCATGGAGCTCCGTGTGCTTCAGGGCACAGCTGCTTCACCATGGTCTCACCGCGGGCTGCAGGGGAATCTCTGCTTCAGCACCTCGAGCAGCTCCTGTGCCTCCTTCTGCCCTGGGTGTCTGAAGGGCGATTAGTCTCACGTATTTTCACTCCTCTCTTCTCTGGCCACAGTTACATCTGTCCAATAATTTTTTCTTGAATATGTTATCACAGATGTGATACTATCATTCCTGATTGGCTCAGCAGTGGGTCCATCCTGGAAACATCTGGCATTGGCTCTGCTGGACATGGGGGAAGCTTCTGGCAGCTTCTCAGAGAAACCACACCAGTAGCCCCCCTGCTACCAAAACCCGGCCACACAAACCCAACACATATGTCTTGATTTTATCAAGCCCATCAGCAAGGTCTCCCACAGCATTCTTAAAGCCAAATTGGAGTCACTGGATAAGTGGACAGTAAGGTGTGTGGAAAGTGACTTGACCATCAGGTTTAAAGGGTTGGGTCACTGGCACAACATCCAGCTGGTAGTTTGTGACAAGCAGTATTCCTCAGATATTAATATAGGAGGCATAATGCCCACTTAACCAGTCTGTAAGCAGTGCCAAATAGAAAAATGGGCTGAAGAAAACCCTGTAAAGCTAAACAAAGCACAGGTGAAGTATTGCAGCTGGGATGGATTAAGGTCATATAACAATAGGCTCGGGGTGCCAACACATTACTGTGTCCAGTTTTGGGCTTCTCATTATATGAAAGAAGTGGACATACTGGACCACTAAGATTGTTAGAGGGCTGAAGCACATGGCATCTGTTAAGAGGCTAAAATAGTTGAATTTTTCCATTCTCAAGACAAAAGATGACCTAATTGCTGTATTCATGCTGTCTAATGGGGTGATAGAAAATTAATTCAGAATTTTACTAGAAATTTCAATTAAATACAAGTAAAAACTTGGTCATCATGGGTGTTTGTATTGTACTATCCAGAGAGATTATGAGACCTCTGTACTTTGAGATTTTTAAAATATGATTTGTGATTCGACCAGATAACCTCAGGAAGGCCATTTAACTTTTCATGGTTTTCGCAGTTTTCACAGTTTTCAGGGCTTATTCTGAGTTCTTCACGTCCCTTTAGGCCTATTATTTAGGCCCCTTTATTCCCCTTGTTCTGTGGCTGAACCATTCTAGAAGGCGGAATCCAGAAATGTATGAAAACTCTTTTCCTCTAAGCTTCATTAAAAACATGAAATAGATGCGACACCGAAAATTCTTCATGTCAAAGTTAATGCCTGTGTTCATCACACTGCTGACCTCAAAAAGTCTTGCTTACTTGGCAGGCAACTAAGAGGGCTGGCTCATTTAGCCTATTGCAATAGTTGCAACTACAGCACTGAATGATAAGAAACTGTACTGTACTTTACAAATGAAAGATTGCATACTGTTCACATTTTTTTTTTTTTAGGATATTTATCAAAATCTTTCTCAATGCTCCAGTAGATGTCATTCGTTGGTATTCATACCTGGCATCACTTACACACAATAGTTCTCAGATCTATATTCCTTATTCCTTTGTTATATCCAATCAGGAATTTTTGTTGGAAATGTTAAGAATTTTGGAGGCCTCGGTAATTAACACTTAGCAGTTTGGCAAGAAGAGTTTGTTCCATGTGCTGCTATTAAGTATTCAATGATAATTCAAAGTCAGGATTTAAGTTGTGCTACAAAGCCTAAACCTTTGCAATGGCTACATATAAAAACTTGCATTTTGATTACATCTACGTAATTAATATAGCAGTCTAAATTGAATTTTTAAAGAAAAATGTGTTCTAACTTTGAAGAAAAGAACACTGGAAAAGAAAAAAAGTAATCTTGTACTGTTTAAAAATCTCTATATTCTGGCAAACATCTGGATAAGTGGTCAAAAATCTATTAAAATTGACAGGATTAATCTAATCGTCTTTTGTTCATTTAAAGTGTAATTAATCTGAACTAAACTTGATTCTGGAGAGATTTTAAAAGGAAATAAAGTATCTTTTGTCTCACTTAATCATTGGAGGGTATGAGTTATACACACTTCCCTGCTACAAAGGCAAATAGGCACATAATACTAAATTTAAGGGACCTCAGCTTTTATTTCTCTGGACTCAAATATTCTAGTTTGGTTGGGAAAGAAGGGTCTCACAACTGACCAGCAGATCTCAGGGGGTTATTTTAGAAGAATCAAAAAATGCTTTCATTTAAATTCATGGTCTGGGCTTATTCAACCTATGCTTGAACACTTGTTCATCCTTAGCCTCATAAGAATTTTTTGTAGGAACATTTTCTCGGTTGGTAGGCTTTAGGAAATGAAAAATATCTTTATAACTTCAAGGAAAACCAGTTCATGGACTATGGAGAAACAACCTAAAAATAAGCGATATTTGTAAAGCAAATGAAAAAAGTTTAAGAAAGATTTTTTTTTTTTACACTGATAATTGAAAAAAAGTAAATTCCATATTCTTTCTGTATCAATATTTTTCTCTGTTATGAATAAGTTTCATAATGAAACTGAATTTGAGGCCTCTCTGTCAAATAAATAGAGCTGAAAACTGAGTAGGGTTACATTTTTAAATTACTTCACAAAAAGCTCTGAACTAAAGAAATTTCTTGGATTGGTTTAAGTGGGGTGGAGGGGTGTGCACAATTGACACACAAGATTTTACAGCTGCACGTTACTCTGATGCTGAGATAGGCTTCTGCATGTACAGTAGCATCAGGAATATACAATGATGAACATGACCTCAGCAGTTAATGTTTTTCCTAACTAGATATTAATTAAGTCAAGACAGACTTTTGCATTAACACAAATAGGTACTGGACTTTGAGCCCTGAAGAAAGCTTTGTATTTGATATAGGATTTATGCCCCTATAAATCTGGAAAACAGAAAGTGAATTTATATCATATGCATTCTAACAATAACTTCAAATAAAGCTTGAAGCATTACTTTATTTATTGCTGCTGATAAATTGTTTCTGTAAGAAGCTGGCATTTATTTTCATATTTCTCAGCAGCATTAGCAAGTTCCAAAATTATGAATTAAAATTCATGTCAACCTGTATTCATGCATTGCAAAAGATTAAGGGGAAAACATATTCAAATTTGGCTAGACTAGGTCAAGTACTGAACTGAGAGTGTGCAATGTCATTTGCAATACAAGTGATAAATAGGAACTGGAAGCTGAAAAAACTCGTCAGTCAGTTACGGTTGCAAAATTTGTATTTGCCTTTATGATTTAAAATTGTCCATATTTTTTGGTATCCAAAATGGAGAAAAAATTGAGTGTTATGCCCGAAAGGATTTTGTCAACCCGTAGTTTGTATTTTCATGAAATTAATCTGAAGGGGTATTTGATTTCTGTAACAAAAACTCTGATGAGAGCATTAGCTTCTCAGTAACTACAATGAGGGCCTCAGGTTTCTGGGTTTTCTGGAGTTTCTGCTCATGTCCACACAGGGACATTTCTCAGGCAACGTGATGCCCACTCCATTTTCCTGACTTGCAACTCGGAGCTTGATTAAGGCATTGCATTACAAATATGGCATCCCACAGGAGCTGCTGCTGAACATCAGATACAAGAAGGGTCTTCTTTCTGAGCACCACTTCCATGACCCCTTACTTATGGAGAAGGGAGTTTCCGTTGTTCTCTTGAGCTTTGCTGTATCTGACTTTTTGTAGTCAGTGGGCAACTGGCTTTGGGCCTTCAAGTCCACAGTAGAAAGACAGGGCTGGCAGCCAGAGAAGTGACAGCAGGATTGTTGAACGTGTCAGCAATATTTACTAGCCTCAAGCTGTCTTTGTTTATTGCAGTCTCCCAAAGTGTGTCAGAGCATTTGCTGCAATTTGAACACTTTCAGAGTCCTCTGTGAGAGCATCAGCAGCACCAGCTCTCCTTGCTTTCCATGAAACACCATGGACACAGCACACCAATTGTGTGACTATAGTCATTGAATGTGCCTGTCCTTCCCGAGAAACCCAGAAGAGCATCCTGTTCCTGACCATGGGTGTCCATGTCCATTTCCCTTGTGAAAGTGCCGCTTCCCAGTTACAACCCTGATTAAAATCAGGAGCATCATGCTTCTTTCTGTTGGGCTCTTCAGGATCTCAATGAAAATTGGATTAAGCTGTGTGTCAGTAATCATGTCACCCCTACTCAAGAGGCAATCTTGGAGTGTGATCTCCTGCAGTGCCATAAATTCCTTGTTCAAGGATACTGGTAAGAAATATCAAAATGATGTCACTTTTTTTTCCCACTGAATTAGACTTTCCAGCTCTCTTTTTATTTGTCAGAATTAATTTACTCAAAGCAAACTTTTATTTAAAACAGATGGTCCTAAACTTTTCCTATCATATGAGACATTTTTAGTGATTTCTAAGGTGGGCATTTGGCCCTGGTCTACATATGTAAATATGTAAAACACTGAGGAACTTGGAAATTTAAATAACCAGTCCTGTTCCAGCCAGGCTATGAGACCAGAAAAGCAGAGAAATACCTCATTCTAGCCTTTGTCATTACTTTATGTATTACAAATCCCTCTTAGGAGATTACCACCTTAAATCACTGAACTTTTATCAAGTTGTATTTCCTTATGTGCTTATAAAAAGTGCATTTTTTTAAAGGGCCCATTGCCAACTGCAATTTGAAATGAGTATTAGAAACTTGTAAGAAATTGCTAACAATGAGCAGGAATAGAGAAGCATTTGAAAGGTTTAAAAATAAAAATAATGCAATTTTACATGGAGCACTTCATAAAAAACTACCCTTGTGGCAGCAAAACTATTCAACTAAACAAAAAAATCTAATAGATATCTCTCAGAACAAAAGGGAATTTCTATCTTTATGTTCTTCTACAAATTTTCAATAAAATTACTGGGAAAAGAAATCCAATATTGGTTTAAAATAGCTTTTAAAAATAAGAAACACAGAACTGAAAAGAAAGCAGACACCGGAAAGTTATTCCAGTTATTAAAGTATTTAGGTCTGTAAGCCTCTGTACTTCAGCAACAGTGAATTTTATACCAGAGTCACATGTTTCACTCTTAAAGATCCCAGAAAATGACATTTTGGAATGAAGTTGATAATATCAATGAGCAGCTGCTAAATTCATAGCATATTGTATTAAGTAGCTTTTTCCTTTGCTTTTCTCTATATAATATTTCTTGTGTGTATTTATTAATCATTAATTATAACACATAAAAAAATTACATCAAAGCAGATATTTATGCTTTACTGGAAGATGAAAATCTCCACATCCAGTCTATATGACAGGACTTGAACTTCTGATGCTGTAGTAAGGAATATTTTAAAATGCATCCTAGATTAATTTTTAAGTTTTGGAGAATTAAAAGCAGCTAAATGTTATCTTTCCAGCAGCTGTAGAAATCTCTGTTTTCTAAAATTAAAAAAAAAAAAGAAGAAAAAAAAAATGTAGGAGAACACCAGTGAAGAACATGGACTTTCTAAACAATCTGAATGGTGTAGAATGTTCCAAAGTTATTACATTCCTGGCTTATTCAATATTAATATGAATAAGCAAGTTTTAAATTGGATATTAGAAAAAATTTCTTCACCAAAAGGACTGTCAAACAAAGGAACAGGCTGCCCAGATGACTGCTGGAATCATCATAACTGAAGGTGTTTAAAAGATGTGTAGATGAGGCACATGGTTTAGTGGTGTACTTCACAGTGCTGGGTTAATGGTTGGACTCAATGATCTTAAAGGTCTTTTCCAAATGAAATGGTTCTATGATTTTATGATTCTATGATTGGAAAATATCTGATAGCCTGTCTGGGACCTCCAGAGAGAAATTTGTTTTACTGATTTGGTTTTCCCACAAAGTCCATTAACCAATATCCTTCCATATTAAAAAAAAACCAACCCAACAACAAAAAAAAACCCAAAAAACACAAAAGAAAGAAACAAAAAAACCCCCCCAAAAATCAAGTATATATAATTCTGTATTATTATCATTACTGTTACGTAACATCCCATAATGCTGTTCTTTTATTCCAGTATTTTCTTTGTTTCTTTGTTTATTCCTTTTCTTTTCATGTAGCACGATCTCTTTGTCTCACATCTAACTAAAATTTACTTCTAAGTAAGTTTCTTTCCTTCATTTTTAAAGTCAATATCAGTGCATATCATATTAGGCCAGTAAGGAATTCCCATCAAATGTGGGAATAGGATTTTTTGCAGAAAATTTTGGGTTTAATAAAATGAAAATTTTAATGAGCAGTACCTGTTATCTTCAGAAAATATCTTATTGTTGGCATTGCAAAGAAGAAAAGACTTCAAATGAAAATAGTTTTTCAAATAAATGCATTTTGTATTGCATAGGCTTCCACTGGAATTTCAATCCATTTTCCTTTATGTACTGTTTTATTCTTGGGCTAATTTCCCAACCTGGACAACACTTCCTATAGTGTATCATTCTGATAATTCACCACAACCTTCTTTCCAGGAGAAAATGTGAGAGCACTCTTTGGGAAATGGAATAAAATTTGAGAGTTTGGCCTGAAGAGGAATGTGAAAACAAAGCTAATCAAACTGCAATCCTCATAAGGCAAAGTAGAATCTTTTATTATTTATTTATTTTTATTACAATGATTTCATACATTGCATTTAGCAAAAATAAACAGGGCTTTCTGAGGTAAAATTAGACAAAAATAGGATTTAATTTTCTTAAAAATATGTATTTCTACTTGTCTCTAGACATTTTCTCAAGAAAACAAACGATATTAATTTAAACAGCACAGTGAACCCTAAACCATTACTTAGAGAAAAGGCAGAAAAGTATCCTTTTATTCCAGATGTGGGAAAAAAAGACAGGAAAACTGAAGCATTCCTATTGTCTACCCATATTTTTCCTTGGTGCGTGATACACAGAGGACTTATATCAATTACAGACATTCCCAGAGGATGACATGAGTCTAGACAGCAAAAATCCCACCCTCAGAGTTTTTGTGCAGCTAAAGTATTTGATGCCTCCCAGATTTTCTAATGCAGCAGGCTATCAGGTATTTAACTTAATCAAAAAATTAATTTTTTGTGTGTTTTGGGGGTTTGTTTGTTTGCTGAAATATTTTCTCTTGTTGAAGAATAGAAGGAAGTTAAAACTTTTTGTTTGTTTGTTTGTTTGTTTGCTTGTTTTTGCTTGGCTTGGGGTTTTCTTGGTGAGGGTGTTAAAAATTTTCTTCAAATTTAATGAAAATGTATTTTTATATCAGTTTGCATTAAAAATATTAAAAAAAAGTGAATTTTATTTATCAGAATGGTTTGAATTTGAAATGTAATCTTTCCATGAAATTCAGAATACCATGTTATAAAATCCTGCAAGTGTATGGGATTTAGTCATCCACCTTCAGTGGGTTGCTAGTGGTGACAAATGAGAAGGAAAGACCACAGCTGGATGCAGGCTGAGTTGAGTTTGAATTTCCTTAACATTTTCTGTTATTAAGGCAGTAAAAACCGTTAGTATTCAAATCTACAAAAAATATATTAAAAAAACCCCAACATTTTCCCAAACCAGAAATATACAATATTTGTATAAATATCTTTGTATAAATATATTTGTAGGCTTAGGTCATTTTTTCATTCAGCCTGTAAATGGTATTCCATTTTAAATAGGGATAAAACCCCTGTTTGAGGTAGCCTACCATACCAATGCTACCTCATACCTTACTGACTTTTATAAAGACATAAAAATGTGCATTAAGAGGTGATGAGTCACTGTCTGGGTTCCTGTGTTTTATTTTCTGTAACACAGCAATTGATGTTTCAGTAATAAAATAGATCTACTTACACATATTTTCAATTAATTTTCAGAAGTGAGGTTCTATTCTGTATAAATGTATGTGTTCTGAAGTACATATGGAGTATTCAATTATGTATTTCTCAATATTTTTCTCAAGCACATTTCACAGAGCCCTTAGCAGTGTTTCACTTTTTTTTTTAAGATTGCTTTTGAGCATTGATATTTTTATCCCTCTTTGTATCATACCAGATTGTTTTCCTCTGTGCTCTGGTTGGACTGGCAAACTGTTCAAGTGATCCAAACGAGTGCAGAAGACACCAGTAACACCAGTAAACAAATGATTGAACTGGACCAAGCAAAATTCCAGGAAGTGTATGTTTTTAAACAGTGTGTTCTGTTGTCTAAAAGCAAGAATTTTTTGTTTTAAGGAAACTGAGAAACTTGCAATTAGCCTTTTTTTTTTCAGTGAAAACAAGGATTAACATCTTTCAGAGGGGGATATCTACAGAGAAAATTCTCAAGGTATCAGAAGAAAATGACTCATGAATATATGAAATATGCATTGTGCAGTGTTGGTCAAGGGGCTCCTGATCTTAACTAAAACATGTGCATATTATAAAATCCTTTTCAGTTTGTTCAGTAAATTTATAGCAATAATGCAAAATTCAAACAAAGCAATAAGCTTTAGAGAACACATTGCGTCTTCAAGATGATTATTCATTGTATGACCTCCCCTGAGCAGGCCTCAATAATAAATCTTGTTGGATTTTCTCATTAAAAGTGTGTGCGTGTGGGTTGTCTGCTTTTTTAATTGCTTTTGGGTTTGTGTCATTTTAGTTTTGTTATTTGTACAATTTCATATCTGAATGCAGGCATTTAAACACTGCAGAATTAGAACAGCCATACTACTAATTTGTTTGTTTTCTCTTAATGGCACTTACTGAAGCTGCTGTGCTTACAGGAAACATCAGACTTCTTTGAAGCTGTATTTGTATTGTTTTAAGAGGTTTTATTATTTCTACCATACAATGGGAATTGGATACTATAACAGTAAGAGTAATAGTAATCATTTTATGTGATTTGTTTTACATTATGACTCTTGCAAGTAAAGTATGGCATGAAGTCATAACAATACAATAATTTGGAATCTAATATGCCATGAGGGGGGAAAACTTTTTTTCTTTAAGATCATTATGATACTCCTTTTAGACTCATAAATCTCCTATTTTTATCTTATTTACATAATTTACAAATGTGACTGAGATAATTGTTTGAGGAAATGTGACCTATAAATAAGAACATTTCTGGAGCTGGCTTAGAAATTTCAATATATTTTTTCTGTTACTACTGGAAAACTTTGCTAAGTATTATTTTGGAGGAGGAATGTTCAGAGAAGTACCCCAATTCTAATGACACTTTATTGACAAAACCCCAAAATTATTTATTACCTAAAAGTTCAACATTGGACTTTTCAAGATAGAAACAGTATTTCCACTTTTACAAGTTTGCTTTACATAGGGGATACCTCAATATAAAAGGCATTTCTGATTTGGTACATGTTAAATTTCAACTTTAAAAATGTTGATGCTTCTAATAAAATTTTTTTGCTTAAGATAAGTTTAAAGGAGATTTTATTGTCTAAAGAACTTCGGTTATTATCATATATTTTTTTTAAATTTCAGAATTTCCTAAAAATTAATTATTAGCCAGGTTTTGCACAGAAATTGCAGAGAACTTATAATAAAAAGATACATTTCCTTTTAAGATCTTACCACCTTTTAATGAATCTGTCCAGAAATCTTTGTGAGTTTTATAATAAAAAATCCTGAACTGAAATTAAAAGGAAAAAATGTGAAAATGTTTTCAAGGAAAAAGTGCTTTGAAGCTCTCAAGTGTTCTCAAATGTTTTTATTCTTTATATACACTTTCAGATTAAAAAGCTCCGCAAGGCGAAGATTAGATTGTTTCCTAATCTTTCTCTAACTTTAAACCTCTTGGAATTATCATATATGGATTTCACAAAGTTTAGACAATATTTCCCTTAGGAAAATTTTCTTGATAATTTTTCAACTGGTTATTGCCATTTTCACACTTCCCATACAAGTGATTCTTAATGTACATTAGGTTTAAATTCTTTTGATACTACTAATTTTTTTTAAAAAAATAGGAAACCTTTCTTACCCTTTTACCATTTTGATTGTTCTTTTGAGCTCTCAGTCCTACACTTTATGTCCTTCCTGTCCAAAGACATACTACTTGCTTTTTTTGATTAGACAACTTATCTATCAGTTTCCACAAATAATTAAGAAACTTTGAACCTCGCTTTTCCATGACAAGGTTGATAGACCATACACAAATTACAAACTCAGGGTAAATTAAGGAATATTTACCAGATTATCTTGCCTCTGCAAGACAGCCAAATGTTTGTTGAGACCAAGTTTTTTGACATTATTTCAGTAGTCCATGGCTGTCTCTTACTGTCTCTATTGACACTATTAAAAGCCAACTAAGGAGTAATAGAGTACTTGGCTGTTGACATATCGTACATGATGGTTTGTGAGCTGATCTAATGCCTGACATCCTCAACTCAATCCAAACACACATTAAAAACCATAAAAACCTTTTACTCAATCCCTTTTCACAAAGAGAATGGGATAATAATTAGAGCACTAGTAATGAATTTAAGAAAGTAGGATTCAATTAAATATGTTGTCATTTGTGTATGACCTTAGATAAATTACTTGGGTTAGATTTTCAACAGTACTTGGTAGTCAATGTGGAATTCATCTCACTTGAACCTGACCGTCAAAAATGGAAATACTTAACATAAGTAGTTGTATCAGGTCTCTTTTCAGGCAATGAAGGAGGAAGATATGTCCCTCTAGAGGAAATGCCATCCCACTTCTCTTTTTCTGCCTCAGAGAGAACCTATATAATTAGCTTCAAGTAAATGCTCTGCTCTTATAACATTATCCAAAAGGAGCTGATGATTTCTGTGACTAAGTACTCCAGTGAGTGGTACATTCCCGACACCAGCAACAACCTGAGGAAAACTATTACGTGAGATGGGTCAATGCGTTTGAAAGAGATGACATGGCTGTACTGAAAGAAAACTGTCTGCTTAACATTCAACTACGTGAGACACCTACAACATTCTGAAACTGGGCAAGGTCACTGCAAGAACACGAAGTCTCCTTGTTATGCTTGCAGTATGTATTTATGGAAATGATGAGCCCACATACACATTTAACCACAAGAATGTGAATTAATGCAATACCTATGCACTCATTTTTGTCTTGAAGTCCCGCTGCATTTGCCTTCAGCTTTGCCATTGCAGGAGAAAGTCATCCCAGGACGTTTTTCCTTCAGGATGTAGCTAGAAACTCTGAAAGTTCAGTCTAAACATGTGCTTTAATGCAAATATTTTAGATATTCAGTATTGGCACAATAGAACTAACAACTATGTCAGGGGAGGAGGAAGAATAGGGATTTTGGAGCCTTATATAACATTATTTGTCACTTGATAAATTATGTGTTAAAGATTTAATTTGCAAATAAAAAATCTGGAAGAAAAGGATCACAAGACTCCCCAGAGTGCACATTAGAAAATGAATAAAAACACTATTAGAAATGCAATACATACACCACTTACTATCAGAAACGGATCTTTTTTTCTGTCATTGAAACTTTTTTTTTTTTGCACTCAGTAAAATGATTTTTATGAACATATGTCATATCAATATTATTTCATTATTTATCTGCAAGTCGTACTACTATATTGCCATTGCAATTTTCCCTTTGTATTCTGGGGGTTTTCTATTGATTTTTTGTTTATTTGCTTCAGAATTAATTTTTATTCCCTCCATTCAGTCTAGTTGAATATGATGGGAAAATTTAAAGTATTTTTGGCTTGATTTTTATTACAAAACTTTTTAGATTATTAAAAGTCAGTATTTTGAGCTCTACTTGATTTTGGAAAGTAGCCTCTTTTCATCTTTTATTTGAACGTGCAAGTATGTAAAATGTGTGTCTTGCAAAAATATCTTAAATGTTTTCAAAGTAGTACAAAATATGCTCAGCTTTTAATTTCTTTATTTCCTTCATTTCATTTACTCAGTGCGGAAAATATCACTGAAATTGTGGCAAGGATCTTTGGCTCATTGTTTTTAGCCATTTTGAGATTCTCTAATTGCTCTGTAGAGCTGAATAGATGATCTGAAGCTTAGTTAAACCTGTTGCAGCAGTGAAAGGTATTGCCCTTCTTTTAGCACAGGAGGGTGAAGAACCAGAGAGTGTTTGATCTAATGAAACAGCAGAATGAGATACAGATTATAGAAATCTCAAGTACTAATGCTCAATTCTAAATTTCTAAATTTCAGCTGGTGAAAATGGACAGAAAGAGGAGGTCAAGAAGTCACAAGCCTTTAAGCAACTTCCAGATGTGTAACAACTGAGTAAATATGGTTTTCCAGTAGCTCTTGGCAGGCTGTGTTGGGTCCCAGGGGTGTCTGGGCTGCCCTTGCCCTGAGCTGGGTTCTCCATTGCCCAGCCTTTCTGAGCCCCAGCCCTGGGAATGACACCAGGGAACGGGATGGCAGACCCCACCAACTCCAGCCAGGCAAACAGCCTCTGGAACTGGGGGGCTGCTGTCACCTCTTCCTTGAGAGCAGGGAGAAAGGAGAAGTCTAGGGAAAAACAACTGTGTAAAAACATCCCCAAGCAGACCCATGAGTGAGAAGGAATTCTCTCCCTCCCCCATGAATATCACATTCCTCCTGGCAAAGACAGGATGTTGAATGCCAGTCTTTTCTCAAGAAATGAGAATTTCCAAATGTGCCCAAAATGTGTTCTGGAAGACTGAGAGTAAAACTAGTAAAAATAGGTATATAATACTATGGGTTTTTCTAGTGTAAAAATTGTATAACAGCCTCTACTTGCTCCAGGAGAGGTTTAGGTTGGATTTTAAGAAAAAAAATTCTTCATGGAAATGTTTATCAAGCATCAGAACATGTTGCCCAGAGAAGTGGTGGAGTCACTATATCTGGAGGTATATGGGGTATCTGGGGACATGGTTTAGTGTTTGACATGACAGTGCCAAGTTAACGATTGGATTACTTGATCTCAAAGGTCTTTTCCAACCTCATTCTATGATTCAATGTGTTGGGGTTTTGGTTTGTTTCGGGTGGTGGAGAAGGAGATTGGCTTGGTTTGGGTTGGTTTGGTTTGGTTTCCCTCTGGTATTTCAAGTATTGAATATTTTGAAGTGTAAGTAAATAATATCCAAAGATGGCAAAACTCCAGGTATTGCTTTCAAAGAAATATTCAAAGATTTCAAAAAGTACAGTACAATGATTACTGGCATAAGTCCTTTTCCAAGTTCATCTCTAATTCTTATGGCTATTACTTATTATTGCTTCCTTTAAGGATCTGAGCATTTATTAACTGTGATCAAAGCAGTGAAGTCTTAGTATATGTCATAAAAAACTTTTAAAAAATTCTGCATTTTTGACACATGCTGTTTTAGAGGATAGAACTGCAAATTTTTTTGTCATTATTAGCTAAAATTCACTTATTAAACAACAGGCTTGGGTTCAGTGATGAAAATAGTCTCTTTTTTATCTTTTACTTGTTAGTGTGTCTATTATTATAACTCATGCTGTGTAACTGAGTGTCACACCAATAGGCTCAAGAAGATGCAGTGAAAAACTTTGAGGTTGCTTTGAATTTAACTCCATAGGAAAAATACAAAAGATTTATAGCTGCATTTTTTACAGAGATTGCAACCAGACTTTTATTGTGTTATTATTTACATTGGAGTGTATGTATAGACAGCATGTTACCTCCTACTAGTGTGACTGACCAATTCATCCCCACAACAGAAGGGCATAAGTGATGTGCTGGTGAAGTTTCCCAATTTGGAATGTTCTTTGAATTCCTGAGTCAGCTGTTGCAGCCTCAGTTATTTGATTTAGCTGCCTGTATCTTGAGGTGAAAAGTGCAAGTTGTGTCACAGAGAGCTGTAATGCCTTTCTGTGGGTGGTGCTGTGTGGCCCTGTAGAGAGGCAAAGAGACACTTCTGCCCTTCTTGTCCTCCCGAAACAAATTTCTGTGTTGTATTTTATCTCTCACTTGAAATATATACTCTTCATCCGAGACAGGGAGTTGTCACTTGGTTCACAGATTTATTTTTCTGTAGTAGGAAAGATTCCCGGTCTCTAAAAAGTCTTTGGACAATGCTGTAACCAAAACAAAAGAGCTATTTAATGTGTTCAGTATTCTTAATAATTAATTGCAAGATCCACAGTTCTTAGTGACCACCAGGGGGTTTTAAAGTGGCAGCTTTACATATACATAAATGATTAAATTGGCCATTATACATTAATGTGTCTAAGTTCCTTTCTTGCTTTCGCCTTGTGTAATTTTCTTTCACATGACTCTGCCTTCAGCCTTGCATTCTCTGTCATGGTTTTTTAAGCACTCTGTTTCTTGCAAGAACTGCAGAAAAGAAATTTACATTATGCCCTAGTAGCAGCTGGTAGGAGAATACCTTTGGATAGATAGTCGTTTGAAAGCTTCTGAGCTCATTTGAGCAACTCTCAGAGCTCACCTGTCTCTTCTGCGTTCACCTTTTGGAAAGTAGGACAGAACTTCTGAAAGCATCTGTCCTCTTAACTAGAGGAGCTGTCCCAGCCAGCCAGGTGTCTCATGCATTCTTCTGCTGTTTGGATCGCTGAATTACTTGAGCTGTTTAGGCTTCATTTTTGCTTATGTGTGTCTGTTACACTCACACTTAATAATTTTATTTAATGATTCTCTTCCTAAGCTTGCTATACAAATACAGACTTTAATAGCAGCTGGAGAGATGAACATCAGCAACAGGAGAGAAAAGCTGAGAACGTTAAGAAGAGAACTTGTTCCCTCAGGTTTACAATTATTTTGTAATGGCTGAGCAGAGATGACTTTAAATCAACTACTTTCCCATTATCTTGCTATGTGTTTTCATATTTAGATAATTTCTTTTCTATTTTTATTAGCTAGTGAAAGAACAATTTCCTCCTCTATTAAGGAAACACAATCATAACCTGAAAGCATATTGTGATTTAATAAAGAATATTATTCTTTTACATACTAAGCCTTGACAATTTACATACTTAGCCTTGACAACTTATTGCAAGGGGGGGGAAAAGGGGAGAAGCATGGTGTACTTTGGGGAAACAAAACTCTTCTACACTGAAAAAAATCAATGGATAGAGGATGATCTGAAGGTTGCTATCATATAATCTTGGATTTTTTTATATAGATGTACATTATTCTTTAGAGAATGTCTTTACTAGTCTTTCTAAAATTCCAGACATCATGTAAATTCACTTAATATCTGAACAAACAGTATCTGGGATTTCCAGGTAGAATATAGATAATTCTTTACTTTTTCTGCAAAATGAAATGTTTTCTACTTCCTTTTGCGGTGTGATCAGACCATAGAATCATTAAGGTTTGAAAGCACCTCCAATATTCTCCTGTCCAACCAATCATATATTCAACCTGTGTAACTTGGAATTGCTTCTAAATGTGTGAAAG
>NW_008236177.1:210614-232324 GCF_000691975.1 Corvus brachyrhynchos
AAGAGTGTACAAAAACCAAACCAAAGAAAGTAAATCTGAAGTGGTGCTGTTGAACTGACTGAAAAAAATTAAAAGTTGCTTTTAAGGTAAATCAATAGGAACTTCCCTATCTTAGAATTATTATTAACTTTTAGCTCTTCAGTGATGTTTGTGTGCTCTCTATTAATCGAGTTTTAAATGATTAATCTTTAATATATTTTAAAATTCTTTCACCTTCACATATAGGACAGGCCAAACATTTTTGGTGATAATAAACTGTTCTGCTTAGTTATGTCTGTTAATATTAGCTATTAAATTTAGAGTATTACCTGATTACTGTTGTTATATTATATGCTTGGGAAAACTGGGTTTCATTTTAGACCCTGTCTCTCTAGAGAGAAGCAGTACGGGCTGCAAATGCAATAGCACACAAACATTGCATTTACATTTTAATATACATGGTACAAGATCTGTTGATAGCTTGATTTATACTGATAAAAACAAATTATTATTTATCATTTTAAAAACTCTTACTTGTTTCTTCTTACTTTTTTTTAAATTAAATGAAGTTTCTCCTGTTTAAATTGGGATAATCAAATATTGTTTAATAGGATCCTGCAGACAGCAAATCGACCACATGGTATATGGACAAATCATTCTCCTATCCTTTAGGAAGAGTACAAAATTACTTTCTGTTTATAGCAGTCTTAATCAGATCAAGATTAGTGTTTTTATTATTGCAAGGATGCATTAATGGAAACACTAAGGAAAGCTTACAGACATCTGTTGGTGTGATTGCCTGGTAGAACTGTCCATAATCCATATTGATACATGTCATGAAAAGATAATGACTAGAGTATGTTTCATCTGTTCTTTAAATGTTATTAAATAATGTGCTTGCATAAAAAAACCCCAATTTGTGTTGTGCTGTGACATAGTAAAAAACTGTTCAAGTTTTTAACAACCAACCTTTTCAGTCATATACACACTTGGGAAAACATGCAGATTACCTGGTAGAAAACAGGAGACAAAAAATTATCCAGGTGTTTTCAACTCAGTTTATCATTCTGTCTTTTCTGAATGTGCTCACAGCTGGCAGCCTACAAGATTTTAAAAGTGTCAAAGTAATTAGAAACAGATTTAACAACTTTGTTGGGAAAATTACTTTCAGTATTTGGAGTCCTTAATTATATTTTAAGTCAATGATGAAAAAGAAAAAGAGGAAAAGGCAGAGCATATAATGTAGAGTATTTAAGTCATCTGATATTCAAAGAAACATAAAATCTGTTGAAAGAAAATTAAACTAGTTTGAAAAGCTTGTTTTGAAGAATGTTGAAATTTTGGCTCTGAAAAAACCCTAATGCAAATGTTTTGCTATAGGATAAAATATTGCTCAGAATACCAAATCTATTTTATGGGTTTGGATTGGTTTGTTTCTCGTGAAAATCCAACTTTTCCAAGAGTGCAAAAAAACCATTCTCATTCCTCAACAGATTTATCTTCTGCACACAAAACTAAACTTTGTGACAGTTACTGGTAATGTAAATTAATCACATATTAAAAGAAGTCACAAAAAAGACAACATATTTGAATCTGTTCTTTGGTCTGGATTTTGTTTTTTGTTCATATATGAAGTGTTGTTTGCAAAATGAAAATTGAAATACATTTATTTCATAGCAGTGTACATATATGTATATATGCTCACACATATGCAAACATGTACTTTCTTGGATTGCATGGCAACTGTTTTTTAATGCCTGTGAACAGTTTTTAAAAGTTGCTGTTTTCAGCATCTTTCAGAAGAACCAGAGAGCATCAGCCTCCTTGCTTCCTCCCCTTCGACATTCGTTTACTGTCTCTCTCAACACAGATTCAGCTCATCTGTCATCCTCAGCAATAGCTAAAATTATTTTCAGCTCTGTCAGTTGGGGACACACAAGGCAAGACTAGTCCACAGTTACTTTTAAAAATGTTTTCTAAATAAAGTGTGGAATTTATGCTTCCTGACCTATTTTTGCAAATACTTTCCTCTGAGTCAATGCTCAAATGCTATTTTTTATATCATTTGAATTTATATTATTGGTAATACTTACACAATAATTGCTTTAGTTCATAGATTCTCTCCACAAATGTCTGTGTCAATATGACCATCTAACACTAACAGTAGTAGTAGTTGGGTTGATCCAAATATATACTTTACTTTTGAAGGATCAGTTTGTACATGATTATTTGAAATGGTTTTCTAGACTACATGGATGGAGAGCTCTCATTCAAGATTTTATTTTTTTGATTTCCATGCTTATAGAGGATAAAATGCTTGGGAAATTCTCCAGGGTTTTTTTGCACATCTCATCAGGAAGAGATGCTTGTTTGGGGAATAATTTTGTCAGTGGAAACTTCTTGTGGTGACGTATAAAGATCTTCCTACTGGTATGATTCAGAGTCTTGACAACTGTGAAGCAACATACAAAAGGTATCTCCAATATTTTTTCAGTTATAGAAGCCATGAAGGGGAAAAAATACTCTGACTGAGAGGTCTATTGCTCAGGTGAAACAAAGAGGAAAAATATGGGATTTTTTTCCTGTTTGCTTAGTGGCACAATATACAGATATTTTAGGTATCAATAGCTTTTACATATTAGATTAATGACTTTTTCTTAAAAAAAAAAAAAAAAGCCTGCCATGAGTAAATAGGGGGGGTTTTGTTTGATTTTTGGTGGTTTTGGTTGGTTGGTTGATTGGTTTTGGGTGGGTTTTTTGGTTTTTGTGGGGTTTTTTGTTGCTTGTTTTTTTTTTTTAACGTTTTTCTTATAAAGTAGATGACTTTTTGCTACCAATTCTTCTGTGTGGGAGCAGGAATAAATGTAGGAGAAGATCAGTGTGAAGCAAAACAATAGTTCTTCTCTGCAGTTGGTAAATGTTGCTGCAAACAGTAATAACAGATTAAATACCCTGCACCACTAAATTAAATCAAATGCTGCATTTTTTCAGCTAGTACAGTGAGGTGGTGATACTGAGACGCAGAGTCATGACTTACTCCTTTTACTATTGCAGTTCCCTCTGTCCTTCAGAAATAACAAACAAAAAGCACTCTGAGTAGTTGCTCAGATATTCTGCACAGATAAAAATCTCAAAAGTTTGAAATGGAGAAAATCATTCTTAAATCATCATGTAAAACAGACTTTTTTTTCTTTCTCCCAAGAGATGTTTCAGTGCTTAAAAGATTGTATCTGTGCTTAAAAGATTGTATCTGTGGAGTTGGAATAGCCATCTTTTTTTCCCTACCCATTTTTATAGCCTACATTCCAAGATCATTAAAAATTCATTATCTATTTAAAAATATTTTAAATTAAATTAGAAACAACATGAATAATTATAATGTAAACACTGTTCTAATTACTAAAGTTCTGATAGGGAGTAAATCATTTGACTTTTTATTTCAGCATAATTTAAAGATACATTGATTACTAAATGAGCACCAGAAGGGGATTATGCCTACAATAATTGGTGTCACTGCATTTTGGCAGGAAAATGGCTGGTTAGAGAGTTAGGTGGAAGTTACTCCCTGAAGTTTTCTTTAAAACTCCTTTATTAGCATTAGTATTGCTATTGTATGATATCAGTTTTAAAAAATAAAACAAAAAAAATTCACAAAGACAAAAAAAAAGACATTAAAAAAAGAAAGGCAAAAAGATAACAAAATGTCAGTTTTCTCCTCCTCTTGCTGAGTTTTCATGTTTCTTGTAAACTGACAGTATAGAATAGTATGTCTTTCTGTTGTCAGACCATCACCAGTTCAGCAAAAGTCCTGTAAATACACAAAGTTCATGAATGATCACCTATCCCATAACACACATCTTCATTGTGAAACAATGGATTTTGACAAATTGTTGTCTTGAAGGAAGACATGGTAGGAGGATGAGGACTGGGGACAGATTAGATATTTTTGCTCTCATATCTGATCATGAGTTCTTGCTAACATTAAATATCCACTTGATTTTCTTTCCCATGAAAAGATAGTTTAATTACACCAAAGCATTATTTTCAATTAAGAAATGGTGCAAGGTAAACATCCATCTAAGCATTCTACAACAGTACCTGCAGACAGAAATATACGGCATTTTCAGGGCAGTTTGAAACTGATCTATTTTTCAAATATTATAGGATAGAAAACAAAAAGCAATACAAACTGCAGAAGTCTTCATTTTTAGAACACAAATGTTTTCCTTCAGAGTTTAAAAAAAAAATTTTTAGAAACATCTTTTTTATTCTCTAATTGAAGTTTTGTGTGATACACCTACATGTTTGTCACTTGTAAGAAAGGAGAGGGATACATAAATTCCATGTACTGAATTCAAGATGTCTTCAATATTTTCACAGCCAGCACAAACCCAAACCCATTTTATAGGTACTGCCAAGAACACCTGATGCTATCTAGCAAGTGGGCTTCCTTTTACTTCTGGTTAGGATTATTTGATGTACTTCTCCCCAAACCCATCCCAGTGTAGGAAGAGAGATTATGTCCTTCATAGGAGGCAAATATGCGTTAAGAAAGTCTTAAATGCCACCTGTTTGTTTCCCTGATTCTTATTATTTTCAATTTATTGCTCTGAAACAGGTTCAAAAGTAAATAGAAAGCCTGCTTCTATTTGTCTTTTTGACAAAGCCTGTAGATTTCAGATAACAGTAGAAATGATAACTACATCCAGGCAGACACTGGTAGAAATGTGTTTAAAGACATACTTTTCTGCTCTTTTGTTTCACTATTTCCTTATTCGTTTACTTTTCTGACCTTTTCTCTTGAGAAAATGGATGAACTGCAGCTGTCGCTTGCTTCCATGTGGAGTGAGACTTCCACATCTGTCATGAATAGTTAATACTGCGCAATTTAAAATGCTCTTCTAGGCTGTCATGCATTGCACATAGCTTTAAGTGGGTCAAGTTGAATTTTGCCAAAAAGCAGAAAAGTAATAGCGGTATTGTAATATCAGAGTTACTGAAGCAGACTTGATTTACTTCTCTGTGTCAAAACATTCACAACCCAGTCAGGAATATATTCAGTTATACTTGGAAGCAGAATAAGGAAAATAATCAAGACAGGGATGTATACACACAGATGAACATAATTGCTCTCATTAATCCAAAATGGAGAAAACCTCAGATATCTAGTTCTGGTTTTTTTCTGATGGTGGCCTACAATAGTTGCTTAGGTAATGATTAAAAGAATGAAGGAGCTACAGCACAATCTGTTCCCTGACAGTTTTCTGGTTCTGATGATTTTCAGCAGATCATTACTTCTGATGGAACTTTTATTCACAGATGTCTTCTATGAATTTTTATTTATTTATTTATTTTTAGTTAAAGTGTCTTCTTACAAGTTCAAACTCATTATAAATTGTGTGGCCAAAACCAAAATCCCCTTGACTGTCACCTAATTGTATGTAACATCATTTAAGTTTTCTGTTAGAAATAATAATGAAGAATATTTTCTTATTAATACTGCCCTGCAACTCAACATTTGTCATGGACCAGTGTGGTTACCTTGGTTTTAAACTGAAAGGCCCTGGCTTCTTTAACATATCACCATAAGGAATCTAATCATTAATTATTAATTATTTCATGCTCTTCTTTGCCCTCTTTTGTTCCACAATATCTTTTTGAGATGGTAGAGGTACTGTGCAGTTTTCAAGACAATAGGCTACAATTTCTAGGATGATTATGTGTTCTTTATTCCTCATTATCTAGCAGGTCTAATTATCTTTTTCATAACATGAACGAATTACGAAAGACTCATCTGCAGTGACTTTTTTGACTATTATTTAGCTAATGTTAGTTTGAATGTAACATGTAACTGATGTTAGGCTGAATTGGTTCAATTTCAAGGGAAAAGCTTGAAAATAGGATCTAAGCACATCTGAAAGAAACTTAAAAGGCAAAAAGAGCAGCCAAAAGAAAAAAGAAAAGCCAAAGCTTGTCAAAACCTGTTTACAAGATGAAATCTCATAAATTATTTGGCTGTTATGATTATTTTTAGCTTGGTGTTGACAGTGTTAAGTTTTCTCCTTTCCTTTTTCTTTTTGCTTCATGCATTATCAGCTCTCCACCCTACCTTGTTTTCCTTGAGTTTTAAAGTTTCTTTATTCGAAAGTTTATTTTTAAATGAAGGTCCATGATTTTTAATAGAAAATAATAAGTAATAGACCTGATACAATACAGAAGATGAAAAAAAAATTGAAGATAAAAAGAGTGATTTACTGGAATGCTGTGAATAAAATACAAGAAATTAAGATATCTTTGTGGGGTTTTTTTGAAAATTATACTTAGTTTTCAGTGTCTGATACTTAATTTTCACATCTTTATTTTAAATTAGTGAGTAAAGCAGCGGAAAGGGGTAGATCCTGTGGATGGATTTGCAAAGAACTGAAAGTATGAAAATATTTTTCTAGTTTTGGAAGGCTGTACTGACTGAAGTTAGAAATCCTCACAAAATCAGTCTCTCTCTCTCACACCTCCACACACAAAAAACCCAATAAAATGTATGACAAAATGAACCTTTGCGGCTTTATTTCCAAACCAATTCCTCAATAATTAGATTACTTTACTAATTTACTGTGGCTGGTTGTCCATTCTTTCAATGCAGAGTAAGTTAAATTAGTTTTGTTCTAGAAATATTTCTGGATCTTTGTATTTTGCAGAAAACAATATAATACCTGCTCTTTTTCATTAATTTTGAAGATATTATGCTGTGATTGATTAAATCTTGACAATGAATGTCAAGATTTCAAAGGAGCAAGAGAAACAATCAAGTTCCATTGGCAATACAGTAGAAAACATTATTTAAGTAGAATGTTAGGTAGATACATGATTTCATCATTCTTTTCTACTTAGACTTAAATACAATGACATTTATATTTAAGCTTTCCTTTTTCTTAAAAGATATTTTTTATTCTATCTCTACAAGTTCTCATGAAAGAAACTTCATGAATAAAATATTTCATCACCAAAACTTTCTCAACAGAAAATTAGGATATCTTTGAGAGCACCCAGTGTATAGCTGCTCATCCTTTATCTATTGACTGCCATTAAAAGCACTGAAAGAAGATTTATATTTATCCAGCAATGACTTCTTTTCAAAAGGTTCTGTGTAGTCCACATCAACTAGGATAACAAAAACCCTGCATGGTCATTTACTTTTAAGCTTACATAATTCAGTTACTTGTAGAGCCTCTTTTAGTATCCTGTAATCGAAGTTTATTGTGCTAGAAAAGGAAACTTGATTATGGTCTTCAGAGTAGTGATTTAGGCCTATGAACATCTCCATAGTTCTTACTTGCTGCTCTGATCCCAGGATCTCTGTATGGATTTCTTTTCCTACGCATAGTCATTTTGACAAGAACGTGATTTGCTAAAGGTGGCCAAGTGAAGGTTTTGATAACCTTTTCACAATCTCTCTGATCTCAAAGAGAACATTTTGTCCATTATAACCAGAGAATGCTGTGGGAACAGAAGGCAGATCATGAAAAGTGAGGCTATGGCAGCGAATTAAATAACTATTTAATGTCAAAGAAGTGCTTTACCAGAAGTTTCTACAGGCTGCTGGTGTTTCATTTCTAATGAGATAACAAGATACAGGAATTCTAAGTATTTCTTAAAAAAAAAAGCTATGATAGATAAAGAACTGAATTTTTTTTTCTTTCTTAAGGTTTATAAAAATTTAATGATCATCTGGGGAGAGAATGAAGCTTTGTAGCCAATGCCATTTGTGTCCATGTCATAGAACTAAAGAGCAAAGAATTTAAAGACTTAATAGAGGATATGGCTGCTATTCTACTTCATAATTAGGGAGGGCAGAGTAAGAATGAACAGGAAAATGATGACATGGCTGCACATCATGATTATTAGAATGTCCTTCCAATGATCCCTATTTTGATGAGGGGTGGAAGTTACTCTATCAAATACAATGATATTGCAGAGAACATCTTTCATATTGAAGCATCAGAAAGTTCTGTACAATGATAAAACAATGCCAAGCAAATAGGGTAAAACTTATGTTTTCTGCATGAGTTCTGCTTTCCATAAAGTTTAAGAATGTATGTCTTAAAATATTGAGTAGTTTCTGAACTCTTTGCCAAGGAATTCCTAAAAATTTGATGCGCTGAAGTAAGGACTAGGAGACCTGAAATGGCTTTGAATGTATGAATTATTGTTTCTAGCTTATTTCTTTTTCACTGTGTTCAAACGTTGAAATCTGTTGCTGTCAATAGAAAGCCTCTAACAGATTGGGATATGCTTTTGATAAAATGTGAAGAAATTTTCTTTCTTTCATCACCCTTTGTTTCTGAAATCATCTGGTTCAGGTGGATTAGCCTGGATAGAAGTGTGGATCAAAAGGACGAATCTTGTCCTGTGGCAACTGATCAACTTCCTCTCCAGCAATGTATACCATACTGACACACAAACTCTCAGCCACTGCTGTGCGGCTTGGAGCTTGGGAAAAGCAACATAAAAACTGGAAAGGTACACATTTTTGTTCAGATTTCCAACAGCCATAATGTTAAGAACTCTCTAGGTCATTCTGCATAGACTATGTTTTTTCTTATAAATATTTTGAACACATGTATTCAGAAAGTTCTCTGAAATGCTTTAAGTAAGTAGGAAAAAGAGAATTTTCTGATTCTAAACTTTTTATGCTCCAAAGTGTTAAGGATGTTATGCAAAATAAACAATAATTCCCTACTTCTGTATTCTCACTGTGAACTCCTCTCTCCTCACTGTGTCTTAAATGCATTACACATAAAGATTGTAAAAGAGCTAGTAAAGATAAATGACGCAACTGTTAAAAAGCTCAACAGTTACTACAGTGATTGTCAGGCAGAGTTTTTTTATATCCATTATTATGAAAAGTGCCCAAGATCTGTGAGACTCCACCCTCAGCGGGGTTTCAGCTCTTGGACCCTGACATAAGGAGCAAGTTGGGCCTGTTGGAGCAAGTCCGGAGGAGGGTAATGAAGATTGTCAGAAGGCTGAAGCACCACTGCTACAGAGAGGTGAGAGAGAGTTGGGACTCCTCAGCTCAGAGAAGAGAAGGCTCTGGGGAGAGCCTTCCAGTTCCTAAAGGAAGCCACAAGAAAGATGGACAAGGGAATTTTAACAAGGACATGCAGTGACAGTACAAGGGGGAATGGCTTCAAACTGAAAGAGGGCAGGTTTAAATTAGATATTAAGAAGAAAATCTTCCCTGTGAGGGTGATGAGGCCATGGAACAGGTTACCCAGAGAAGTTGTGGATGCCCCATCCCTGCAAGAGTTCAAGGCCAGGCTGGATGGGCTGTGAGCAACCTGGTCTCGTGGAAGGTGTCCCTGCCCACAGCAGGGGGTTGGAACTCTATTATCTTTAAGGTCCCTTCCAACCCAAACCATTGTCTATGTGTCAAATTAAAATGTGCTAATTATTTTAGTTGGTAAACAAACTTTCCTGAGCACTTTGTCATTGATAGATCTGAGATTTTCTTCTCTCCTTTCCACACCTGGCTGATTTACCAAAATATGAATATCGATCTAATATTGATATGCAACTGAGACAGACAAAAACTCTCTAACAGTTTAGAGTTAGAAAGTGTATGTTTTATTTGGTGCCAGGCACTGCGTGGGATAGCTCCCTAAGAGGCAGGGCCCTGACACAAGCAAACACACAGCTTTTTATTCCCAAATATTACGACTATCCAAAATACAAATGCATATTCATAACATTAACACCTCCCATTCTCCGCTTCATATGGAAATGAGCTTAATTGTCATTAAGCATGCATAGTGTGTGTTCTGAATTGAGTCGGTGGTCTTGAATTGGGTCAGTGGTCCTAAAAAACATGAAGTAACTCATCTTCCTCATTTTGACCTTTTCACCTTTCTGAACTTTAACAATCCTTATTACTTTAGTGACCTCTAAGTTTCCTCTTGCGTGACTTTTGAACAGGTTCCCATAAAGGGAGGAAATTGGTAATTGTCCTTGTTCCCCACACCAACTTATCAATGCTTCTATTCCTCATTCCAAGCACAGCTAAGCAAACATACAAATGACAGATCATCAGTTATTTGGCAATCAGTTACTAACATCTTAAAACCTCTATCAGGTCCAGCTCTCTTAACTATTTTAATTAACTCTAGCTGGGCCCAAATTCCTTCTTACTCTAACTTTATTTCAGTACAGCTAGCCTATAACTAAAATCTTTATGTTTCTTCTAAATCTATGTTTCAACCTGTAGCCCATGTCAGGGGCTTATACTTACAAGACAATAATTGATACACAGAAAGTTTCTTCTACTTCTCTTTTTTTTTTCTTTTTCTAACCTGGTCACACTTCTACTTCCTGTGAGTAGGGTTTGCTCCTCATTTGTTACAATGGAAAAAACTCTTAAAAACCTCTTGCTGGGTTAGATTTACTAAGTGAGTTCAGCAGTACAACAGCACAGGGAAACATGCAGCCCTTAGCATCTTTAAAGCTTTATGGGGGGTGGAGTAAGGCAGGGAAAGGGAAAACAACCAATGGGGTACAAGTAGAGGGGAGGATACAATTTTTCAGAACAAATGGGGAAAACAGGGAGGCAGGAGTCATAACAGGGAACCAATTAATAACTAAAAAAGGGAGAACTTTCTGGAACAGGGGGAGGTAATTTAGGATTGGGAGCCACCCAGGGGGAGGTAACCTAGACCGCAGTGATCTCTTCTGGTGACTGACATTTGATGGTTTCAGCCCGAGAGCAGGCTGAGCCACCCCAACACTAGCCTATAAAAAAACTAATATAAACTAAAATATTTATGTTTCTTCTAAATCTATGTTTCATGGCTTTCCAAGAAGAGTCAGGATTTCTCCTGCCTGTGACCCCTGTAATCATGGGTACTCAATGCACAGGCCATTGGATACCTTGTGGTGTTCTGTAAAGCACCCATTCAATACTTTTTGTGTCTTATCCATTTTTGCACGTGCCAGTCATTATAGATCTTCCTGTCTGGGCTCCAAGTAAACATTTTCCCCAATCAGACTATAAAAACTCTTTTATTGTCTACATCTTGAAACACTTTTTTACTGTTTTGTAAAGAGGTCATTCTATTTTGGGAAGGTGGAAACATTCCCTCGCCTGCAGACTGACTCTCTCTGGGTGAAATCTCTTCTACTTCATGATGATTTCTAATGCAGATTAATTAAATTAATTTTGACTCAGACTTTTAAAACCCCATAAATTTTCAACCTATATATTGGCATTTTAAAAAAAGAGAATCTTTCTCCTCTAATTACCAGCCAGATAGTTTTGTGATTAATAGAGAGAATAGGGAAAGGAGAAATATTAATTTCTATCTCATCTAAATTGTCACTAGCTTGACTGGGTCTCAATGAATTGCATTGGCAACATAGTTTATTTACGATATCTGTCAAAAGTCCCCAGGGTACTGCAAAAAGTTTTAAGTATCATAATAAAATGTTCAGGTATTATATCAATATATTGGAAACAGCTCTTTGCGTTACTGATCTAATCAATAACCTAATTTTGGGCAAGTGAATGTGACAAACAATGAGAATGAATGGAATGAAAGATTATCAATTTATATTTTCAATCACTGAAAAAGTATTACACATGAAGAATAATAATAGTGCCATGACAGAACATTGTGTGTGTCCAAGGGTGTGATTCTCTTTCAGAAAATCCCTGAGATTTCCAACGGAAAAAAAAAAGGAAGTAAATAAAACCTGGGTTTAAATACTAGTGTTGTCTCCCCCCTAATTTACTTATCCTTGCAAAATAATTTCCTAAGACATAACATTGATTCAAATTAGAAATTCCACTGGGACAGGGACCTCTCCACCTCTCCAGGACATAGTTTTCAGTTGCTAAATTTTATTATTTTCTCATTCTACAAGAATTCCATTGAAGATCATGGAAACCAGTAATAAACAAAGTTGATCATCTGGAGTGTTTTTCTCTGAATGACCTACATGCTCGTTATTCCATTGGTAAATGTGATGTAATCCAATATTCTTAGCTAGAAAGCAATTCTGCTTTAAAAAACACAAATCCAAACCACATTGTTCATATCACCTACTAAGCGTTTTCACCTCCTGGCCAAATTATTTGTACATCTAGACTAGTTGCTTAATTGCACTTTGGTGTCATGTCCATCATGTAGACAACAGTATTTAATTTTTTGTTATGTCAGGCAGAGACTCTATTTCATGTATGAGCTAATTCTATTTTCATAACCACAGTACCATTTCTAATTTTGTGGCTGTCTTTATCTGAACTGCAGTAGTACTTTGAACTGAAAAACCTGAGAAGTTAATCCAATTCCTACTCTACCCAGCTATTTTGATTTCTCTATAGCAAGTCTATTGCAGCAAAGATGGTTGGATTTTAACATAAAATAAGTAATCCCCAAAGCATTTATATGTAAAGATATTTTACTGCTCCTGTGACATAGTACAGAAAGTTGTAATTTATCTGATTCAGGTCCCATTTCTACACCTTCCATGTATATCTGCATTTAGTCAAGCACTAAACCTCTTACCCTTAAAATGAAGACCATTTTAAAATGACATGCTGCAAAGATGTCCTGGCCTGCCTATTAAGATCATATTGCAGCAATACAATCTTATTATTGCTCCAAGCAATTTCCACTGCTTATCATTTCAGAGTTAAAGTGCTTTGCCTCTCCAAATTCTTTCGTTGCAAAGAAAAGTCTCCAGGGCATTCAGCCTCATCTTCCTTACTGTAGCTAAATGACAGTGGCAGGTTTTCAGTCTGAGAATTAAAGGGGAAACAATTTGCAGAATATTCCTTGTTATTTCCTTTTGAGGAAGAGGTCAGATGGCAGAATTACTTAAAAAAAATAAGAAAAAAAGGAAAAAAGAAAAATACCCAAAGAATAATAAAGTGAAGAGAGAGAAGAGAGGAGTGGACAGAAAAGGTAAAGGTAAAGGAAAAGGAAAAGGAAAAGGGAGAAAAGGAATAGAAGAAAAAGAAAAGGAAAAAAGAAAAGAAAAGAAAAGAGAAAAGAAAAGAAAAGAAAAGAAAAGAAAAGAAAAAAGAAAAAAGAAAAGGAAAAAGAAAAAGAAAAAAAGGAGAAAAACAACACATAATCTTTATCAATCAATTTTAGTGTAAGACATGGGTCACTTTTACTGCCAGTCATATTACTTGACATAGTAAGCAGCAGATTTAATGTGTATCATATGCCTGGCCAAAACAACAAGGAAAGAGATTTTTTTGTATTCTTGAGATATTAAAAACTTTACTTATGAATCCACACTGGTAATTATATAACCATGTGCAAGGGAGAATTTGGCTTATTATGAAGAACATTGGAGGCCTTTTTGGTTTTGTCTCACAGTTAATTTACAAGCCACACAAAGAATCACTTGTAATGAGTAGCAGTAATAAAATACAGCCACAAAGGAAATTAAGCATTTTTCTTGACAAAATGACAATGTTGATGAGGAACTACCACTGTTCATTGGTGCTGCATGTCATTACACCCACAATCAGAGCTAAGTTTCTACTTTTTTGAGAAATTAGACCGTGTTGTAAATTCATCTTTCACATCAGAGATCATGGTACAGGCAATGAGGACTGCATTCGTGATTGAAACAAAACATAAGCAGCAAATGAACTGAAGAACACTTGGTCACATATATTGCTTCCTCTTGCTCTCAACAGGGGTCACCACGATGCCCTGTGCCCAGACTGAAAGGTTGCTGATGGCAGCAAGTGACAAATGCTATTGCTTTTCATCCCTGGTTTAGTAGGTCCCTGCAGGGAAAGATACCATGGCCTGGTCAAGTCTTCAGACCTATTTTCCTAGTTTCAGTCCCAGTCAGTTTCACTAACAAAACAGGCAAAATTATATGCAATGGGTGTTATTAAAAGCCTAGTTATTTTATTTCTTTTATTTAATTAATTTTTGTTGAGACTCATGTATTAAATCTTTGGATAATGCATTTAGCTCATGAATAGCTCTTATTGTTATATTTCAATAGATATAATGTATATTTATGTGAAATTAATAAGTAGCTTTTGTATGATAGTCAAATAAGAGTATGTATGAATAAGGAGTTATTAGTATGACTTGCAGAAGAAAAATAGATAACGGTCTGGTGTAAGAGAAGAAAATAGTGCTTAATTTTTCATTTTAATGTCAATGGTCATATATTAGATGAAGTTGGATGAGTTTCTCATACTTTTCTGAATTTCCTTCCAGTTTTTCTTCCAATGAGAAATTTCATTTAGCTTGAAATATCATCTTTTAATTCCAGGATCAGTGGGCTGACTGACTGAAATTTCAAACACCTATTGTTAACAGAAAATCCAAAAAATAGTGACTAAATAAAATATTTTTAAAAGAAAGGCTTGTTTTATGTACCACTGTTGTAAAAATTTTGATGTGAATTTGAAGAAGTCTGTCAGATTTCATATTTTAATCTGTTTTTCATAGTTAATAGCAATATCTTTCTTTCTTAAGACTGAGTTGAACCATGTAGTGTATATCAGACATATTTCTGTGGGGGGGGGGTTTATGCATTGATAACATTAGCCTAAAAGGAAAAAGGAGAAAATAAAAATAATTATAATTTTTTAAAAATCAGATACAAAGAACACATGCACAGCTCTGTTAAATTAGGAGCAATATTCTGGAAATACAGAAGACTGGGAAAAAAAGTGTACACAGCTTAGATGGCAATTGATTTGCTGAATGTTTCACAAGATAGATATAATGGAATGGTAATTAACTGGTTTTCTAGCTCAAAGCCACAAACCAAAATAAACTCTTCTAGCTTAATCATGTTTACTAAATTTAGGGTCTAATAAAGGAATGGTGGGATCAATAGGTAGAATTGGAAGGGAACAGTTCACATTCAGAAGAACATTTTGTTTGAACTTCATGAAGAATCTCTATAAAAGTTGCCTGTCTTGGATAAATAAACAAGATAAGCTAAAGAATATAAGAAATATAATGAACTTGGGGTGCCTGTTGCAATGCCAAGTCCAGAATTTGAATACTGAGGTTGATGAAAGATATTTTATCCAAATGGAAGAAAAAATAGATATCTACTGAATATGAGTAAAAAAAGATTAGTGAAAATATTCTAGTCTGTTTCCTAGAGGGATTCACCACGCTGCATGGAACAGATAACACACTTTCTGTTCCGAATTTCACTTTGCTCCAGCATTTGTTTTTCAATGAGTTTGAATTAAAATTATCAATTTCAAGTTAACACTGAGCACAGTGGTACCAAGGCTATTTCCTTATCTTGACAGAAATACTCGTGTCACCTATGATCAGACAACAACTGGAAAACTCAGCAATATTATTGTGTACAAAAACCCCAAATTTCCAATAATTAGTAGTACTTATTAGTGAAGACACTGCTTACAGTGTCTTCATATAGAATACTGTCAGATCCTCTTATTAGCCTTATTTAGGAAATCTCAACACACCACATGAGAATAAAAGCTAATAAATATCCAAAAAGGCTTGGAAATCATTTTAATAAAATGATTAACTGCATAAGAATTCAAACTGTCCATATCTTCTTTCTTCTCTATGTATCTCATTTCTTCTATGATAAGGAAAACAATGGAAACATCAATGAAATAAAAAATAATAAATTAACTATTTAGAAATGAGCAGGTAGACTCAGGAACAGAATATGTTCCTTAGGTAAAGGAACATCAGATATAAAAAAAATAATTTAAAGTCCTTGTGGCCAGTAACAGAATTTGAAGCTAAATAAAATGGTGACTTGAAGTAAATGTTTCTACATTTCCTTAACAAGAATTAACCTTGACAAAGTTTCAGAGGAACTTTCTGATATGGACACCATCTGAGTTCTTTTCATTTTCTTCTGAAGCAGCTGGTACTTGTCATTTTGGGAGTCTGAACACCTGAAAAATTTTTGGCAGCTCTGAACAAGTCTGGGAATTTCTATTAATTTGTATTACTATCAAAACTATTTCAAGAGCCCACAGCTCAGCTAACACAAGAGGGCACTACAGGGATGCCTGCTAAAACGTACCCAACGAGTCTTCTGACGCAAGTTGGTTATTTTTTCCTTTTTCATTTTCTCCTTACATTAAAGTGGAATAAAGACAAAAATGCTAAAAAATTACCAAGATCCCACAGTTTGTTAATGAAAAATATTCATCTGGTGAAGACGTTCAAGAATTTGTACAATATAGTGTCAAAACACTATGTTATCAGGTATTTAATGGGCTCTAAAACATTTCTTCCACCCCTATCTTGCCCTTATCATCTTTTTCATGACCAAATGTTCTCTTTATATGTTTTATGGTTTGATCAACAGCCCAAGTGAGGTGCCTCTATACACAGCATAGGGAACAAGCTGAAAACCCACAGTGCAGCCAGAAATCTGTGATCTAATTGCTATTGCTGAAACATGGTGGGATGAATCACTCAATTGGAATGCTTGTCAGCAACAGGAGACTCTTGTTCCAAGGATATCCTTGCACAGAGGATCACTTCTTATTTCAGATGATAGAAAGCCATACCATAGGACAAGTGTTACTAGACCTGATGCTTGGAAACATGACTGAACTAATTAGAGATATAAGTATGGACTTGGTGATCACACCTTGATGGAATTCACAATGATAAGTTGAGTCAGGACACTGATTTTAGGAGACCAAACCTTCAGCTATTTAAGGAATTGGTGGATGGGTCTCCCCAGGAAACTGTCCACAGGAACAAAGGAGATGAACAGACATGACAGCTCTTTAAGCACATTTTTCTCAGAGTGAAAGAGATCTTGATTCCTACACGTAAAAAATCAGATAAGGATGGCATGATACCACCATGGCTCAGTAAGGACCTTCTGACTCAACTAAAGTATAGGAATGAAATGCACAGGTACTGGAACCACAATCATGTCTCCTGAGAAGAATATTGGGATGTTATCTAGATGTGGAGGGATCAAATTGGGAAAGCTAAGACACAGTTGGAGCTGAATTTGGTAAGGGATGCAAAGCATAAAACGAACTTTTACAAGTATGTTGTCCAGAAAAGAAAGATGAAAAAAATTTCTCTTCCTACTTCTCTCAAGTCCCTGAACTTCAAGGACTGGTGAACAAAGTCCCTCCCATCATAAGAGAGTATCAGGTTCAAGGCCACATGAGGAACATACAAAAGTCCATGGAACAAAACAGGGTAGATCCCAGTACTCTGAAGGAATTTGTTGATGTAGTTGCTAATTTGCCACTCTCCCTCATGTTTAAAAAGTCATGGCAAGTCAAGTGAAGCCTCCAGTGACAGCAGAAAGGGAAACTATAGAGTTATTTTTAAAAAGAGAAGAAAGGAAGACCCTGGGAACTACCAACCTGTCAGTTTCATCTGTTCCTGAGAAGATTATGGAGCAGATCCTTCTGCAAGGTGTGTTGAGACTAAGGAGCATAAGGAAGTGATTAGAGACAACCAACATGGGCAAATCATGCCTGACTACACTAGAAGCCTTCTATAAGGAACTAATTGCGTTAGTGGACAAGAGAAAAGCTATGGATGTCATCTACTTGGCCTTTGATAGAATCCTCCACAACATTCTTACCTCTAAACTTGAGAAATTTGGGATGGATGGGTGGGCTGTTAGGTATATAAGGAATTGCATGGATGACCACAAGTTACAGTCAATGACTCAGTGTCCATGGATGGTGAGGAGCGGGTCCATACAAATCTCATGAAGTTCAACAAGGTGGAAGATCCTGCACTTGAGTTGGGGCAAGTCCCAGTATCAGTACAGACCGGGCAATGAATGAATTGAGAGTACCCCTGGGCAGAAGGGGGGGTGTTATTGGTTGATGGAAAATTGGATATGAACTACCATTGTGCGTCTGCAGCCCAGAACCTCCCCGTGTGCTGGGTTGCATCCAAAGCCCCATGGGCAGCAGGGGAAGGAGTGGATTCTGTCCCACTCTGATGAGAATCCACTTGCAGTGCTGCCTCCAGCTCTGGGGTACCCAGAAAGACACAGACATGTCAGAACGGGTCCAAAAATAGACAGAAAATATTATCAGGGTGCTGGAGCACTTCTCCTATGAGGACAAGCTGAGAGAGTTGGGATTGCTTAGCCTGGAGGAAAGAAAGCTTGAGAGACACCTTATTGTGTCCTTTCAACATGGAAAGAGAGCTAATAAGAAAGATGGAAACTTTTTGCCAAGGCATGCAGTGAAAGGACAAGGGGCAATTATTTTAAACTGAGAATAGATTTCAACTGGATATATGAAATATTTTTTGTGATAAGGATGGTGGGACACTGGAACAGGTTGCCTAGAGAAGCTGTGGATGACCTGTCATTTGAAATGTTCAAGGTAAGATTGGGTGGGGCTTTGAACAACCTGATCTAATGAAAAATGTCTCTGGCCATGGCAGGGAGGCTGGACTACATGAACTTTAAAGTACTGCACTCCCCTTTGCAAAAACCATGCAACACAATCCAGCCCCATGATCTTCAGAAAATAATTCCCAACAAACTTATCTCTTTTTCATTGTCTGCTCATGGCGATTCCTGTTACTGAGGAACTCACTTTTCCAGGGAAAAGCCTGTGCTTTTTCTTTTGAAGATATGCTCTGCAGGAGGTAAGGTATTCATGTGAATAATTGTACCATGTGCATACCTGTATTTTAAATGGCTCTTCTCTTTTATTCCTAAAACAGACTACAGTAGGTATAGGAGATGCTTTAGTGCACCAGCAAGGTTATGCTTTGGTTCTAAAGTTGGCTGGCTGTTTTTACTAACAGTGTAGAGACATCATCTTTTTTTCCAGTTAAACACACTCAATCTTTCTCAAAAAAACTATAAAATGCATCTTGAAACTAAACTATATACATATATGTATCTGGTTCTATGTCAATATTCACACACAAGAATCCCTGCTAAAGGAGAGACACAAAAGTTAGAAGATTTTGGGTTTTTCCAAATATAAATTAAAACTCATGACAAACAATTTTCTTATGAGATAAAACATTTTGAAATAATGTCATTCTAAATTTTTCATACAATCCTAAAATTCTGTCATTTTTTACTTCATTTTACTGCTCCAATATTTTTGTTATAATAGTACTCTTAGTGTTTCTAAAACAATAAAGCCAAATAAAAAATTCTGGTCTCATAAATACATTTTTAAAAAATTTTATCACATATTTTGATTCCACCAAACAGACATTTTAAAGAGGAAAGGTATTGCATCAGAATTACTTTGACTAATTTTACTTACTAACGTATCCTTACCAAACATCCTGAACCCTGTGAAATATAGTTTTGTTTCTGGATTTATTTTTCCTGTTAGTCACCTTCCCTTTGGCATGCCATAACTGAACAGGGACTATCTACATGTGTAAGAACAACTTTTTATTTTCTGTGGGTGAGCTGAGGGCTTCTGGCTAGTTTATGTTGCACGAGAAATACAGTCTATATCCCTGTGTTTTAGATATCAGAAATGTTCAGGTATTTTACTAATATGAGCTAGCTAAAAAAGACAGAATTTCCCTTCTGTGAGTATAAAGTAAAATTTAATCTGCCTTCAGACTTACAAGTCTTTTTTTATATTTTTTGAGTTTGTAAGTTCAGGGCTTCATCATAGCTAAGGAAAACCAAGACTTTGTAACTGGTTGACACTCTTCTCTTAAAAACTTGGTGTAAAGCAAGTCTGTGTATCTCTTTGATACCAAACTAGAAACTATATTTCAGTTTAAGCATATTTTATACAAGCATTATTTTAAGGTGACTTTGCTGTTTTTCAAAATGAGATAAGTGAAGATGGGTCATAAAATGCACTACAGTTCTGGTATGCTTCTTAAGAGTAGTAAGGTTAAGCTAGATTTAAGAAGCTGCTGGAAATTCACATCATAAAATAATCTCTTGAAGGCAAGGAATCAGCAAGCCTGTGATTTCAAAATAGAATAAAAATCAAATTCCCCAGTAGTACATATTCATGAACTATCTTTTTGTTTCTCTGTCAGCTGCAGCAGATGCGTAATGTACGTTGTCTATGTACATACTATTTTGCCAGAGCAGTGGTTAAAAAATGGCTTGCATTGTACTTAGATTCATCACATTTCAAATGCACATTTGTCTTCCAATGATGAAGGGACATATTATAAACAATTTGATAAAATTGTGGCTTCAGCAAGTTTTGTTTCCTCCACAAGTCCTTCAATGGCTAAAGGTCTTCCTGTGACAAATTTTGTTAGGATTTTGGAATGTGTGTTCCTCTCAATCCATAGGCAATTTTGCAAGTGGGTGTATGCAGTAATTAAGTAGTTTGTATTACTACTGGGGAAATCTTGATCAACTGCAGTGTGTAAAGCTCTAGTTTGGCAAATATGCTGAGTCATTCACCAAAGTGGACTTGCCATGAAAACTGGGCACTATCCTTTCAATTCTTTACAAATGTTCGCACACAAATGTTTGATATTCTGAGAGCTGGAATTGATTTCCTCCAATCCATTTAAGAGGATTTTCTACTGAAGTATTAACTGAATGGTAGAGTGGTGTTGCTGCAGCATCTTGCTGCCTGTCTGAATTCTGGTATTGAACTACTGTTTCAGCCACTGAGGTCTTCTCACTGGTCACTCAGATATCAACAGCCTCCTAGCAGCACACTGGCATGGAAATTCTTTTTCTTACTTGATGAGAATGTTACTTAAAAAAAAAAAAACACATTATGTTTTCTGAGTTTAGAACTAGGAAAAAAAGCAGCATAACATCTGATAGACTCTTGTAAAATATACTTGATAATCTTGTACATGGAAAGCCAGCTGCTTTTCCCACCATCACAGAAGGAAACACTCTGTAGTTCCTGAGACGTGTAAAATGTGTTTCAAGTGAGAGCATTCAAGCTGAAAATTCCTCTTGAGTACTAATAGAAATTCTCTAATGGAGAAAGACAGAGAAACCAAACAGCTCAGAAGACTGTGGAGGAAAATTCTGGTCATTATGTTGCATGTCCTGGTTTGGACTATTTCAACAAAAGATTTTTAATAGCAATTTAAAAAAAATATAGGTCATGCAGGAATGGTTGATAATACACAAATCAAGGTGACTACTGAGATTAGCTCAGTTGGTCAGAGTATGGTGCTAATAATGACATGGTTACAGGTTTGATCCCTGTACTGGGCCATTCTCTTAGGAGTTGAACTAGGTGATCCTTGTGTGGGTCCTTTCCAGCTCAGAATATTCTATGATTCTGTAAATAAAATACATCCTCTAAATAGGTTGATGCTTTTCCTTGTAAATATTTTACTCACTAAACTATCAAACCTTTTGAAATGCTACTACACCTCACAGAAATACAACAGCCTAGTAGTCCCAGAAAATGTTAAAACTGGGAGTTTAGTAAAAAAAGGGAGTTTAGTTACACACTCTTTTTAAGAATTTTAATGTAGATGCAGAAAAAATATGTAAAGGATATAAAGCAGAGTTTAATTCCCAAACTCTGGATCTCCTCCTCTGGCAATAACAAAGAAGATAGATATGACAATAAGTATTATAAAACTTATAGTTGATAGCCTTACAGGGAAAGTATCGGAACATATGCATATATTATTAGAATCTCTCAAATATAATGTAATTACCTTAAAAAAATCACTAAAGTTTGGAATAACCAGGACATATAATATTACCTACTTGAAGAAACTGTCAGGCTGTCTTGGCAAGGTTTTCTGCAAGATTAAAGG
>NW_008236177.1:232418-290951 GCF_000691975.1 Corvus brachyrhynchos
AATACTGGCAGTACACTGCACTAATAAATAACATGGGAAATTTATATAAATCAACAGTTGGCACAGAGTGCAAAGAAGTTTGACATTTTTCTCCTATGCTGCAAAAAAGAAAAAAAATAAAGACTTTGATATATTTTATTGCAACAGGTATTTGAGGCTGGACAAGTGTACAATTTATAACAGAGGTTATTATGCTTGAGCATTGTATTATTACATGCCGCTAATAAATAACATGGGAAATTTATATAAATCAACAGTTGGCACAGAGTGCAAAGAAGTTTGACATTTTTCTCCTATGCTGCAAAAAAGAAAAAAAATAAAGACTTTGATATATTTTATTGCAACAGGTATTTGAGGCTGGACAAGTGTACAATTTATAACAGAGGTTATTATGCTTGAGCATTGTATTATTACATGCCGATTTTCCAGTTGCTTCTGACTTTCCCAAATTTTGACCATATGGGATTGATATTTTGTCAGATATTTTAGTACAAACTACTGTCATTTTCTTGTGCTTATTTTTAAAAAGTCTGCCCTGACCCTCCAACCGACCACCCCAAATCTTGAAATAATTTGAAACAGCCTTATGTGCTTCAAAGTAAAACTTTAACATTTTGATTTTAAATACCTTGTAGATGCTTAATAGTAATTCTTTAGAGCTTTGTTGCTTAATTCTTCAAAGATTTTCTTTGCATTGGCCATTCTCTAAGAACATTCTCCTTGCAATTACTGATCTTTGTGTCAAAGCAGTGTTAGCATGAGGTCCAAAGCTAGCCAGTGGTCTTCTCTGCTCCCTGTTCTTTTTTTTCCACACTTTTCACTGAAGCAAGAACCAAGAGACTGAATAAAAATTTTGTCTACAAATACGGATGATCTAATGAGGTCTGAGTGCAGGAAGACAGGTTAAAATAGGGAACTGGAACATGGACTTACAGCAACTTCAAAGGCTGAAGCTGGCTGGGAAAATAGATTAGCTTGAGCAAAGGAGACTTTGACAGAGCTGGGAAGGCAAAAGGACTAGGAATATGTGGTGAAATGTGGACGGCATGCTTGTCCATTGTAAACAAGTAGAGCAAAATAAACCAAAAACCTTGTATAATGTTGCCAGCAAAATATTCTCAAGTAGGACAATTTTATTTTACTCTGCTGCTTGACAGTAGACAAAAATTTCTGATCCCTGATTCAGACAGTAAGAAAAAGAATAAAAAACAATTTAAAAATGTTTATGTAGCATTTATCCTCTTCCTTCCATAAGCTCTATTTCCAATGTGTTCACTGTTGGGTACACTATCTCTATCAAAATTATTTTATGGAGGCGTTGGGTTGCAGAGGAGAGAGAGGTGATCTGCATAATTGTGTTTGGGGTTTTTTTTTGAGGTGACATGTTCTTTGGCCATGCTGGGCATAATGGTTCCTTTCTGCAACTCTACACTTACTAGTTTCCTGACACCTTGTTCTCCTCTCTGTGCACTGGTCCAGATTGTTCCCAGGCCATGGTACCGCAGGTCTGTTCCCTCTCTGGAAGAGGTTGCAGTTTTCCAGCAGGGTCCCTACTCAAGGATGGTTCAACCACAGGTCATGGTAACACAGGGGCATCCCTGCCCTGCTTTGAGTCACCCATGGGCTGCAGTTCTTCACAGCTGGCCCAGTCTTGGCACAGGTGAGCCACAGCCACAGTCCCTTGCCCGTGTCCCTACTCCAGCCTGTATCACTATCCTGTGTCTGTTCACAGCCTTCTCCCACAAAGGGTACCACCATCCCACCTCCTACTTACAACTTGTCACTTCTGGCCCAAACATGGAGTTGGCTGGTCACCTGAAACTGGGGAATTGAACACTGAGATGGGATTAGGATCAGGAAAGTAAGACTGAAGCCTGGGACTGAGTCAGTCAGGAAGGCAGAGTAAGAGAAGTATGTCAGAAAAATTTCAGTGTGGCATCAGTGGGGACAAATGAAAGTGGCTGGCAAAAAGTCTGCTATGGACAGGATGAAGGAGGATGACATTGTGGTAGTGGGTTCAAAGGCATTAAATCAAAAGTTACCAGAAAAGAAGGTTCTGCATTTCACCAACACATAGCATATGTTTCAGCAAAGTATTCAGCCATTCAAAATTATTTTGTGTGTTCTCTGCTCCTCCTTTCCCAGACTCTGGAATTCTCTGTATCAGTCATATTTTCCTTCCAAATGTTATGAAGAATATTTTCTATTTACCAGCCTGATACACAAGTGCAGTGAAGTGTCTGCACAAATGTAAAAGTATCTGCAAAGATGTTTCCCTGATCTTGCAGATGAATGAGGTACACTATTCCTGGAATATCCCTAAAGAAAACAGGATGGAGCTTCACAGTGTGAATTCCTGTTGTGAGCTGGATACAGAGAATAATATGTACTCAGGCTACTGAGAGACATCAGGTGTCATGAGGATATTTCAGGATGGATATTTCTTACTCTGTTGGGTTTCTACTTGCTTTCATCATTTCTCAGCAGCAGGAACAATAGAAAAAATATGAAGAAAAAAAGAAAGCAACTGTCTGGAGATATTTGTCCATATGTGGTACTGATTTTTGTTTTCATTTTACTGTATTCCACATTGCAAAAAACCGTGGTAAGGTTTAGTCTGCTCTTTGTTTTTCTTTGAACCTTCAGGAAAAGTTCTCATTTGTATACAAATGCTACCTGTTCAGTCTCACAGAGCAAAACCTCCTTCTGCTGTAATTAAATCAGACAAAAACCCAGCCAAACAAGAACCAACAGATGGTGTGCATCATATGAAAATCTTTGAAGTAGTGTTCTTTGTAATAAGCCCTGTCACAACATGGTGTATTAACAGCTCCCCATTTTCAGTTTTCAAAAGTGTTTTGTATGATGTGTTGAAGAATCAAATATTTGTCTTCTTTTATTGTTTAATCTTCATTTATATTGAGTATTGATCAGGGAACCACCATTCACATCAAGAACTGAATGCACAGAGCAAGTTAAAAATCTGGATAAAAATGCTGCTGATTTGAGACCACACAGACTTATTCAGAAATGTATTTTCAAGTGTTTTCCAGAGTACAGGACTTTAGAAGACTAAATTCGGAAAAAATCAGAGAGTAGATATTTTTTTCATCATTAAGAAAGTTATTGATGCATTTAGCTACACTCTGATTAATAACACATTATTCTAATGCCATAAAAGTTTTTCAGAGTAATGGTTTTCTGTTAGCAAAGAGAAAGTGAGCTTGCAGGAGATTCCCTTCTAGGCTTGTTTATGTCTTGCCATCCCCATTACTTGTTTCTGACAGCTAAAACCCACTTCTCATGCTAATCTTGCCTTGAACTTTTTGCTCCAAGGAAAATCTTCTTTTCTAAGACCACATTGTAATTATATTTGTCATTTTTGTCATATTGCTTAAATGTCACTCTGGAGAAAATAATACAGTAATTAGCAGTGATTTTTTCAGAATGTTTGCTCTGGGTCTAGTTCTTCAGAGCAGCAGTCCTCTACCTTTTGTATTGGGGGATGACACTTCTTGCTTCCTGTTGCAGTCAATGATTTTTGCCTCTTCACCGCAGAGGTGGTGAAGATTTGCTTGTGTGTTCACATTTTTGGGTACACATCTATGCATTCACAATCACTGTTCTGGTGTGTTGCAAAGTCTCACCTGTCCACTTCCAGTACAACGCCTAACATGACAAAAAAAAAACCCAGAAAAAGTGTTCTTGCAGTCAAACTGCTTTGCCTTGTCTACTCAGGGTATTGTAGGGATTTTCTACACTGCTTTAAATTTAAATAACAATGGTCATGTTTTCTATCCAAAATCCTCACGTTGTAGAAGTCACTGTGAGCCTTCCCTTTTACTTAAGAATGTCTTCTCCAGCAATAAACTTTATTCTGTAGAATATTTTAAAATGCTTTAGTCTAAACAGGAACTGACTCTTGTGGGAGTTGATTCTAACAAAGCTAAAGATTCTGATTTAAGAAATGAATTTTAAGTAGCAACGTGACCTGAGTAAAGCTGTTCATCCCTTAAGAACAGTGACAATAAAATAGAACAATATGAGGTGTAGCTGCATTTTGTTACCAGATAAGAATTGCAGCAGATAATTTACACATTGAAAATATTTTAAAGACTTATCCTGAAATTCTGGATGCGACTGAAATACAGATTATTTAAAAACTAAAAATACCACTTCACTGAATTAAAAAAAAAAGTTTCTCCATCAATGGTTTATGGCCAATTTTTAAATTTTTATTTATATGAAGTCATACTATAAAACCCTATAACATAGGCTATTTCTGCTGAAATTTTCTATTTCACTTTCAAATACAACTAATAAATAAATGACATTGAAATACAGATTTAAAAAGAAAAAAAATTGAAGCTGTAAACCCATAGATATAAATGTTAGTGTCAGAATGAATCACATTTTTGTCATTTGAAGTTGTGTACCTCAAATGTATAAAAAAAGAACTTTGGTGAAATCTTTTGGTAGATTGTCATATTTTAGAGATTTAAAAGTAGGCCAAAAGCTGTGTTTAGCAGCATTTTAAGGATTAAAACCACGTTATGTAGAACATGAAATAATAAGCACCTTTAACAGAAAACAATATAATATAATTTTAAATGATACTCATGTCAAATTGCTCTTCTCAATACAAGTGAATACATTTTGCTGTATTTTCAAATTACACGTTTCTTGCATTTTCTGTGGTACAGAACCATTTATAAGAATTCTATTGCTAATTTTTATTTCTCCATGGACCCATTTCTGAAGCGAAACACTTGATATTAATAGCTGACTGGAGGTTCTTCCTCTTTTCCCCCCCTCACATCAAAATATGGTTCTTGTCCTTCATTTTTCTAATCTGCTTTTGCAGCTCACTTCCCTCACTTTCAAGAAAGTTCATGGAAAATTCCATGAAAATCCTCTAACATTGCATTATACCAGGTAATTTTGGATTTTGAATGTCTGACTTGGGATGAAAATTAGGAAATGTCTCTTTCCTAAAAAGTGTGGCTTTTTGCTGCTATGCTAAGAAAATTTAGTACACACTCCTTTATAATCCCTAGATGGTGTTATGTTTATGATAATTTCTCATCTACACTAGGATCTCTTTCTGGTGTTCAGTGTTCCCATATTAGGAAAAAGGTATTCGACTTCTCTGAGGTACTGTATGAGATATGCCATGAGATAGGTGGTGAAGGCATTACCATGAGATATACCATGAAATATGGGATGATAGGATTACAGTGGGCAGGATGGCCCATTGGTGGTGGTGATAAATTATCAGGCAGGGGCCAGATGACCCTTATTGCTGCAATTGGCCATGTGGAAGAGGGACTGATACTGACATGTCAGTTCTGTTCTGCCCTCAGACTCCACCCACAGCCTTTGCAGCTCTCTCTTTGTAACTCTTGATATGACTGTTTTACACATAAGATTGGTGTCCCCCTGTTCATGCCATATATGACAGCAGCAGGATGTTTGACTACAGTCCCACCTTTTCTTCTCCCAAAAGTAGAAGCTGGCATATGAAGTCCTCCATTTCAGAGTATAAGGATAGTTATATCCTTGACTTGCAGATAAGTCAATGGGCCTGCTCTCCTCTCCTTTCCAAAGCTGGTCAGATTTGTGCCTCTGACTGTTGGAGTGTACCCAGGAATACTTGCACATAGAGCTATACACTGATATTTTGTAGGTCTAATGAATTTATCTCTGGCAATCTAACAGGAATCCATAATCTCTAGCTTTAATAAACTGCAGTATTTGTGAATCTGTGAGAGTGAAAATTCAAACTGAACTCACCCAGATTTACAGTGCTCAGTTGGTAAATCATATTATCGGTGGAGCTGTGATCATGAATGAGACCAGACTTATAGTGTAACCCACACTATTTGCACATCTGGGATCTTATTGAATGCAACCAAGCCTATTGTTGCAAATTAATAGTACAGAAATTAAGCCCGGCTGCACCCAGCCCCTCTGAGAAACAACGGGAAAACAAGGGGGTCATCTTTTACCAAATTTCTATACTTCTAACATGACAGTACTAACAGCTTCATATTCCTGCACTGTTTCTTAAGACCATTTTGGATATTTTCCTTTAATTTTTATACTGCAAGGAGAATTTCCGTGGGAATTTCTTCAATGTGTATTTCTGTTCTTCACTGAACCATTGCAATATTAAAAATTGTTTCAGTCTCATGCCTTGCTCTTGCTACTAAACTTCTGCTTTAAGAAATTTACTTGACTCATATAGGTTGAGAGATCACAATGTTCTGAGTTTTCCTGCACAACTACTCAAGAAGATGGTGCTTGTTGTATTCTGAGGTTTTAATATATTTCCTCATAAATATTTGACTCCTCGCAAGCAGTGTCAAATTAGCGCGCATGGTCTGGATTGCATCCAGACTTTTCTGAAATATCTCTAGGGAATGAGTCCTCATAGCTTCTTTAGTCAGCCTGTTTCAGTGCACAGTCATCTGCACAGTGAAGAAGTTCTTCCTCATATTCAGGTGGAACTTCCTGTGCATCCGTTTCCGCCCGTTGCCTCTGGTCCTACTTCTTGATAGTGTTGGTCTTTGGTATGCCCATAAAGTAGACCAGAAAGCCACAGCATCAGCTTGACCTTGTTGCTTTGTGCCAAAAAATTATTGCTTGATTAAAAAAATTCTAATTGCTTGGTTGAGGTACTATGAAGCATACTCAGACCATAAAATGGTATAATCTCATTCTTTCGGCTGCTATCTATACACATATTCTGTGCAATAAAAGTGGAAAAGCTATGGGTTGGTTCTTTTTTTCCAGGTTAATGATAGAAACAAAAGCTCTGGAAAAGGAAAAAAATGCCAAGTGGCTGCATTGGAAAAAACCCTTTTTTGACAAAACAAAAAAATATTATCTCCTCAAAACTCAACCTTCTTTTTTAGATGGAAACTCTTTGTCACTTCAACCTAATTTTGCGGATAGCTTTGCTTCCTCTGTATTTGTTTATAACTTAATTTCCCATGTGTAAAAGAAAAGAAGGTAAAGAAGAAAGAAAAAGAAGTACACAACCCAGGATCTTAACTACAACTGACAGCAAGATCTTAGGCTTTTTACGGCCTGAGGTCCAGACTCAAGACATACAGTCTTCAGCTTTCTTCTGTGTAGCAGATTACTGTGCACATCATCAGTGCATTGCAGAATAGCTGCAAGTCTTTTTCTGAGGGAAGCTGAGAGGATGAGAAAGAAGTTATGCTACTCTCTCACAGAGGCTGAAATATGGAAGATTTTTTGGGAAATGAATTTTCCTTAAATGACATTGGTGCCATCCCTAGATCTTCAAGACAAATGATGCATCCTTCTATTTTACTAATCCAAATCTTATATTTAGGCTGAAAGTGTGTAATTAGCATTGGCTTATAATGAGTTGTTGACAATACTAAGCTTTAAAATAATTTCTTACTCAAATAATTATTCACGCTAATTTAAAGCATTTTAATGCATCATCAGTATAACAATTTTCATACAGAGGGAAGGGGACATTAGTACATAGGCTTATAATTCTTTTAGTACACCTTTGCCATAACTGATGGCCAAAGTTTTTACAAAGAGTTAACATTATTTTGTAACTCTTGAAACTACTTAGGTTTCAGTACATTCAAAGACCTTGGTCATTCTTTTGTCCTATCAAAGTATTTCAACATCCAGGTTTATTTTCTAGGTGTAATGATATATTTTCTCTAAATAAACACTCTAAACACAGTTTGCAAGCCAGAACCAGTTGTCTAAGGCATTAGATAAATAGAATATGAGTAATAACAGTTATCCATACATGCCCATTACAAGTTAATATGAATGCTTTTGTGAAAAAATTGGTATAAATTCATCCACTGATATATATCTATCATTGTAAATTTAATACATGTTGTGACGAACACTCATTCTCTCTCTCCCCCCATATGCATTTATGCACATATGCTTAAATATGATTCTTTATTACAGGTTCACACTCTGAGTTGTAGTTGACAAAGAATAGTGAAATGCTGACTGGAGTCTTTTCTCCCTTCCTTCCTCTGCGTGCTGTGTTGGAAGAGAGAAGTGGAAACCCAGATTTTCTGTTTAATTTTAGGATGCAGTACTTAGATTCTGTCAAGGAGGAAGATACATGTTTGTGATACCCTTTGGCTTCTGGGATTAGCTCAGCTTGATTTATGTAAATGATTGCTGATGGATTTTGAAGAGATGGCTGAGAGTGATGCTCATCAATGTCTGCCAGTGTCTGCAGGGAGGGGTCAGAGCATGGACCAGGCTCTGCTTGGTGGTGCCCAACAATGGGACAATGGGCAGAAACTGATCCCCAGGAAGTTCCATGTGAACATGAGGAAGAACTTCTTCACTGTGCAGTGACCGAGCACTGGAACAGATCACCCAGAGAGGGTGTGGAGTCTCCCTCACTGGAGATATTCCAAAACCATGTAGGTGCAACCCTGTGCCATGTGTTCCAGGATGGTTGGACCAGACCTAACCCTTTGTGTGATTCTGTGATCTTACAGTGCTCAGTGTTCACTGTGACAATGCTTTATGTTAATCAGTACAGTCATATACTGCTTTCTCCAAAGGCAGCATGTGTTCTCCCCATGGAATAATTAGGATGTTTATTTTATAAAATAATTGCTGATAAAGGTCATTTTTCCTTAACTGAAGGAGATAAGAAGCAATACTATCTTTCTGTTAGGCACCATCAGAAGGAAATGACATTTTGGCCAGTGGAAATTTGTTTTATCTATGCATAAATGTATGTTCAAAGTCCAGCTGTTCTAAAATGGGTATTTATTCCTCCTTTTCTAAAATTCTTTAGACAGGCAAAATATGACATTTCATGGTCATACAGACTCTTCAAAAATATTGCAGAACTGAGAAATAGAATCTGGCATTTGATCTCTATAGAAGATTCTCCTGGACAAAATAAAAACACAAATAAGAAATCCAGGGGTAACGATGAAGGACTCCTTGGCGTAAGACTTTATGCCACCATGACTGAAATAACTTCATTGAATTCAACCATTCAAGACAACATTGAATTCATGCTGTATGTTATTAGGACCCAAACCTTTTTCTTTTTTTTTTTTTTTTTTTTTTTAATCATTATTTTTACCCATTTCCTTTATTCTGGAAGTCTATTATATATATTTTGATAGGTTTACATCAGGCTGGCAGCCTGTCACTTAGTGGGTTTCCCCAGGGCACAATTTTAGAGCCAGCAGTGAAGCTTTTCAGAGTTAAGGAGTGTCTGGACAATGCTCTTAGTCAGAGGTTTTAGTTGTAGGTAGTCCTGCAAGAAACAGGGAGTTGGATTCAATGGTCCTTGGGGGTCCCTCCCAAGTCAATATATTCCATAATTCTGTGATTAAAAATAAGATGGATGGTCCCCAAGCTCACCTAAATTTTTGATTAATTTGATACATAAATGCATTTGAAACACTGGCTAAACTACTTTAATTAAAGACTTCTCTCACAAAACACTTTTATCTTGAAACCAGGGAAAAATTCAAACTGAATAATTGATGGACATAACTTGGATCAGGTAAAGGCGAGAGGTTTACTATTCAGATACTTATCACAAAAAATCAAAAAGTTCAGGGTCTGCACACTGCAGTTAAGTATGCCAAAATTTATTTGCTTTGAATAGAACAATATTATGGTTTATTCATAATAGAATATAGAACATAGTTGCATTAGCAACATTGTACTAGAATCTTCTGTGCTAGAATAATTAAATATTAATTGTTTAGTGAAAAATGTCAATAATCCTGTGTTATTTTCCAAATATATTTAATTAATTGTCTAATAGACATGTCACAGGGTGGAAATAGAAAGGAAAGCAAGGTGCAAATGTTTCATTCTTTTCTCACTCATCAATATTCATTATAAGTCCATTTTTTTTTGGCTCAATTTAATACACTTAAGTTAATCTGAGGAAAATTATTATTTCATTTCAGAATTTTGAGTTCCCCTTCCCCTTCTGTGAATCTATTGATTTAAGATATAGATATTTTCCTTCTTTAAAGTGCGATTAGGAAAAGTATTTCTGATTCTAGTCGATTTGTAGCCTATTTGTCCAGATTAAGAACATTTTACATTGTTTTTACAACGCAATTGCTGTTCTGTAAAGTTTCCAAGTTCAATTTGTCTCATTTTTTAAAAATTGATTTTATTTGCTTTAATTATGGTTAATGATAATTCTGCTGTGTAGGAGAAACAGCCTAGGATAAACATCTTTTTACATTTATTGGAGTAGTCTTATCCGGTGGCAATGTTGGAAATTGCCCATTTTACTACAGACAACTGAATATGATGGAGAATGAAAAAGGCAAGCCTTTGCCTCAAGGCAAGGAGGTGCAATTTCTTTTAAAATATTCCTACTTATGTCTGTTTTCATAGACCCTTGCTCTCAAACTGGTAAACTCCTGCCTGTTTCACGTTTGTTCCACCCTGCCAGAAATCCTGTGTATCATGAAGGCAGGGATATCTGCATGTCATCCTCAGAGCATAACGGCTCTAATTCTTTCCAGAAACAGAAGAGATTAAGTAGAGTTTGCATGTGATAACACATTCCAGCTTCCAGTGCAGCAGCAGTAGGACCAAAGTCCAGAGAGCTTTTGCCATCCACGTTTTTCAAACTTTACATAGATAGACATAGTTTTGTCACATTTTAGATCTTGAAGAGCAGTCCCTTGTGTGTTTCACAGCTTCCATTTTAATAAAACACTTTTAAAAGAAATTACTTCCTTATTCATTTCTTTTAGGGTGTTGGAGGTATTTTGGTTGAATTTAGTTAATGAGCACTAACTCCTATGTCATAGGATCACAGAATCATAGAATGGTTTGGGTTGGAAGGGACCTTCAAAATCATCCAGTTCCAACCCCCTGCCATGGGCAGGGACAACTTCCACAAGAGCAGGCTGCTCCAAGCCCCATCCAACCCGGCCTTGAACACTTCCAAAGATGGGGCATCCACAGCATCTCTGGGCAACCTGTCCCAGTGCCCCACCACTCTCACAATGACAGATTTCTTCCTTAAATCCAATCTAAATATACCCTCTTCTACTTTAAAGCAATTACCCCTTGTCCTGTCACAACAGATCCTGCTAAAAAACCTGTTCCCATCTTTCTTGTCTGTTCGTTTTTAGTATTGAAAGACTGTTGTCAGGCCACCCTAAAGCCTTCTCTTTTCCAGGCTGAACAATCATAATTGTCTCAGCCTTTCCCCACAGAAGGAGTGTTCTATCCCTATGATTCTTTTTTTAGTCCTCCTCTGGACCTGCTTGAATAGGTCCATGCATTTCCCAAGCTGAAGATTCCAGAGCTGCAGGCAGCACTCAACACATAGGAGAGATCTAACTAATTGATATGCATTTCCACTCAGTTCTCTGTAAAGCTAAAGATCTGATAAAGTGGCAAGGTAAGAAGAGTCTGCAATGTTAATATCCTTTTGCTCATGTATACAGAAGGGATTTAGTATAAAAGTCTAATAATATATTTGTACTTTCAGTACCCAATTAATATTATTGTAAATTAATACTTTCCTGTGTTTGTATATACACACAACCTTCATGCATACATATAACAATCCTGTTTGTGTTTGTTTAGCATTCTACTTCACCAATTAATAATTTACAGAAATCCAGTTATTCTTTATAGGGATAATCTTTGGAGGAAAAGAAATAAAATCCCCTCAAAAAATTTAACTTCATTCTGCCTTTGGGGAAAGGAACAGCAGATGATGCCAAAACCTACACATCAGTGCAGAGATGCATGAAGGTTGTAAGGGCTGAATTCTGTTATTGAGGGAAAGGTATCTTGTTCAAATGGCATTAAGCTGATTACGGAAGGAATATCCTGAGTACAAACAGCTATCCCAGCAAATGTAGGCTTTTCGTGAGGCAGCTGTGATCCAAAAATTCAATGTGATCAAATAGGTTAAATCACAAGTAATCTCTGGAGGTACTAAAGAATCTCAAAAAAATTGTCATCAGCTTTTCATCTCCTATCTGCTAATTCATCTTACATGTTGACATGAATAAAAAGGAAGAAGTGCAAGTTTTGTTTCACAGTTAAAATGAATGTCTGGTCTCTTCATCTTTTGCATGAAACCACTTAGGAGCCAAATCTCTGCTCATCTGTGGTTTTCATATCAAAAATAATTCCTTCGATTTGAAGGGCTTTAAGTATCTTGTTCTCTGGAAGGATAAAGAGATATTCTTGAATCTCCTTCTCAGCTAGTGACCTAATAACTGTACTTGATCACATTGATCACAGCTGTACACTCAAACACCTCTGCTGATCATATCACGGTTTCGTAATTTCAAATATCTGAGCTTTAGAAAGCATTTCTGCCTTCAGTGGTAAAGAGAATGTCCTTCTTAAATTGCTAAGATGTGTCATGTGAGAGGGGAAATTCCTATCTATCATTTATACTGAGTGAAAACTTTAAATCATCTGAATTTGCTTCCTGTGTAAGTGCTTGTTCCTTTTTAAAATTAGATGTTCTGGAAATGTAATTAAGATAGTATTTTTTCCCTTTCAATAAGAAGTACTAATAAAAGAGAGAAACATCAGTTTTAAAGCAATGCAGCAATCTGGAATCTGCATCTTAATTGAACACAAGCTTTTCTATTGTTCTTGCTTAGTCAGTTTTACTGCTCTAGCTTTGATGTGCATCTTTCACAATAAAACTAAAGGAACAATTTAAAAGAAAAGCTGCATATGGCAGAGTACAGTGGAATCTAAAAAAAAATAGAGGTTGTTTATATAACAGGAAGAGCACTCAAGGTGACAGAAAAGACTACATAAAATGTGTTGATTCTTATGGGGTGAAAATGTCACATCTGAGCACATACAAGGTACATTTTTTGTATATTTGTTGGTTTTTTTCCCCAGGATAAGAAGGAATCCAGCTATATTGTGGCTTCATGTTCTATATACTCAAATATTCAGTGAGAACACAAACCTGTCATGGGTTTATACGGCTGTAAATTGGACTGGAAAGCCCAATCTAATGCTTGACATCTGTCTTACAAGAGCTCAGTGAAGTCTCACCGAAATGCAGTATATCACTGCAAAGCAGTAACTACTGTCTTGGGTATTTCTTCTCCTTCTCTGTCATTTCCACGCTACATCAGTATTTTAATTTATTTTGCAGAAATACCTCCAATTCTCCTTGAAAAGTTTCACTGCTACCTTTTGCTCATTCCTTTCTATAGAAAACCAGAGAACACTCATTTTCTTGTAATGAAAAGCAGAAAGACAGTTTCCTTAATTCCTTTTTCTCTAAAAATTAGTGACTTTTGGTTTTTGTTTGGGCTTTTTTGTTTTTTTTTACATTCCTGGTTTTCTGTCATGGTTTAAGCCCAGGTGGCAACTAAGCAGTAAATAGCCACTCACTCACTTACGCAGTCACACACTCACCCTTCCCTGATGGGACAGGGGAGAATCAGAAGAGTAAATGTAAGGTAAGCCGTGGGTCGAGATAGACAGTTTAATAGGGAAAATAAAAGTCATGCACACAGGTAAAACAAGGAATTCATTCCCCAACATCCACAGGCAGAGCAGGACCCCATCACTCTTAACAATGATTTGGGAAGACAAATGACATCTTTCCAAACACCCCCCTTTCTTCTTCTTCCCCCAACTTTAAAAATTGAGCATGACACCATACAGTATGGGACTTCCCTTTGGTCAGTTGAGATCAGCTGTCCCAGCTGTGTCCCCTCCTAACTCCTTGCCCATTCCGGGTCCCCTCACTGGTGGGCTGCAATGAGGGATGGAAAAGGCCTTGATTCTGTACTAGCAATAACAAAAACATCCCCCTGTTTTCAGCACTGTACAAGCACTGCTCAGTCATAGCCACAACATCCCTGTGTTACCCATGCTGCTTCCATCACAAATCCATAACACAATCCCATACCAGCTAATGTGAAGAAAATTAACTCTGCCCAATGGCCTCTTAGATCCCAGGAACCTCTGCTGCTTCTCACCAAACTCTTTTCCTTCCTGAGAGCTACACTGTCCACTCATCACGTGGCATCAAGCTTTGTCTCTCAGGCTCAGGGCACAAAATGCACTGCCCCAACACCAAACTGATACTGGCTTGGCAATATTTCTCTGGCTGCATATTAATACTCTCAAAGTTACCTAGTCCCAGGAAAAATGCTTCCTTGGCACTTCCTTGTGCCTTCGAATTTCATATATGCACCTGCTCTGCAAAGCAGTTTATGAATATCGCATGCTTTTGCTTGTAGTCACTTCAAAAGATGCTTTTCTGAGAAGCCAACTTATTCTAATCCTGAGTAATTTATTACCGTTCTGGAAAGAATACTTGGAATATTGACTGAAGACATCTCCATTTGAATGTCTAGAAGCATTTTTTCTCTACTTCTTATATCATAAAAACTTCTTTGAGGTAAAATATTTCTCAGTTAATTTTGTCCAGTTCAATAAACCTATTGAGAAGAAAATACACATTTTTAAAGGAAATAATTTTAATAATAGTTATTAAACAAAAAGTTTTGGACATGAAACTGTCTTCTTGGCTGATAGATAACCAATTGTAGAAACAAGTAGAGTACCCCAAGGGAATAATCCCTTTAGATTCCTCATGTTTCTTAAACATTTCTGAGCATTTGGACACCATTAAAGACCAATGAATATGCTCAGTGAAAACTGATTGAACCCTGAAGAGTAGCTCTTATTTGTTTCCTGTGAGAAAATCTCTACTTCTAAAGCAAGAAGAGACAAAACGAAAATTAATTCTATGATAAGACATTAAGTCTTCCGCTTTATTTAAGACTCTCTCTCAGGGATCCCGAGAGAGACACCAGCATCCTCTCCCTGAACACAACTGTTCAACTGTTCCAACAGGAATGTAACTATGAACAGGAAATAACTATGCCAGGTTATTGCAAACCTGTTAACATGCACAAAAAGAGAATATCTTTTCTACTTTGGCTTTAGGAATTACAGTAGCCCACTGAAGTTTGTGCCTGCTTTGCTTTTCTCCTAATTCTTATCTCACTGAAGGTAGACAGTAATGAGTATTTTGGACCAAACCACTACACTAGGTCTCATTGTACACACTATTGTCTAGGACTGGACATGAATGATGAATGAATGAATGAATGAATATAAAACGCCTACGATAGAACACATACAAACTTAATTGCTACATTAGGACACAGGAAAAAGAAAGAGAAATAAAAATTTTATTAGGAATTTGCTAATGGGAGGCTTTCATAATGCATTTCCAATGATGTCTAACTTTCTGTTCCTTATTTGGATTGTTTATTTTTATTATTATTTTATTTCCATAACATCCTCTGCTGTTTACTGCATTTCAAATAAGTTACTTTACCCTAAGCTTTGACTTTACAAATTTTTCTCCCAGAGAATTTGAGTTAGAATTTGCCTAACTCCTACCAGCATTCTAGCTACAAGTTTATTACTCCAAGCCAGTTTCTGCTCAAGCAGTGACAAACCACCTGTGGGAATAGATCAGACAAATATGAATCCCAGCCAGCTGTAACTACAGCAGGAAAATTGCTGGTTCACTGGAGTAGTCTACTTTTATTTATTTGTCCCTAATTATAAGACAAGGATTTTAGAAAATAAAATTATAGCTGTTTTCTGCAAGGCCAATCTCTCCCAGAAGAATATGGAAATGTTTGAACAGTATGGAAAAAGTTTATTTAAAATAATACTGTATCTTTCAAAATTAGCCTTCATCTGTGTAGACTGGCAATCAAATGTTACTTAGAATTGTACTCCATGTAGTACAAAAGAGGAAAAAAATCCCTGGAGAAGAAAATGTTCAGACTTCTTTCTCTAAAATAAATGATCTGTACAGGAGAGAGAGTTTTGAATGCAAGATTAATGTACATTATATTAAATGAATTCTTGCCATATACAATCTCATGGATGAAAGGTTTATTTGAATAGTTTTATTCAATTTGAAATAGGCCATTGTAACACTTTAGCATTGTAAAAATGGGCTTTTATAGTGTCTGACACATGTAAAATGAGTTGGCTCTTCAACAGCTGTTCTGAAGTATTTACAAAATTCCCCTATTAAATTTTAACATTGTGTTCTGAAGTGTTCTCCACAATGTAATCAGAAATCCAGGTATATTTTGTTTCATTCAAAAGTTAGACCTCCATGGAGAGCTTTGGGATGATAAACTCCTACAGGTCTTTCTGTTGAAGACAGAAAATATTGTATTGATCTTTATATAAAACAAATTATACTGAAAATCTCTCATTGCATATAAATAAAGGCTTCTTAATTAGTTTTTACAGATATTTATATTTCAGGCAGAATATAAAGCAAAAAATATAAAAACATTACTATTACCTTATAGAAAAAAATTAAAACACTAGAGAACACTAGATTTTGGCTTCTTCAGCAAAGCACATTGTAAGGCACCAGGGGGAAAAGCCCTGGAAGAGAGAGGATCCCAAGAAAACTGGTTAATATTTAAGATTAACTCCTAAGAGCTCCAAAGAGATGCATCCCAGCAGAGAGGAAAAGGCAAAGAACAGTTTTGATGAACAAGAAGCTCCTGGACAAGCTCAAATACAAGGAAAGCCACAGAGGACAGAAGCAAGGACAGGTAGCCTGGATGGAATACACAGAGGTTGTCCAAACAGCCAGGGATCAGATTAGAAAAGATAAAGCCAAATTAAAGATCTAAGAAAACATGGACAGGCACATCAAGGGCAAAAAGAAAAGATTTTTTAGGTACATTGGTGATAAAAGGAAAACTAGGGAAAATGTGCACCCTCTGTAGAAGGAAAGAGGAGATTTGCGTAAGTGGGATGTGGAGAAGGAGGAGGTACCTTCAGTTCTTTCATTTTTTATTATGATTTTTATTCAGAACTACTAATCAGTCTCTATCTCATTTTTGACCTCTGGATCTGTGATGATAATGTCCCTTTTTGTTTACTTGTTTAATAAAATAATTTTCCACTGAAAAAAATTGATTATGTGAAACTGCAGCTTCTTAGGCAAGAAAACCTTCTTGGTTGCAAGGAAAAACACTACTGTCGTGGCCCAAGATAGAACTCAACACTAGAAGAGTTAGAAAGATGGTGTGTAGAGTTAACACATTTCTTGTTCTTTTCATACCTACTTTCATACTGGTGAATGAAATTGAGAAACAAGGAAACTCTACAGTCACTCTGAGTTAGAGCAAAAAGTGAGAGAAGACTAGATTCCTTGTACAGACCTTAAAGGTACTTGTGGAATTAGAAAACAATGTTGAACAGCAGAATTCCATTATTTTTATTAATTGCTATTGGTTTGCCTGTAAGAGCAAGAGAGTTCTTTCCTGGTCATTTCTAAAAGTCACATTTCATTAAATAGGGTTTATTTAGCTGATATTGTTTCAAATTCTACTTCAGTACAAATTAAATCAAGACCTTGAACTATTTCTTGTTGGTTGGTTGGTTTGTTGGTTGGTTGGTTTGTTGGTGGGTTGAGGGTTTTTTGATTTTGTTTTAATTTACACTATTAGGAAAATTTGAAAAGGAGGAATAAATTACTAGTTTAAAACAATGAAGCACATTGAATTCTTAAATGATTGTGCCTATATATTCTGTAAATCTGTAGCAGTTCCACAGTCATGAACATTGGCTTAATATCCAATTAGTGCTTACCAGTACTAATGACTATACATGCCAAAGAAGTTATATTTCTACACTAGTGTGATGATTATAAACTGTGCTTTAACAATGAACAAATAAACAAAAGAAATTTTAATCTCCACAGATTGGAAGCTGTTACTTAACTATCCTATTTTAAACAGCAAATTTTCTGACTTAGTCAGTAATTTGTTTTATTGATTTGATTAGCTGTTTCTGTAACGAAATCAGTCTGTTCACTGATGAAAAAAACAAAACAAACCAGCACTGACACATAGACTGAACATAATTTCTGATGCAAATTCAATTTAACTTATTTTTCAGTTTCCGAAAAATTCTTAATTTGCACCCTTTGGCATTACATCAACACATAGAAAGTTTTCTGATAATAGACAAGGAAATTGCAAAAGATAAAGATGAAACCCACAAAATTCTTATTTAGAGAAGGTTGTAAATAATTTTTCAGAATGAAGAATATTAGGCTTGAACTTCTTTAAAAAGACTATGTAGACTTTTCATCAATGTTATAAAAGAAATGTTAGAAGCAATATGTTAATAGGCATGGTCAACAAGGTCTATGTGTGTTTTGGTAATGAATTCCAAATATTCCATAATTTACTGCAGAGAAATAGCTGTTTTAAGACAGAAGATATATCAAAAGTTATACGATCTCTTCTTGTAATCATTTAATGATGAAAAACTTTGTTTCATTCTTCCTGGTATAATTAATAAAGAAATATTGTACATTACGATTTTGTTTCAAGAAACCCCTGATGTACTGAATATTGGGAAAGTATTTAAAGTGTATGCTTTCCCTCTGCCTGCCCAGAAAACTCTGATTACTACATCTTGCATGCTATTTGTAGTTTTATTTCCTGAACAAAATCTAACTGGGAAGGTTCAGGCAAGGGCAAGAAGGATGGACAGGTATGGAATGTGTGCTTTACAATGAGTAAATAAGAAGGAGGCTTCAGTGAGGTAAAAAAAAATCAGGGGGAAGGTAGTGGAATAGAGGGATTTTGAAAGATCTCTAATGTCATGACATTATTAAAGCAGATAAATAAGGATGCATTTCTCAGTGGGTGTGGCTGTATTACTAGTGTTGATTCAAATAAGAGAGTATTTGAATATGTGTTCCCTTAAACCTTTGTTTTCAATCACAGCACATTTCCTACTCTGGAAAATGATGGTAGATGTTACATCAAAAAAAAATAAAAAAAGATGGTTAATTTTATGTTCTGGGCCAAGGGAAAAAAAAATCAAACAAGGTGTAAATGGACTCCCGCATCATTTGATTTAACCCTGTGTGGAGCAAAGAGTTCGTATAGGAACACCCGTGGAAATTAATGGTCTACACATTGGTGTTACTGTCAGCAATGTCCAGTTAGGGATTATTTGCAGAATCAGGTAGCATAAGGTAATCTGAATTTAAGTGAAGCATTAAGTCTTAATTGAAGATGACAGTTTAGATACTTTCCCAGGAGCAGGTAATCGTTTCAGAGAAGCCTAGAAACTGTAATACTAGAACAAAAGCATCAGCAAGTGCAGAGAAAGGGGACAAATATTATCACCTCCCTTATTGATCCCTTTGGAGATGTACACTAATTCAGCTGACACCTCAGCACAGCCTTTCCAAATTATTTCGGTCCCAATCAGCCTACCTGTCGTGTAGAGCCACAGCTGATCATTGGGAAAAAATGTCTATGTCTGTCTTCTAGCACTGAAAGAACTAGTTCTGCTTTTCAAACATCGCACTGGGAGTTATTAGAAGCAAATTTTAGAACTCTGTGTTGAGTCCTACAGAATACCATGTCTAAAATAAAGATAAAATCTATCTTAACATTTACATTGATGGCTGAATTTTAAACTCCACGACAAGTTAATATCGCAGAGGTGATTAATGATTTTGGGGGTAAATTATATGAATTCTTTTCTTGTTATATTAAAAAACAAAAATATATTGAAAATTTTGTCTTTTGGTCATTTGATAGCTTGCATTTCATTGGCTTTTTATATGTATTCTTATATATATACATATATGTGTATATATATATGTACACACATTTTTATTTTACGGCTGCTATTTATGTTTTTTATTTTGCTTCCACAAGGAACTATTAATTAATTATTATATTTAGATACCTCATTTATAGACACCTGATGTACTTTTCTAAATGCTTTGAAAATGTACTATAGCTTTTTAATGGATTATTTCTTTAGGTTGATTTTAATGCACTTTGTTGCTTCTAGGTATCCGTCGCTGAGTGTTTAATGTCAAACCTTCTGTTAACTCCAACACTGTGCAATATGCCTTTATTTTGTTCTCAGTGTTTTATAATTGGAAATGAGCTGAATAACAGGGGCATAATTCTCCATGGGAACTCTTACGCAAAGTAGGAATATAAGATAAGAAATTTGATGTGAAAATTTTTAAGAGTGTGTATGCAGTAAATAACGCTATTGATTTTTTGGGTTATGTTGCACTTGTGCATATTTTAATCATAGCTGACTCAGATTTCAGTTCTTCAATAATTTAGGTCCGGTTGTGGTGACATGAGAAATAAGACAAAGAACATAATGTTTTGTAATTGCAAGAAGTAACTCAAAATCGATTTTTCATGGGCTAATTAGACCATGGTAATAAACCTGTAAGACCAGAATAAACATCTGTGGCTTTCATCTCATTTTTAACGAAACAAACAAACAATAATAACATTAAGCAATAAATATTCTTGTACCTACAATTTTTAGGTTGATTGTCATTATAGAATTTATGTTGAAGACCATTTCTTTATGGGAAAATTCTTCTGCACAATTCATTCCAAGATGTGCAGGAATGATATGTTTGATGTTTATAAGACTAATAAATGTACCCAAAGTTGTCATGGTAAAATTTCAGGGGGAGAAATATAAGGATTCACATGGTAGTAATGATTCTACTTATATGGAAATTATCTTCATCTTTACTGGGGCAAAATACCCAACAATTTTAAGGAACCTTTAAGAAATAATAGTTGTGTCCATAGTCCATATATCCATGCAAGCTGTAGTTTGTTTTAAATAGTTCCTGGTTTCTATTTGCTCATTTACGTATTTGAGAATTCTTCTGATCTAATCCCTTTGACCTTATCTAATGATCCTTCTCCACTTTAATGTTATTTTGAGAGTAGTCGTTTCCTTTTTCCTTGGATATAAAACAATATATTCTTCATTAATTTCTTTTTTAAACATATTTATACTTAATTTTTCTTACAATTTTCTGAAAATCATCAAAATTTTGATATTGAACTCATTTTTCCTTGAAGCAAGTTTCTCGTCATTCTATTTTTTCCCTATATTTCACTTTAAGCCAGACTGTTTTATTTAAGTTTTTCACAGTTCTGCTCTTTCAATTGTTCTTTTTAGAGGATAAAGCTTTTAGTCTTAAATCTAATTCCACCCATAGAGTGGACTATCCTACAGAGCTTTTTTATTATCTATAATGGCTAAAATAATTTAAATTTTTTTCTAATATTTGCAGAAGTAATTGTTACAGACATATTTCAAAGGTTATAGATTAAATGGAAAATAAACAGAAGAATTAATAATGTTTAATCAATTCAATTTAGAATCACAATATTATATAGTGAAAGATCCTTGCTAATAAATTATGGGTACACCAAAAATTCCTAAGCAAATCCAAATGATATGTACTTTCAATCAGGTCTCAGGCTATGATGAGAAAAGAATAGTACCATTCCTTCGTGAAAACCACTAAAGAAACACTTATCGTATTTGGGTAGGTAAGGAGGGTGTTGGTTTTTTTTCCTTCTACCCGAAGCTGATCAAGTCTTAAGGGCTGACATGTACCCAGAAATCCATGTAATTTTTCTCTACCTACACACAAGATGAAATGAACCTTGGACATACTGTTTTCTCTAAACATGAAAGAGGGTGACTGAAAGAGAGAACACAAATCCCTTATTCCACTACTTAAATAAGGTATTAAAAATGTAATGTTTAAAGGGTGACAAGCATTTACCAGCAGTAAATGTTTCACGCTCAACAGAGTTTTCCTTAAGAAGTTGTGCAGCTACAGAATTTGATCACACTCTTCTATACCACAGTACATTGACCTATAGAGTGGGAATATAATAAGACAGTGATTCAGGTGTTAAATTATGGCAAAGTGTCAATAAAAAGACAAACAGAACTAGGAGTTAGGTGGATGAGAGGCTGGACATGCCCCGGCCGTGTGCTCTGGGAGCCCAGAAACCCCCGTGTGCTGGGCTGCATCCAAAGCCCCGTGGGCAGCAGGGCAGGGAGGGGATTCTGCCCCTCTGCCCCGCTCTGCTGAGACCCCACCTGCAGTGCTGCATCCAGCTCTGGGGTCCCAGCACAGCAAGGACAGGGACCTGCTGGAGCCAGCCCAGAGGAGGCACCAAGGTGATCAGAGGGATGGAGCAGCTCTGCCATGAGGAAAGGCTGAGAGAACTGGGATTGTTCAGTCTGGAAAAGAGAAGGCTCTGGGGTTACCTAATTGCATCTTTCCAGCGCCTGAAGGGAACCCACAGGAGAGGAGCTATTATAAGGGCCTGGAATGACAGGACAACAGCCAATGGCTGCAAATTAAAAGAGAGTAGAGTTAGATTAGATACTGGAAGAAATTCTTCCTTGTGAGGGTGTTGAGGCACTGGCACAGGTTGCCCAGAGAAGCTGTGGCTGCCCTGTCCCTGGAAGTGTTCAAGGCCAGGCTGGATGTCTCACTCAGCAACCTGGTCTAGTGGAAGGTGTCCCTGTCATTGGCAGAGGGGTTGGAACAAGATGGTCTTTGAGGTCCCTTCAAACCCAGGCCATTCTGTGATTCTGTGAATCTATAGAAACCTTTCTTTTACCTCTGTATGTCCATAAATGTTCAGGAATACATATGTGTAGTCAGGAATTTTTCAAAAATTTAAGGCTATTATGATGGAATTATTTTATGCAGCTTTCAGTTAAAGGGGACTTTGACATCTATAGTTTGGGGCTTTAATTTCATGTCAGTATCTTCCAGGATGTCCATAGTATTTCTAAGTATTTTCATACTGGTATTGCACTTGCAATCACTACTTGCTGGTGTGGCAGAAGGTTTAAATGCCCAGAATCATAAATACACCTTGCTCATGAATGCTGAGTGCATAACTAAAAGGCTACAGTCAGATTAAATATGCTCAACAGCACCTAGAATTTGAATATTACTCAACCTGATAACCTCTTGTACTTTCCTTATTTTTCTATGGCTCTTGAGGAATAAAAGTTTGGTCAAATAAACTGTTGTGATATTTACATTATTCTCACATCCACTGCCTTCCTTCAGGGCCTGGAAACTTCCCTTTATTGTCCTGTAGTAGTAAGCTTTGTAACATCCCTATATTCCAGTTCTTCTGCTTCCTCTAGGTGTCTGAGATAATGCTCATCATTAATATAGTTAATATTTGCATGCAAGGTAAATCCACTCTTTCAAAGCACTACTGTTCATGTGTGAAAACATACACGAGCATAGGACATGAGACTCAGGACCCAGCTTCTCTTTGCCATTGACAAAAAAGATCCTTTGAATAAGCTGCTCTCTCCTACCCTCCTCTCCATCAGAAGAAGAGTCATCTGCTGAATGCCATTTTCCAAGTAGTTCTCTATTCCCTTAGTTTAAGGAACAATGTGCAACACTCATTATTGACACAATATAAAAACCATAATATGTCATATATTTAAACTTAGCTAGTAGCATTACGTTTTCCGTTAAAACTTCACACTGCTTTTCAAATGCAACTACTCAGTGATAATACTCACTGTTCTATAAAACCCTTAAAAGAGAAAAATTCTCTGGAACCAAAGTTAATAGTTGCCCAGTTAAATCTGCAGGGAAAAACCCACCGCAAGGCATCGAGGTACCTTATCCAAAGGTCTTTATGAAACAGTAGCTACTTAATCCTCATAAATGTTTTTCTGATTCTAGGGATGTACCTTTATGTTTCTTTGGACATATAAAATGTTATCTTAAATCTGTCACTGACTTATTTAAGGTATATTAACACTTTTAATTCTTGAGAAAGAAATACGAAATGGAAAATTTAGTGTATCGTGACATTTGAGAAAAAACCACAACTCTAAAAGACTAAAAAAATGCTATTTGAATTACAGAAGACGTATCATACTATTCTTTAAAATCAGTAACAGATTCTTGGCATTCCCACAAATCAAGTACATGGTTTGTTATAAATGCATCATTAAAATAGTTCCTGTTGCTTACAGGTAAGCGTACTGGAAGAAAAAACATGCCTGCATAGAGTATTAAATAAAAGACTGGTCTTACCTGAGGGGCAATTAACAAAGCTCTAGCTTCTTATTGAAGCAGTGAGACATGGAATAAATATCTTGAGTCTGAAAGAATACCCGTTGAACTACTGATCTATTAAAAGTTCCCTGAAAAGCATCAGCAGGAGAAATAATGTGTTTTAAATGTGACTGAACTGAAGTGATTAAAGTATATATTCTGTTGAGAAAATCATAATAATGGGAAGAAACTGTTTGCTTTTCAAAAGAAAAATCAGCTATTAAAAAAGCCAATATGCTTTCCAGAAGATTTCTCTACTTTAGTATAAGACAGGATTTACATACAAATTTGGAAAATTTGGTGTAATAAATAAATAAATAAATAAAATATTTCAGAAATCTTGTAATGCGAGAAAGGTTGTGTGTTTGATTGCTTCTTCTTTCCCTTAGAAACCAAAACACAGCAAGTCAAGGGGATGAAAGAATGCAGTTTCTATTAGGTACTGTTACAGTAGCATTTTCTATGACAATGGGGGGACTGAGGTATTGGTGTTATGATTATTGTTATTATTCAAGTACATTTAATATGTTTACCAGACCACCTGTATAAGCATTTTGTTCAGCTTCAACCTTTAAACTTTTAATAAAAATGATATTGTTATGCCTTTTTAAAAGATGAGCACTGAGAATAAATGAAATTCACACATTTTATCTATGGTGACTGTCAGAATAATATTCCTTTTTTTCTTACATAAGTCTTGATGTTCATCTTCTTCACCTTCACATCTTAGGTATAGATGTGCATTGTAATGAAAAGCCACGTTAGGAACATTAACCCCAGGGGGCTCCAAAGATAGGGAACTCAGTTATGTAAATGCCAAGATATATCACAAATTTAAGAATTCACTTAAGTGAATTTAAGTGAACTTAATTTAAGTTTCACTTTGCTGCAATTCTTTAGATAAGAGGAATCTTAAACAATAGAATGTTATATACATTCCCTGAGTTTTAATCTTAAAATCAATTAGAGCTTCTTTTGTCCTACCTTACTCATGAAGTAGTCAGGATGATCATGTAGCAGAAAAATGTACTTCAACATGTTTTCCCAAAGACGAATTTTTCAGTGAGCCTTCAGAAGACATGGCCTGGCCTTTCCCTTTTATAAAGGATATTTTCAAGTGAAGGGCTTATGGGAAGCTCCCTTTGCAAAGCACTTAGTACTTCCCCTAATGAAAAATTAGGTCTTTGAAAGGGAGAAATCTTCAAAAGCTCATGTGAGTTTGGGGTATGTTTGGACCAGTGCTGTAAAAAAGGTGAAATTGGCATGGAAGGAGAAAGGCATTAAAGATGCCCAATTTACCAACATGGGGTGGCACCTCATCTCTTTCCAGCTTTAATATCATAATCTCTTAATCCTCACATTCCTTATGTAAGTCTACCCTAATGCTAATTTTTCCTTGTTATCCTATCACACGTGATTCTGCCTGAAAAACACCACTTGCTGCAATTCATCTGCCAAGCTCATCACTCATTTTACAAATCTATCAGAACAAGCCAAAAAAAATATTTTGCTTATTATGCCAATTTTCTGAATATTTTTGCTGAATAAAGTTATAATTTTTTTACCAAAAAATAACTGTTGCACATTCTATTGGATAGATGAGACTTAGAGGAGAGCAGAAAAAATAAAAAGCAAGCTGTAGACTATTTATAGTAAATCACAGGGTTGAATACAGAAAGACAAAAATATGTAGGTGATTTTGGATAACAGATGTGGGAACCCAGAGTGCAGAGAATATTTCTCTGCCTGTTTTGAAGGATTTTAGTCCCCTGAACAACACTGTTTTTGACCTCCGTCCTTGGAAAAAACTGCCTACTCTTAGAGAGGAACCAGAAATTACACTGGTGTAAATTAGGTGATAGACTACTATGTAAGATTATCACAGGGTGAAAAATTTAGTGGTTTTGGGTTTGTTAATGTAGTAAATAGATAAAAGCAAAAAACATCAAAATGGAGGATTGTTGTTGTTCTCCAAACCTTCTTCTTCTTCTTCTTCTACTGCTCCATATTCTGCATTAAAAATAGTTTGGGATGATTGGACAAAGAATTCTGCAGTTCCTGGCTGTGTTAACAGATAATTGGTAGAAAAGTAAAAATAATGTACGTTTTTAGTAACCATTGGTTAATTTACCTTTGAAAGACTGTGTAAATCTTGATAATTCAGCTTTCTCCTGCATTCTCTGCTCTGTGCTATGTCTGGGTCACGTTAGTGACTCTGTTTCTCTGATAAGACTTAATAAACAACTATCTGGAAGCAACGAAGCCTGAGAGCCCCATTTGTCTCTCGAACTGCTGGTTTGCCAGCCTTTAAAAGATCTCTCCCATCAGGAGAGGCATAATTACGGCATGGTCAGTGTCAACAGAGAACAATTATTTTAGGTGTTTCCCAACTTAACATTTCATTATTCATAGAAATTATTTTATACATGAATAAATGCACACATATTGAGTAACTGCTATTCCTATTTAACCATTGAATTTCTTATTCTTTTCTTCTTCTCCTTACCCTTCAATTACCAATCTGACTGGTGTATATCACACTCTATCCTTGATAAAACAATTCTGAGGTAGTAGTTTACAATTCTTTCTTGATGATCATTAAGCAAAAATGTATTTTTAAAATCAGCAGGACCCCTTGAAACGTACTTACAGCACCCTCAGACAAAAGAAGCTCTCATGTTATAAAATTTCAAATTATCTTAAAAATCAAAGATAATGGTATATCTGACTTATACTAGTCTGGATATTTCTTTAATCATTTATATACCTAAAATCACTTAGGTCTTCCTGGGTTTTAAATCAGACTATGCTATCCATAATGAATGAGAGGGAAGTAATGATAACACTTACAGGAATTTGATATCACTCACAGGATTTAACATTTATGTGAATAAGAAGAAAAATAAGTTATCCTGCCATCCAAGTAACTTATGATTCTTTCTTTGATTCTGTATAATATTCAAGTAAGTGTATTGTTACTTAAAACTAAAGAAATTTTCCGGGTGAGGCTCTCTGGTGTTCAAGAAATGTAGACTATGAGTGAATATCTCTGTTTAGACCAAACCCTAAAATTTTCATAGAATCATAGAATAGTAGAATATGCTGAATTGGAAGGGACCCATGAAGATCATTGGGTCCAACACCTGGTCCTGCACAGGACACCCCAACAACCCCACCATGTGCCTGAGAGCATTGTCCAAATGCTTCTTGAGCTCTGTCAGACTCAATGATATGACCATGTCCCTAGGGAGCCTGTTCCAGTGCAAAACCACTCCCTGGGTGAAGAACCTTTTTCTGTTATCTAACCTAAACCTCCTCTGACTCAGCTTCAGGCCATTCCCTCAAATTGTGTCACTGGTCACGAGTGAAGAGATCAGTGCCTGTCCCTTCACTTCTCATGAGGATGTGGAAGAACACCATGAGCTCTCCCCTCAATCTCCTCCAGGCTGAAGAGTAGCTGCAAGTAGCTTTCCCTGCTCTTTTAAACAAAACTTTGATGGTAGAATATATGGAATTTAAGTCAGAAGTATGACATTCAAGTTTGTCCTACAGTTATAATTTTGGTGCAGTTGAGTACATCAGATTTGTCTGTGCCTGTGTTCATGCCCGTAGTGCGTAAGTAATTAATTTCCTGGGAGGTCAAGGCAGTTCCCATTGAGTCTCTCATGGATGAGGCAACAGGCCGATCTGAGACAACAAATGAATGTCAGGTAAGGTGAATCACACTGACCTGACTAGGCTTGGCAGGAGTTCTCCAGGCAAGAATTTTGGACAGTCCAGGAGATTCCTCCGTTGGACTGCTGCTGTGCCTAGACAAACCAGTAGTCACTACCTGTACCTGCTGATTGATTAATTGATGCTGGATTCACATTCTGGGCAAAGAATCTGGCTAGGTAAGGGACTCATCGAACTAAATACTGCTGAGGGTGAAAAAACTGATCAAATTGAACATAGGTAATTTTAAAAAGTCTAAGCAAACTCTTCACGCAGATGCAGAAATGGTTGTGAAAGTTTTTTTCCATGTAGTTAAGATAGAGAAAAGGTTTAAGATAATCAATAGCAATGGTTCATGCATGTACTAGAGGGATTATGTGCAACCATACTGAATCTGGACTATAAAAATATAGCAGAACAGTTTGGGTAATCTCAATGTGAGCATTTTTATGCAGTTGCAAAGACATTCAACAGAGATTCATGTCACCATCTGGACAGCAGCTAACAATGCAGCTGGAGAGATTCAATTCCCAGTTTATTATCCTTTGCAGAAGATTTCACAGTTTATTTATTTCAAAGGCTTTAAGTACAAATATCTATGCAACACCCCTTTTGTAAAGAACACCAACATGAAGACAATTAGTCTCGTTCCTGTGAAATCTTGATGGCTGTTCAGAATCATGCTATTTTTTGCCTCTGCTGTTCAGAGCCAGCAGTTCATACTGGTGATACATTCATATTATAAAAGATGTTTTATCTAGTTAAACGTCAGAGAACACTACACACAGAACACAGAGATTTAATTCAAGTCACCTTGGAGACTACATATTTTCCTATCTTCTCTTACAAAAAGTTTTCTGGGATGTATTTTCTAACTCCTTAAATCTTAGCACCGAGTTACAGAAGACTCAAAAGAGAATTGAATTTTTTTTGCTCTTCTGTGTGGTGAATCAAAATTTTGTCTCTTTGTAAGCTTGCATTTAAAGTCTCCCCTTTTTATATTTTTATTGGTTTTGTTCTGGTTTTGCTTTGTTGTTTTTTTTTTCCTTGAGATCTCTTAATTGTCTAATTGGTTAGTTCATTCATTTATAAGGCTTTGATAACATTGGATGACCAGGTGTTATAGGAACATCTTATATTTTTGAATAGATTCTTGGTTTATTCCTCAGATAGCAATTTCCTCAAAGAGTAAAAAAGCAGTGGCATCAAAGCTCAGCTGAGAAACAGTGTATATAGATGTTACCACATATTGGTATCTCATTTTATGAAATGCTTGATTGAAAACAAAAGCTTATACATTTTGCTCAATTTTCATTGAAAGAGTAATAGTAGAATAAAATTCAAATACACTGAGTAGAAATTATATTTGTATTAATAATAATATTCAGTCATGTCTCATTCCTTAGACAAAACTGAGTTTCAAGGAAAAAATAAAGAAAAAAGGAAAACAAAAAGAGGAAACCCCAAAAATATAAGATTAAAAACTTTTGGAGTATCCTGAAATTCTAATTCATAATTTAAGATGGAAATTTTTAGGAATATTAGCAAGTTTGCTATCTTAGGTGACACAACAGTTATATAGTATTTAATTCAATCATTCCTTTCTAGGATGCATATGATATTAAAAAATTATATGCACTTTGACTCAGCAGGATTATTATATAAAGTTCTTTTGTGATGTCAGATTTTGGTATCCCTCTGCAAAGCATGAGACAGAGATATCATTGTAACCAATGTCGCTAGCCTGGGTTCTGTTTGGTGTTGGTTTAGGATACTGTTTATCCTCCGTATGAAGGAATTTGTAAAAATTCCTGTATTTTAAACTAAAGCCTACAGTGGGGAAATAAGCATCACTCCTGATTCAGTTAGACTTCTGTGGGAAAAAAGAGAAGATCATCTTCTCAAGCAGAAACTGTCAGTATTGGGAGCTAAAAAGCCAAATATATACAAAAAAGGTAATATTCTCTTTCGCAAATGTAAAAATTAAAATTTATACCTGTCTATCTGTATGACATACCTGCTTACTGCAGCTCAAAAAGGATAATACAGGTGCTGGCATTTGTGAAACCTTTTCCATGAAAACTGAATTTTACAGAAAACCAGGATAACTTTTTTCCCTTTTTTTTGTGGAAAACTGATATATTACAACCCTCTGGGTGTGTGAATTGTTTCAACATTCTATTATTTATCTTGTAAACCACTGTTCTTCTAGGAATTTTGTGTTACTAACACATTCAAAATATTTTTGATTTCAATAATACTAAAAATGGTTACTGAAATCTCTTGATGGAAAGAAAAAAAATGATAAAATAGATCTGGGCTCAGGCTGAAACATGTTTGACAGTTCTCAGCACTCCAGTTCTCAAAACAGTGAATAAAAACTGTGTTCAATATTTGATATCCCAAGCACAGTTAGTTGTGTCAGCATTTCTGACAAGAACATGGTTCTGTAGAAGAAGGTTTCTTTTTTTTTTTTTTTAAGAAAAAACCAGAATATCTCTTAACAAAGTTTCATTGACTTGGGACAAAATAGTTTTATAGACCTAAAGATAATAATCAGTCTTGTTGTATTTAACCTTCATGAAATATTTTCTTTGTGCAATTTCAGAATATTCTACTTCCAAAATAAACATTAAAAAGCATTTAGGGCATTTAGGTGTAAAAGAGGATGCCACATGTAAGTATGGATAATTTTCAGGAGAAAATTTTTCTGAGCATGAATACCTAGGATATTTAAAGAAATTTTATTCTTAATGAGAGGCAGTCAAAGAAAAGTTTTGTTACTTTTACAATTTACAAATTGATGACAGACTTCAGTGGCATTTCAAATGAAGGTTTTCAGAACTGAACTGAAGATGAATCTTCTGCTGTGTAAAAAAGGGTTAGAGTCCTCTGAGGAAATAGCAGCTCACATTGTGTCCTATCCACTTCCACTTCTGATACCCAGAGAGTTTAAGGTAAACTTTCCCAGGTGAAGACAATTAGAATTTATTCTAACTTGTTGCTATTTCATGGTGTGAAGTCCTACTGAGCCCAGCTGCTCACATGCTAGACCTGTAGTTGTTTCTGCTGCTCTGTGAATTTTGGAATTATCCTTCTCTCTCCTGGTACCTCAGGGGCTTTCTTGGCTCATCCCTCCTCCCATGCCACACAATAGGTGAAATTCAGAGGCAAAAGCAGCTCTTGATTTCTGTGCTACCACTAGTGCTCATGACAAAATTCCACCAGTTTTTGTTAATTCCTTTAAGAGCCTTCATCACCTCTTAAACAGATCTGAATATGTAAATGATGCATCTCTTCCATCTACACCTGTGTATCACTGGCATATTCAAATGTGCCTATGGGTTTTTACAAAGATATATATTAAAACCTGTGTTTTTCTGAATATTTCAGTGCAAGTCAGTTGTGTCTTTTGTGTTTCTTGAAACCAATAATTCTAATAAAATGTATAGAATCAGATAAGGTAAAACACAGTTAAACGCTAAGATGTTATATACAAGATGATATATACAAGAAACATTTTGTGCAGGGCATGATGATAATGTTTTGCTACTTTAAACACCCATGAAACTGAAACACAACAAAAGAGCTCCTCATGTAGCTTTGACACCAGAATGAGTTAAGCTTGGTAACACAACTAATTTAAATCATGCAACTTTAATGAAGTGCTCTTTTGGATTTGTTTTTACTTTTCATGGAGCACATTTTGATCATTTTACTTTGAAAACTGCATCTTTTAAAACTTTTAAATCCATTTCCCAGTACTTAGCTTTTCTGCTAAAAAAAAATCTCATTAAGTATGTCCCTTTAACTAGGTGTTTGGAAGATCTTAATATACACAATTTTTGACTGTACTAACATTTTTCATATGAAAAAAGCCCCATTCATTTGAAATGAGATTTAACTCTGCATTTGGCAGGGCTGGTGAAGCTTCTGAATACATAAAAATTTCCCTAATAATAAATAGTTTTGGTGCATGTTCATATTCTTGGATTTCCAGCATTCGTTAATTGTTCCTTGGGGGGACAATTTTTCTGGAAACCTCAAACCCTTTTTTAGACACACATGATAAACCAGACATAGAAGCATCTTGTAGCAAACCCTCACACAACTGCAAAGTTGTCAGACAACAGTGCACAACTCTAACAGGAATTTGTGTTCTTGTGCAGAACAAAATAAAAAATATTTAAAAGATGTGCAAGCACACAGACAAATGGACAAAGGGGTTTGCAGGTTCTGCATCAATCCTCTGGTATGTCAGTTGTCTCCTGTAGAACTGACTTCCTCAGAGAAAACTGAAAAAGGGAAATGTTTTTAGGGTTTTTTTTTATTGATAACACATACATGGTCTCCATTTAATACTGCACTAGCATATAGGATAAAGAAATATTGAAATCATTTATTGGAGAAGGTTTTAGATAAGCTAATGAGTGAAACATGAAAGACAGGCTCAGTAGGTAAGTAGAAATTTGCCATGGATGGAAATATAGGAATATATATTTTGTATAACAAAAATTCCTACTAAAAGCACACAAATCCCCCTTATATTTTATTTTATAGTAGAGTACCATGCCATTTTGTCCCTTTTTCAGGCTAGGCTTTTGGTACATACCTATGAAATATAACACAATACAAATACAAGTAAATATGCTATCAGAATTCTTATTTTGTGCTCTCTGAAAATTCAAAGAGCAGAACTAGCTGTAATAGATTATTATTTATGTACTATCTTATTTTACCACAACTACTTGCTACTGTAGTTACTACTGTTAGGTATTAGTCAAGACAGGTTTTTCTACACTGGTGTGATGAAATAAAACTAAATTATGTGAGAAGAAATATACATATATATTTAAAGACTACATAGCTGAGTATTGGAAAGGCTTGTACAGGACCTGCAAAACAGATTTCTAAGCAACAATTTAGGTGTTATAAATTTGCAATGGATATCCTATTTGGAAGGAAGGAGATTTTGTAGACTTTACCCATTGTGTCCTGAGAGCTGTGGGCTTATTGACTATTCATAGATGATTGTATCAATAATGTTTTAGTATTTATATTTCCCTGAGTCATTTGATGTATTTTCTGGGTAATCATTATATACAAAAGATAAATAATTCTCATTCCCAATCCTCTCGTTCAGATTGTATCTCTGAGGAAATAGAATTGACTTTTATTTGTTTGGAGGACATGGTGAAGTAAATACCTCGCCTATCACAGTACTGCAAGGCCCCTTAAATAGTGTAGAAGAATCTCTGATATGGGACATGTTTGCATCCATTTGAATCCTATTCTCAAACAGGCTGGATAACAGAGGAGGAAGGCGAAGGAAAGTGAAGGAATCTAAAGCTCTTCTACCAGCTTGCCCAACCATTTCCAGTTTTTCCTCTCATCTGACCCTTGTCCCCTTGCTCCTTCCAGTCCTTTAATACACTTGGACATATGTAAATACACATCATTGTTTTGAGAGCGTTTTCCCCTTGACTATTTTTGCCATTCATTATTACTGTAATTTGTGAAAACATGCAGCATGTTCTTTCTAGAAAGGGATTAACTTTATTCAGAAGGGATGGTTTTGCTGAAGTGCAAAGGTTCTGAAGCCCAAAAACCTGATGCTAAAGAAGACCTGTGTAAGCTTCCATCCCAGGGATGATGCCTCTTAGAGATTGTAATGGGACACCATAAGGGAAAACGTGCCATGACCAAGCTACAAAGCACTCCACCAGAAGTATTCCTAGGCACCTTTCTTCCTAAGCTGGTTGAACATTGATCAGGAACTGCTCACTGTTTAATGCATTCCACTAAATATCAGACTGCCTTGGTGACAGATGCTGCTCCGTGAGGACTGTCACGTTCACATTCTAATTACTCAGGAAATCAGCAGGTTTCTTTTTCCCCACCAAAACATCTATTTTCCCTCTTCTTCCCAAGGAACTCTGCCAAACTAATCTATGTACTGATACTGCAACTTAGCAACATTTTCCTCACGTTTCTGTATCATGTTGTGAAGAAGGCATACTAGAAGCTTTTTGCTTTGTTTTCTCACTCTAATATATACTTCTAATATAAATGTGGAAAATCTGTACTGTTTTCTGTGCTCCTAGCAATTAATGTGGTAATTTAAAATATTTACATAAAAAATACTTTCTTTCTCAGCTTAGGTACCTTAGAAAACTACTCATAATTGTTTAAGACATGCTCATATCTTGTACAGATAGGGAAGAAAAATAGCTGTATTTTATTTAAAGATGAATCTGATATATGTAAATGTTAAAGTATATGTTTGTATGTATGTGTATTTATATATGTATAAATATATATTCATCAAGACTTTCTTAGGGTAATACTTCAAAATATATTCAAATAAGGATTTTTATATCCAGTTATAGTAATTCCAACTTTTAAATTCCAGATCTATGCAGACAGATGTCAATGAAAGTATCCTTAATTTTTTATACAATAAACTTACAAATACCTATCTTTTTTTCTGGTGCCACATTTATCCTTCTGAATTCCTTCTGATTCTGACTGTGGGCAGTTTTATCCATCCCCAAGCAAAGGGACTGGAAATGTTGGAGTGAGCACCAGCATCCCCAGATCTCTCTAGGAGTATGGTGCTGCCATTTGGATCCATTCCTTCTCAGTCCTTTTGGAGTTCCCTTGGTTTTCTTTCCATACTCTTTTCATTATGCCTGCTTCCTGTACTTGGTTCCAGGAAAGAGGTGAAAGGTGCACTGCAAGCCTCGGGGGCTGTTTGTAATACACATAAATCATTTCAATTGAATACACTTCCCTATCCTATTGTTCTCGTTACCTTATAATTTTATGGGGTTTTTTTCATATCAGGCTTTCCTATCCTGAATCTCAATAAAAACCATAATTTACAGGAAAAGGGGCCAAATTATCTCAATTACTTTTATTTCTTAGAAGAAACGCTCTGTCCTGTGTTGTATTCTGTGACTAGTTACTATTAACCAAAAGGCTGGAGAGACTAATTTGGTTATCAATTACTGTCTGTACAACAGAAATCCCATGTGTTTCACAGAAGTCTGCAGGTTATACATTAGCTTCAAATGTGAAATCTATCAAATGCTGCCAGAAAAGTCTATGTACAATGCATGTCATATAATACATTGTTTGGTGACTACAGTAAAAATACCTTCAAATCGCTCCAATAATTTAATGACTCATACTGGTCTCACCTGAAATCAAAATAGCTATTGTTTCCTCAACCAGACTTCTAAGTTCCAGAATATGCTTCTCTTTTAAGTATTCTGAAGATGTCTTCTACAAAAATATTATGTCCTTTTGATTGTGTATAAAAATCAATTATCCATTGCTCAAAATAGACATTTTTTCCTAACCCATAGTTATATCCATCCAGATGAGTCCTTCTCCAAAATAAATCCTTCTGCTTTTAAAAGAATCTGTCCTGTCTGCATAAAAAAAAAGGGAATAAATGAATTTTTTTGAGAGACATCCTTTTGTTTTCCCCACAACTTTGTCACTGACCAGTCAACACAGCCATAGGCTTTCTCTTGTTTTTAATTTGCACAAGATAGAGGAGCACTGATAAAGAGACATAAATTTTGGAAGGCTTTATAAAAAAGCCAAATATTTGTAAATTATCTCATCACCAGTATTTGATTAGAAAGACTAAATTTTAACCGACATTTTAGAAACTGGTTGATAATCACTAATATTCCAGGTCAGAGTGTCATCCTCTAAATTTTTGCAGTAGTTATAGCCTTAGCTATGGAATGCCTTGTTAACTCTGCTTTTGGCACCATAACTTGTCAGTTTTATTAAGATTTAAAATATGTAATTATACACATCTATATTAAAAACTTTGAGCTCTCTCAAGAATCTTGAATAGAAATGAAAAAAGACCTTGACATATGGTTCTGGTAGGTAATGTTAGCTGCCAATGACCACTTAGATTGTAACCTTAACTTAATCCCTTCTTTTTTCTCCTCAACCCGGTTCCCTACGTATTACGTAAGTGTGCACATCTTGAAATACAAAGTTTGCAAGGAGATTTAAATATAATTAGTGGAACAGTTTGTATGTTGGACAAAGTAAAATGGTTATTCTAATTAATTACAACCTTTATTCAAAAACTACATCTTCAAGAGTACCACCCCAGCAATAATAATGCTGATGGAATAAAACTAATTGCAGTAATGAATGCTGAGTTAATTAAAAATAAAACAAGCAAGCAAGAATTCTTACTCAAGAAAATCTGTAAGATTTTCTGCTCACTGCTACCAAAATGAATGATGTCAAAGAAGGTAATTCTCAATTCTGTAACAGCAAGTGAACAATATATTTTTTTAATTATAAAAAAGCATAATAAAGAGCTATGGGATTTTTATTTTAAAATATCTATAATGTTAAGCATCACCATAGCTAATGATAACTTGATTCATTCTGAATTTCTGCATATACATTTTGGAGCAAGACTCTTCAGCTCAATTTGCTGTTATTGTTTGGTTTTTACATCAGCTATCAGCTTTGGCCCACTTTGAAAGATTCTTTGGTACCTGAATCAGTCAATTTGGTATCAGTCAATTTCCCCTTGCTTTATTATTATTATTATTATTATTATTATTATTATTATACCCCTTTGGAGCCTTTTGTTTTAGTTATGGTTTCAAAGTTTTGTAGCATTTCAAACTCTGCATATGAAAAGGTTGCATTCAGTAATTTAAGACAGACTTTGTTTCTCCTGTAAGAAATAGGTAGTATTAGCTACTGTACACCATTCTAACTGGTCTTTTTCATGGGTAAGACATTGCTAAAAAAGGACTGTGTGTCCCAGGTTTATGTTAAATACCAAGTACAAAATAACTTTTTAAATTGTATACTAAGAATATTTCTCCCTCCTGCAGCTATCCTTTAATTTTTTCAAAAGTTATGTAGATTCTAGTTTTATTGAATTGTCAGATTTTTACAAGCCTCTAATCTTTTAAAAATCAATTTTAAAGTTGACTTCTGGCTTCCTAATTCATAACTTTTGTCATTTGATCCCTGAATGATTTAGATATCATTCTTTTCATCTGAATAAATAGCTGAGGAAGAAAGCTTAGTATCATCGCTATTTCATTCTCTCCTTTCTGTAAATTCAGATAGATTTCCTAGGAGGGATGCTCTTTCTCTTCCCTTTGACATTTCTCTATTCTGTTCGCACGTACATGATTTTCTATTTTTCTTTTAAGCTTCATATTTTTTGATGATTTTCATTTTCACTTTAATCTCAAGAGGACAACGCTGTGTTGAGGCACATGCTGTAGCTACATACTTGTTAAAGCTTTCATGTAGTATTTCTCAAACTGAGGTTCACAAAAGCAAGTAAAAGGGGAAATAAAATTGGATGGCAGAAGTCAGCAGCCATTCAGAGCTACCTGAGTCAGCAGCCACTTTAGAGGGGGAAGTGAAGAGCAGAACTTTTGACAACAAATGATTACATGAGCAGCCTACCATTACCTGTTGGCAGCAGTGCAGTTTCAACAGTAAAGTGGAGTAAGCATAAACATCTGCGTTTAGCGATTGCAGTTTATTTCCACTTCAGCTCCTTAGAAGGAAATCCATGACTTTCATCCAGAAAATGTAAGCTGCTGCCAGCTAAGGATTACACGGTAGGTGAGGATGAGTGTCAACATTTTAATAAACTAGATTTATTAAATTTATTTATACCTTTGCAAATAACACTGAACTCATCAGATTACAACAGAGTTAGAAGAAATGGCCTACAAATCTGTTAGACTAAAGAAGCATCAAGGACAGAAGTGCATTTACCCCACACATCATGCAGGAAATGTATTTTTTGCAGATGAAGACAGTACTTGCACAGAATTCAGATGAAGACTGCTGGTAGTCCCTTGTGCAAGGACAAGATGGCAGTAAGACATGTCACCTCCCAGTGTCTTTGTGAGGCAAGAAGTTTGCTGGGACAGGGTTTGGAAGAAAACGTCAGGATCCAGTGATGTTATTGATAATACACATATGTCAACTAAACACTTGACTTACAATTTAGATCAAGATCATGGAGCTCCAAGTCTTCCTTAGAAGAAACCTTCCAGTAACCAGTCTTTGTTACTCATGACATTCAGGCCCGGCTGAAGCACCAAAGCAGGGGGATAACAGCTGTTGCTAAATTATCTCACCTGAATCAGGCTTTGATTTGGTGCTTGCTTACTTCAGCCTTCAGAAAATTAATCTGGCCATTTTAAACAATTTTTTCCCAAATATTTCTTCCTTTAATGAAAAAGGGGATATGCTGCTGAAGAAAATACAGGAATCACAGATGTAGTGAAAACAGGTAACCAGTGAGCTAACATGACTTCCTCTTCCTGCTGGAATGTATTTCCAGTAGAACAGTTTAATTAAACTGAGGTATAATAATGCATGAGAAGATATTTTATATTTAGGAATATTGAATCTCTATAAAATGGAAAAAATAACTGTCAGGACAGCAAAGGAAGGAACGCTCAAGAGAGAAAATGAAGATAAAAAAATTTCCATCTGTCGTGGCTACAAAACCAGGGGGTGGAGCCTTGGAATGTCATATTTGGCCTTCGTATTTGGTGAAAACCAGCACAGCATTTACAGGTTTTTTACCTTCTGTCGAATTCAAACAAAGAAACGAGTATTTTAGGGCACTATCCCTTTAAGGTAAACAGACTACAGGAATAAACATATAAAACTGTTCCCTGTTCTCAGAGGAAGAAGAATGCAGGTCAGATACAGCAGAAGGAAAGTAATTAACTTCAATTGTGGTAAACAAAAGCGAGTACACAAGTTAAATACAAACCCAGTCTTGTAATATATGGTCTCAGATGAGTTTGTTCTCCTTTCCCCATTTGGCAATTCAACTTTAAAAGAGGATGCATTGAAATTTCTCCCTTTGGAAATATTCCATTATTCTGCTTCCCCAGCTTATGTTCTAATTAACCCATTGGGAGGATAATGTTCTAATTAAGTAGCCTTTATGTAGGCCTGCTTTATTCCTTTATGGACATATAAAATCCCTAAGCAAATTTTCTAGGTTCTGACAACCCTTTTATGCAGAAATCATTCCTAATATCCAATCTAACCCTCCCCTGGTACAACCCGAGACTGTTCCCTCTTGTTATGTTTGTTACTTGGGAGAAGTGACCAATGTCCACCTGGCTACAAACATAAAAACTAAGGATCATCTGTAACCATTGGCTCAGTTCAGTTTATATGTTGCAAGATGTGAATGATTATGCTATTTACTGAATATTTTTGTGAGGGAAGAACAATTCTCATTAGTCTTCCTTTCATTAACTTGTGGATAGCTTATTGCATTGGTTTTCCATTGTGTTTTGTTGCTTTTCCTACTGAGATTCTTATGAGTTTCCTTTAATGATACCTCCATGTTTCTCATAGAAAGGATTCTAAAATCTAAAAAATTACCCCACAACTAAATTATTCCATTCGCATTTCTCCTTGATCATAGAAATAAAGGCAGTGGAAATTTTTTTTTGACATTAAGAGCTATAACTTATGTCCAAAAATATATACTATGTTCAGAATGTCAGAATATGAGAACAAATGGACACTGATATGATTTGTACTCTGCTGTCTTGTCAGACTTGATCAAGAGACTACAGCTGGGATTCAGAGAATCATAGAATGACTTGGGTTGAAAGAGACCTTAAAGATCATCCAGTTCCAAGCCCCCTGCCATGGACTTTTCACTAGATCAGGTTGCACAGGGCCCCATCCAACCTGGCCTTGAACACTTTCAGGGATGGGGCATCCTCAGGTTCTCTGGGCAACCTGTGCCAGTGCCTCGACACTCTGAGTTAAAATGTTTGCTGAAATTCTAAACATGGAAATTCAATCACTGTGCTCCTAGTGAAAACACTACCAAAGACTTAATTACAATGCCTTGTTCTGAACGTCTGCTTATCTACAGCTACAGCACAGGGAACCACTGATTTTGGAAGCAGAAATCCAAGTTTTTTTATGGTTTATGTTTTTGACCCAGATCTTCTCTGATGATAGAACATGGCAAAGCAAAATTTTCTGGAAAGGGAACCATTACTTGAGCCATGTAGAGACAACATTACTTAAAGCAGTTTATAGTTGCAAATCAACCTACTCAAGATACATTTGCCAGATTCTTATGATAAAAAACTTGGATTAATTCTGGTTATTTCATTTTGCATTACAGTGATGAACTTTGATTAGAAAAGTCATACATGCAATGTAAAGGACCAGACCAGAGAATTTTAATTCTCAATTGAAATTGTGAACTGGCTCTTTATTTACTTTTACAAGACTGGAAGATGGGAAATATTTATCTTAAGTATATAGTTTCCTCTCACTGTGTTTCCCTTAGGTGTGCTGAATACTAGCAAGACTTCACTGTAACTGTAACACCGTCACCAAACACTTCTGAAACATAAGAGGGATGAATTGTGCTCTCAGTACAGTAATAAATTATGGAAGTCTAAAAGAAAATTGTTTGTATTTCACATACTGAAAATGAAAGTTCAAGGTAGAAAATCTTCCTTCTCTGCTTTTGTGTATAGTTATTTTCGTTCTCCTTACATCAAGCTTACTTCAAGCTCACTAAAGATTTTAGGAGTTTTGCCTGCATGAATACCTAACGACAAGACTCCTGTGGTTTGTTGTATAAGATTTTACACTGCTTGGAAAACTCTTCCAAAGACCTATGAAAATATAAATCAATAATTCAAAATCACCTAGAACTTTACTGCCTAAAATCTAAAAAGAATTAAAAAGAAGTCTGATATTTACTACTTCAGGTTCATTAGATTAATCCATGTGGAACTTCCTTAAACTCATACTATTTGCCCCCGTGCAGCTTTTACAGTTTTATAAATCAATATTGAGGCATGCTTTGACCCACCAGACAGAAAGAACATTTTTGAGCCTCTTGCAATCTATTCCACCAATGAGTATCAATGGGGTCTTAAAGCTCTTGGTTATACGTCTTCTGAGAATACACACAATGGCAAAGAGTTTGGAATTTTTATGAAATGTTTACTGAAAAACAGTGCAGGTTTATTTGCAATACTTTTTGAAATGAAATAAGTTAAATTACTTTAACTGTCTTTCTCTCTTGCAAGTATATATAAGCATTTAGCTATAGCACAAACCAAACACCCTGCAGTCCAGCTCCATCCAGCTATGCCAACAGTTTCCAGGAGAAAACTTGTGTTAAAATAACAGAATCAGGTGGCAGTGCGGAGCTCATGCTTTACAGTGCTCTGTTTTCTAGCAATTTCTCTGTGGAATATAACTCTTAGCATTGTAGTTTCTTTTTTCTGGCTTATGGGATCCTTCCTCATCTGAGTTCAAGATTTAACATGCAACCCAAAAGAAAAAGAACAGATGTAAAAGATAATCTGAACTGTATCTTACTGCAATTTGTTGCAGCTGTTCTACTGCATTTGCATAGTATCTTTTTTTATCATGGAAATTTTCATAAATACCTATTTCTTGTTCACTGTAGAAAAGTATAAATGTGCAGAACTACAATGTGCATTTGGAGTAACTGAATCTGACCCCTGTTAGCTACTTACAGAAGAAGAATTTCATTTTGAATGCTAGGGTTAATCTATTTTTCCCATAACTTAACATATAGCAATTTTATCTCATGCTCCACAAAGAAAAAAATACATTTTCAATTAGAGTTCTATTTTTATAAGTTTAAACATTAATGCTTATTTTCCCTAATTTATATTCCTAAGAAAATACCTCTGAAGCAGAATCTTCTAGCTATCAGATTAACGTTGAAGAAACACCATTTTCATTATTAACCTGTTGCTATTATTCTGCTATGACACCATTTTTGTTCAGACAATTTGAGGTACAACATCAGAATGGAAAACTGTTTTGACATATATCTTAAGAGATGGATTTCCAAAATCAGAAAACCTGCTTTTCCCAATAAGACTGTCTCTGCCTCAGATTAATAATATTTAAATACAAAAAGAGGGGTAGTTAACACAATGCATCACATTTCTTTTCAATATTACTTTATAACCAAACACAGTGGATAACATTGCTGTATTTCATAATTTTTCTACTGTAAAAACTACTTAAAGTCATTTTAACATATGATCTGACTGTTCTTGTTAAATAACGTAAAAATATTTAATTTTCTATATTTTGATTTTTAACCTTAGAAATTTTTAGTACTTTTATTTCAGTAATATAAGGTAAATAGCTCAGAAAACTATTATTTCTATGACCCAACAACTGTCCCGTTTTGACAGTAAATTGTTACTGTTTGTTACAATGCCTTTTTCATCCAGACTAAAAATACTTTAACATTCTCAGTTTATTTTACAAGTTTCTAAGCTTGTAATCAAATCAGTAGTTAATATGTTTCTTGAATATACTGAATATAGTTAACACAAATATGTTTAAATCATAGAATCATAGAACGGCCTGGGCTGGGACCTTAAAGCTCATCTCCTTCCAACCCCCCTACTGTGGGCAGGGACATCTTCCACTAAATCAGGTTGTTCAGAGCCCCATCTAATCTGGCCTTGAACACTTTGAGGGATGGGGCATCACATCCGTTGTTTTAAAAAGCCTTTGCAAGGCAATTATGTGTCGTTTTTATATTAATTCCTGTTATTGGGATATTCCGCTTTTCAATAGGAAAGCTAGAATTGCATCAGTTCTAGTCTTACCACCTTTGCATAGAGGTAAACTGACTTCCTTAGCTTGTTTATTCTGAAAAAAAGCCTTAAATAATCAAAGAATTAATATGGGCTAAAATGAAGTGGCTACGCAATTTTAAAAAAGCTTTATATTAAATTGCAATTCTTCAAGGATAACTTACAGTAATTTGATTAAGTTAATGGAGCCTGTGAGAAAATAACTAGAGAATCTCAAGTCAGAGAATGAATGTTTTACCAGTGTTCTGAGTAAAAGAATCTTTCTGATTGACATCTTTAATATGTGGCAGTTGCACAATACCTATTGGACTTGCATTTCTTCAGAGAAGGAACTGTCTTATTCAAGGTCTAAATAAAGATACTTGTATATCTGCATGAAGACTAAAAATCACACATGAGCAAGTTCTCTTTCATGACAGTTTGTTAGAATTTGATTTCTTATTATGAATATCAGAATCAAATTATTCTGAATCTCATACATACACGATTCTGAAGGGGGAATATGAAATTTTCAAACATTATTTTAATGGAACTCTTAATAAATTCATTCCATGATAAAGGACTACAGGCTTGACAATGAGTGTGAAACTTATTAAGAAATGTGTCATAAATGCTCCGTGAGGAGGGCAGAGCAAATGGGTTTATGTTTGCAGGCATAAACTACATAATTTATTTAAGGTGTTTGTATAGAATGTCCAGAATCTCTAAAAGTTTGCAGATGATTTTCTCTGATACCTCTATGTTACACCTCATATATTTGATTACAGATTTAATATTCTAAGTTTTGCTACTATGCCAGGAAATATACAGAACCTCCATTTGAAGGAGTGTTTACTATCTAGAATTGAATGCATGTTGGAAATTTTTTAAACAGATTACACTATCTAACTGGAATACCGGTGTAAAGTTTTTTTCTTAGGATTGTAGTTTGTTTTCCATTAATATTATATGTTCAGCGCAATATCATTAATGTGTTATTGAACATGGCCATGAAAGCAGATTTAGAAACACATTAAACAGAGCTTGGTTTCTCCATTCATTCTTATACCCAAATAAACAGAGGGTTTGGTTTATTTTCCTCATAATATTTTTAAGCTTATTTTTCACATCCACAACATAGAATCATAGAATTATCAAGGTTGGAAAAGACCTCCAGGATCTTTGACTGAACACCACCTTGTCAACCAGACCAGAGCACTGAGTGCCACTTCCTTGTTTATTTAACCAGGGATGGTGACTCCACCACCTCCCTGGGCAGCTCCTTTCAGTGTTTGACAACGCTTTCCATTCTTCCTGATGTTGCTGCCTGAACCTCCCCTGGCACAGCTGGAGGCTATGTCCTCTTGTCCTGTCAAAAACATAAGCCAACAGGTTTTAATTTTAGATTTTAATTCCAGGGTTATTATTAGAGAGTTTGGAGGGGAATAAAAATAGCAGGCCTGAATTTATATAGGGAATAATAATATAAAAGGTACATTTAAAAACCCATGTTCTTTGGAATTAAAAAATACTCAGCAACTAAAGAGTGACAATTAAACTGAAGGAAATCTGGCTCGCTCATGCAGTGTCATATTTGTCAGTTACATGATCACATACTTCCTTACTTTGCAATCATTTTTTATTAACTTTAATAAAGTATACAGGGAGCACTGTAGTAAAACTGTATCATAGTGCACACAGGCAGGGAGATATTACATCTGGAAATAAGGCAGACAGGATGCCAGAGTATATAGGTGTTCTTTATATATACAAACAAGGATATGTATAGATATATAGGTACACATACCTTTTTTCAAGGAACTACTGAGGTTTTGTGTATAATGTAGGCCTCAGCTTATTCTATTTTCAAGATAGATAAATTTGAGAGAGAAGAGGCACAGAGAACGCTTAAGGGAATGCAGAATCTTTTTATGAGAAGTGATTGAAAATGCTTGATTTGCTTAGACCAGCACATTGCAATCTCGCAAAAGATGTGTTTTCTCTATAAATATATGGGAGAAGAGTTGAATATAGAACAAAGGAAAATTGCTCTGGGATTGACAGGTGTTTTAGGTACAAAAGCAAATCAGTGTAAAATTGTACTCAATACAGGATTCAAAATTGTTGCACTTTATGATTTTATGTTGCAGGGACAGTGCTTGATAAATTAAGTATTCTGTCCAACTTCATGGATTTCAGGCTTTTATTCAAAACCACAAAGTTTAGGAATAAATTTTTCTGAGTTTTTTTACCTCTATTGCTGTAATTCATAGCTACCGTCTTCTCTTCTAAACAATAATTTGACCCAGCTCTTGCTCATTTTGACCCATATCCCCTTTGCCTTTGAGTTTTGTCTCTTCTCTACGCTGCATTTATCAAATGCTGATTTTAGATTCTGGTCCCTCTGTATATCCATCCACCCATCAGTGCTTCCTACTGATTCCCCAATATTCTTCTCTCTCCTCCCACCCATTTCCTCACTTCTGTTTCCTTGCATTACCTGGTTTGTGTCATAGTTCTCTTCATATTCCCACTGTTCAACTTTCAGCTTTCTGCGTTGCCAAGGTTCTGTTTTGTCCTTTTGTTCCCTAATTCCCTTACAACTAGTCACCAGACATGAGTGAAGGATCATTGCTGAGAACACAGAGTGCCTTTCTGCTCTTCCCTGTGTCAAGTGTCACAACCAGCAAGAACAAATCTCATACACTCTTTTCCGCTCTGAAGAGCCTAGTGCTGAAGAATTCTCTAGGTGATTTAGCTGCAAAACTTCAAAATATGATGAACTCATATGAAGGCCTCTTTGTTTCTTTCTGGATTTTTTTGATGCTTAGAGTTAGGGTAGCATTAATGCAGAGTTTCACTGGTATGAACAAAATTATATCATTGATGTAAAATTACCCTTGGACCAGACACCCAAACTGGAAAACATGTCTGAGCAATCTGTTAAATGTGTCGGTGTTCTTCGTGTAGAACACAACATCACCAAGGAACAGAAAGTTTTGGGCAATCTGAAGCACAAGCACTGTTACCAGTAATTTACAAACTAGCAGCAAAAAATTATAACGGTCGTATCACATACAGCCTGCTTAAATTGATTAATAATTTTTAAATGTTTCTTAAACCTATGAAGCTACATGACTTGTCAGTGGTGCTCATAAGGGTTTTGATCTGTGTTTTTTTCCTAGCGGATGTCACTAAAGACCTCTCAGTCTGAACTGCTAACAGTTTAGACTGAGAGTTTTCCTTTCAGGTAGGAGGGAAAAATGTGTTAAAGTACATAAAGCATTACCAAAAGTCAGTGTCTGGAGTGAACACAGTGTATGTGAACACTAAAGATACATACTGTATGGTGCTAAAATTGAGTCACATTTTTATATAATGGTACTTCAATTGATCAATTTTTATAGTCAAGGAAAATCTCAATTTACACAATATTTTAATGGAAGAAAATAAGGTAAATCAGTAATCAATATATCTTTGAAGCAATGCTAAAGTAAATTATATATAAATTTACTCAATAATTGGCCAAAGTCACATATAACTTTATTGTTACAGTATGAGCTATAAGTAAGAAAATAACAGCAGTTAAGTGAAAGATACTTAAACCATTCTAACAGACATAAAACCCTGCCTTAAAATGAAAATTCTAGTCTTGACCTCATCAGGAAGATACAGAACACATTGATTATGTGGAAACCTATAGGAAGCAAGAGTAATTAGACTGATTTGCATTCCTAAATTAACATAATTGTTTTTAAATACCAATGGTTTAAAACCCCAAGCGAGTTTTGGACTGTAATTGTAATGAGTATGATTTACAGGAAAAGGCAGCAGTTCAACTTCCCCAGTGATCCATCTTACGAAGGATATAATTTTAATTTTGCACTTAATTACTGTTTAAGAGATATGCTACACAACTGTCATTGTACATCTCTAGTTCTCTGAGGACTAAAGAGATTTTATTTAATCTTTGCTTACCATCTTCCTGAAATGCAACAGTTTACGTTTGTAAGGAGTACACAGTGCATTTGAATGCTGCCTTTCAATGGTTGGGAGACATTGTCAAGAAGTGTTTGGAATCTGGTTGATGTGATTGGTTGGAGTTACCTCACCTTACTTCAAACCTATGGAACTGATCAAGCTTCCCTCAGCTTCCTGGGCAGTGAGTACAGAGAGAGAGGGCTGGGATTTCAAATCATTTGGCAGAGAAAATATTTTGCAGTTGAATATCAAAACTTCGTTGCAAATAAAATCAGAGGTCAATTCTATACATGTTGCAGTAGATAGGAATTCTGTCATATGCTTTAGCATAGTTCTTAGTTATTTATATAATATTAAAATTGTTATAGAAAGATTAAATATTGCTGGAACCTGTTTTTAAAGCTAAGCCTTCATGTTTTGAAAAGTTACTTGATTTCTTAGTTATGATTAAGAATATTCTATAGTTTTCCTTATAATAGGAATAATAAGAAAACTGCAAAATGCTTCAAACTTATAGGAGTAAAGAAAAAACCTGTTCCTAGTTTTCCTAACTATGTTTTCAACGTCCTGTGACAAATGCATTTAATGCTTCTATAAAATTTCTTGGGAAAATAAAAAGATCATTTAAAGGGTAAGCAAAAGGAGTAAATTGCTAGGTTCTTTCGCTGACCACAAGGGTAGTTTTGAAACAAAGAAGGAAAAAACCCAGTTCATTACACCTAACTGATAAATCTGTAACAGAATGATTTAGTATAATTTTTAAACAAATTCTCTTACACTTAAATTTCTGTAACATGATAGAATAGCAGATAAATTACAAGACTGTAATATACTTTCTTCAGTTCTAAACCCCACTTTATGCCAAGTAAACATCTTTGAATTTAGTAATTTGCATATTTCAAACACTGACTTAATTTGAAAGATGTTACAATTGAGCAGAACAATGAACTACAAATTATGGCTTATTCCTTTTTTTCGCTTTTGTCTTTTGTTCCATCATCTACCCTCCTTCTATGGACTTCAGTAGATTGTATCAAATTGTATCCTGCTAGTGACAACAGACTAATCATTTTAATTCCTCTCTTTAGCTAACAGCCCTTTGATTCATAGACATCTGCTATATTTTATTCCCTATTTCTTCTTTCTCAATAAGACTTTTCTTATTCTAGCTGGAGAGGTTTCTCTATCTAGTTTGTCCTGAGTTTCAATTTCATGTCATGTCTGTCTCAGAGTAAATGTTGTGGATGACATCTGAGCAAAACTTTATGGATTCTTTTAATGTATCTTTTTTTTCCTTCTATTCTTTCCCACATCCCAATTTTTTTGCTTTTCAAAATAAAGATTTTTGATCAACGTCCAACTGTAGCAGCCAGTGCAAAGGAAAGGATTTTCATTGCTGACACTGATGCTTATCACTTTTGTAACAAAAGAAAATGAGAATGATTCAGACAAGTCTTATATCTTGAGTATATATGAATTTCTAAAAGAAATAAGAAAATGCACAACCGACTAATGCTTTCACATTCTAATACCTTAATGGAAGAAGAGTTGTAAAACTCAATGAAAAAAAAAGTTTTTGTGCTCACTTGAACAGATAAGGGTAATTTTCTATAACAACAAACCAGCGTAGAAGAACGAACTGTGACATCTAGGAAAAATGTGCACAAGGTCTATTTTATTGCATACTGTCAACTGGAAGCGTCTAGAGTTAATTTCACAAGATTTTAAAAATTCTGATCAAAATAATCTGAAAAATTACAGAAGCATTCACAACCTGGTCCCTGCAAAAAGTATTTTTGAAAAGAATGATCTGTTAGCTGTATTTGAAAAAAGTGTATGTGATGCTAGGATTTTTTTTTTTTTTCCAAGCACTGAAAGATTAACTAATTAGATTAAAAGGAAAATGAAACTTGGCTTCATGCTGTTTTCGATTGCCAATGTATTTTTCTAATTTTGGCAGGTGAAAATGAGTAAGACAGATTTTTGTTGGGGAGAAAAAGAAATCAAATAGGTGATTGAAACATAAGTGTGTTATTGTTTAGTATTTGCATCAAGAACAAGGCAAAACACAGCAAATAGTTTCAAGTCCTCTTTAGATTATCATATTGCAGAGTGTTCTCCTAAATCTTTAACTTGGAAGAATGGATGTGATTGTTTGTTCTGTTCTGAAAATACCATCATTACAACATAAATAGATGCTTCAATGACGTTTTTGGTGTGAATCCTTTTTCTTCTAACATTTCACTTGATTTGAAAAAGGGATTTCAAAGTCGAAGAATAAAAGCAGACAGCCCTCATTGGCACTAAGAAAAATGACTGTCCCCAACATCAGGCAGTAAGAGAGGTCCTGCAAGGCAGAGAAGTCTCAAGGTTACTTTCTCTCCAGAGTCTTAATTTATGAGGCAGACATGAACAGCTTCTCCAGACCACCAGGTAGGAAAAACAGCTTGATGTTTTAATGAAAGTGCAACAGTGGGTCTCTTACTGTCAAAGTCACTGTCAGCAAGATAAATGCTCACAGAAATATTGCTAATGTGATAAAAGTGTAAAATCCATCAATATACAGTCCACAGTAGCATTACCTATGACAGTTTCCCCACTGGAACTCCAAAGTGATATAAATTTTAACATAGTGTTCATAAGCCAGAAAGTATTCAGTGATGGAAATCATATTCAGTCACTTGAAATCAGAGCTCTATAGTACAAGTGGCCAATTCTCAGGTTTTTGTGCAATATATCCCCACCTTTTACTTATAAATCTTAACAAGTGGTGAGTAAGGGAAAAGAATTCCAAGAAAGTCGGAAAATCTTCTCTACTTTTGGACCAGATGCTGAAGTGTTTTCAGTGGCGCATCATTGGTTTGCAACATCTAAGTAGCAGAACCACTGAGAGGGAATTTATGTAGATTATCTAACTTCCTTATCTATCATGAAAAATTCTTATGGGGGGTAAGTGAGGTAGATTTTGGGGTTTATTCCTTTATCTTATTTTTCTGCATTTGCCAGTATATATCTATACTAAGATTAGGATATTTCCTCCTTTTCAAGTGCAATAGTCTCAGGACAAATTAATTAAGAGACCAACTCTTTTCTACTTGATTTGAAAAAACTACCCATTTAAATAGATATATGTGTGTGTGTGTATATATATATATATATACATATATGATCATTAGTTTTGTTTAACATAAAAATTATCAAATAATGGTATTATTGATACATAAAACCTAGACTGAAATTTCTAATATCAAATACTCTTTGACATTCATATGTAGCCTAGGAGTTTAGAATAGAGGTATATCAGCATAATAAGAATTATTTCAAATTGGTTTTAAGATGTTATACCTATGACTTAGGGCTGTTTTTAGTCAGGGCAGAAAAAATGTCAAAATAGAGAAAATTGGAAACAACCAAATAAATATATATCTTCCTTTTAAAGAAGAATTTTCTGCTTATTTTTTTTCTCTTCCTATTGTTTATTTCCCCTGCTTGAAGATAAGATTGAGATTTTGCTCAGTTCAATTTTTTGACATTACACAGAATATTTCTCTAAGAACAATAGAAACAAATGGTAGAAATCTATACTCTGCTCAGAATTTTCATTTTGCTTCCCCTACATTTTCCAGAACCCCTGTCTTTTGCTCATGCAGACAGACAACTGCAAATGACAAAACTGTCATTATGCTTGAATTCACTTGGAAAAAACCCTTTTCTTTCTGAAATGTAACTTTATCATTCTTCTCCTGAGCTACGGCTTTGCAATCTGCTGTTACACTTTTTCTAACTATTGCAAAACAGTGCAACTTAACACTCCTTCCCTCCACTTAGCCTCTCAGAAAAGCCTTTTTAATAGAAAATTTTAGTGTTTTTTATGAAAAAAAAATAATTTGTAACTATCTATAAAGATATTAAACAGTAACTTAATGATGAAATTAAGGAAGTGGCCCCATCTTGACCTGGTATGATTTATAAAGCCAGCCCAAACATGCTCTGTGACACAGATTGCATCTATAGATGTGTTTAAAATCATTGGAAATACTCCAACTGTGCAGAAGTTAATCCTCATATTTCAAAATAAATGGGAGATGAGTTACGCAATATTTAAGCTAGTTAGCATGACACAATTTCTGGACAAAGTTGATAAGGAATATAATTGGCAAAGTATTAAAAGATTGTAACTTAATGGTAATGAAAGTGGCTTTATGGAAATTAGATATTTAAGACAAAACTCATACATTATATTTGGAGATTATAACTTGATTACCATGGAAACCTAGTAAACTGAAGGCTTCTGAAAGACAATTTTCTTGATGCTGCATGATGTGATTGGAAGTTAGACTCCACAAAACCAAAGTGTTTTTTGTTGAGAGGCGGTCAGCTAATCACAGAAAGAAAACTGACAGAACAATACTTTCACTGGTGAAATTGATACTGTTTTGTGCCATTCCTATACAAAATTACAGTTGCCTGCACTGTAGTATTGCGTATTAAAATGCAATAGGCGGAATAGTTTGAGAAGCCCACCATTTTTACTTTGACTAGCAGGACATCAAGGTTAACTATGATCCCTGGGCTCCCACTCGTATCATTTAAAGTTGGAAATATTTTGATCTAGCACAGATATTTCATTGGATGAGATCCAAATGACTACAAGGTAGGACAAAATTAATTCAAACCCCATATTTCCAGCTAGACAGGCAATTATTTGATGTAGCAACTCAGCTGTGGCCATCATGCCATTTTAGTCTGTTCTGAAAGCTTTCAAAGCAGCTATTTCATGCAAGGATTGCTGGTGAGCATTATACTGTTTCACCTACCTATCACAGAGTATAAAAATGACCAATATAAGGTACCATATGTGTGAAACGATAGAATCTAAAGGTTGTGTCTTTTTCTTTCTTTTTTTGCCTTCTTAAAAAAAGAAAAAAAGTCTTTATTTTTTGCCTTTGATTTTCTTAAATCCCACCCTGTTACTTCCTCTTAATTTATCACATTATTGAAAGTTAAAAGAAAAAAAAAACAATGGCTTTTTATGTGCTGGTTTTGGCTGGGATAGAGTAAATTTTCATCATAGTAATTAGTTTGGGGCTGTGTTTTGGATCTGTGCTGAAAACAGTGCTGATAACCAGAGGATGTTTTTCTTATAACCTGTACAGAGCCAACACCTGTTTTGCCCCTCATCCCACCCCACCAGAGAGTAGGCTGGGGGTGCACAAGGAGTTGGGAAGGGACACAGCTGGGACAGCTGAGCCTAACTGACAATGGGTACCCAGTGATGTGTTAGCTAATGAAACCTTAATAACACGGTCTGATTTTTTCTTTTGGTTAAAAACCAGTGCTTTCCTTTTTTAAAAAAAATAATCAGAGTATTTATCTGCCTGTGTTTTCATCCTGCAACATAGACTCGGAAGCCCATGTATTTAAGCAAAACTGTCTAATTCACACTCCAAGGATTTAAACTAGAAAATTCTCTTCTGATGCATTATAAGATTAAATTCACCTATGTGTTGTTGCAATACATTGGTATTTTATAATCATTTTGGGATGAACCAATATATTAAATCTCCTTCGTCTGTCATTTCTACATGACGAGTATTCATCATAGATCAGAAACTCTTGTTGTTAGTTCCAGTGCATAAATACACACTCTGGTAGTTTACACGCTATTCCATTGCTGTTATTCCAGGATTCAAGCTCCTGAAATAACAGATTTAAGTTTGTCCTTTGATCCTTCAGGGTATTGATGATGCTTCCTATTGGCACATTTTGCCTCTCTCTGCAGGGGTGGGAAAGACCAAGTAGAAACACAACACACGCATACACACACTCTGCATATGATTATTTTTTTGGCCAAAGACTCTAAATAAAATCTCAAATAGGTCAGGGAAGCTTCTTGGGAAACTATACTAATAGTCTCCATCTTTTATCAGAGTTGTCCTGTCAACTTGCTGGCACTTTTTTCTGGCATCTTCTCCAGCTTACAAATTCTTGTTTTCCCATGTTTGTCTAATACTATAGTATGTAGTATGCTATTTTATGAATCATTGACATCTTGATTGTTTATATAAACAAAATATTCTATTTCTAAAAAAAGAGGGTTATTAAAAGTGGGTTTGTAATGGTCTGGAATACTAGCATTTGTAAAATTTTGTTGCATGTTTTTGTATTTTCCTATATTTTCCTGTATTTTTCCTAGTTTTGTTTTCCTGTCTGTAATTGTTCAAAATCTCACACACATATAAAGCAAAGTTAATGTGACCTTGATTTCTTTCCATCTTCAGTTCTATGCTCTTTTCTCCCCTTTGCCCCCCAAAAAAGCAACAACTTTGCAGTACTATGTCTCAGTTCTCCTTTTGCTGCTTTCTGCTTGCTCAGCATGCCAAAATACAGTTCTTTGAGTCTCGTTTCCAATTCAAAGGTGTTAACTCCAGGCAGTCATTTAGTATGTGGGCCAAGGCTTGTTATCTTTAATACTTTCTAACCCTATATGTAGAAGGTCTGTAAGGAATTTTTAACTTTTTTTTAATGTGAAAATAAATAATTTTCACTTTTGTTTACATTAATTCTTATTTATCTGTATCTATATCTATATCTATTTCTATATATCATCTACAACAGATTTTTAAACTAAGTCAAAGACCTGGAATATGATCGCCACCATTTCTGATATTTTTGTTATTAAAGAATGCAGAAAAATGCACAATATCGATAGTTTCCCAAGTAACAATGAATATTTAAAGACATTTTTTTGCAAGGTAACTTTCTGTACCGCATATGCAAGTGAATTTACAAGAGCATGTAGTGACAGAACAAGGTGGAATGGCTTCAGACTGACAGAGAGTAGTTTTACATCAGATATCAGGAAAAAATTCTTCACTGTGAGGGTGGTGGGGCCCTTACAAATGTTGCCCAGAGAAGTTGTAGCTGCCCCATCCCTGGAAGTGTTCAAGGCCGGGCTGGATGGGGCTCTGAGCAACCTGGTCTAGTGGAAGATGTCCTGGCCCATGGCAGGTGGTTTGAACGAGACAATCTTTGAGGTCCCTTCCAGCCAGGGCCATTCTATGATACCATGATCTAGTGCACTATTCATAAGAAGTCATTCTGCTGGTGGTTCATCTGAAGATATTTACCCAATATATTTACCCACCAAATGTTGTTTAAAAAGAAATTAATTTTTAACAAACTGATTGGTGTTAATACATGCAAAAAGCAAATACATCATGCTGAAAGAGAGAATAGCTACAGAATGCCAAAGCTAGCACAATGTGCCATTTGCCACCTGAATTCAAAATCCAACTATGGATTAGCAGGAAAAAAAAATGACTAAACTAGTTATATATAAATCTAAATTTATGAATGGCTTAATTATGAGTTAGGCTTACATCTGCAATGAATAACACAAAGTCTGTGTACCGATCAAGTCCTATTCAGTAGCTTAACTACACTCTTCTAAAAAAAGACATCTTTGAAGGTCCTGTTGGGGTTTTTTTGGGTTTTTTTTTGTTTCTTTGTGGCAGATGTGCTTGTGATTTCAATCATGCCAGAACTATTTCCTTTTATCACTTGCAAAATTGCACTGAAGTCATGTACACAATGACTATAACTCGCCTGTCAAATACGGTTTATGTTCAGCCTCTCTGTTTTCCACAGCTCATCATTTATCCCTCCTCTCTAATTTTTGTAAGTGTTCTGACTTATTGTTCAAATTCCCTGGCCCTTACCAATAAAACCCTTTTGTCCTTATAACCACAGGCTCAATTAACACATAGTCAGAGGAAGCCCAGCACAGGTGGAAGGCTGATGTGACCACTAAATCCCAGCAATCTTTTCTGTACTTTTAAACATTTTGTTTGGTTGTTTGTTTTTTTTTTTCTAACATTTGAGAAGATTACTAATAGAGGTGATTTTAACTCAGGCTGCAAGTTGTCATGAAACTGGTTTACGCCGGAAGCCTGTTCTGTTTTACCTGCCATGTACAGATGTTTCAAAATATACTGAAGATAAAACATCAAACAGAAGAGAGAACAAGTCTCCCAAAACCAGTAACATTTGATTGGTTGAGTTAGATGAGATTTAGATAAAGTTCCTTTTTTTTCCACATTAGAAAGTAACCTATAACTTTTGAAAAAAACAGAGTTTAGATGGATGGAGTTACATAGAGCTACATTAGAAACAATATCTACTTTTGCTTTAAAACTCTGCGGTATAGTTGTGAGTTTATGAAATGCCCACTAAATGGATGTCCTTTTTTTTTTTTTCTGAAGTCACTCTTTGCTAGAATCTCCTAAATATCTTGCTTAAATACAATGGAATGTGTCACCCTCTGTGAAAGAGAGAATGTTGACAATATCAGTAACAACTGGCATCATCTATATCCCGCAGCGTCCAAAGGATGCATGGTGGAAATATGCATAAATATGCACATGAAGGAAAGGGCTTCAGTTTTCTCTGTGTGAGTTTGGTTTTTGGGAATCAGGTTAAAAATAGAAATCCATTAATTCTTTGTATGATCGAGAATTATACGTGATACCCAGTTTATTTTACTGCCTATTTTAGTCTGCCTCCTGTTCTCTCTGTCTTGCTTCTTCACTATGCAACTTACTGTCATAGAGATACCATTCACAATGCTTGGGATGGACCATGGGTTGAATGCAAGAGAAAAAATCTACCTTAACTTTCTTTAAAATTAAATATAGTGTTTCCATTATCACTTCTATCAAATTGTCACAATAGAGTAAGGGGATATTGCTGGTTAAATTTCTAAGTCTGCTACCACCCAAATTGCTTTAAGAGTTGGTAAACTTTTGTTTATGGCACCAGTAAAAAACAGTTGCAATGGAATTGAAAGTCTGGAAAGGGACCTATTATGTTCAAAAAAATCCAAGCAAAATTCCACATTTTATGAAGCACATTTATTTGTTTGTGTAATTATTTTGTTACTGACAATCATGTTTGTGAGAAAATAATTGTTTGCATTTCCAGTCAATAACAATTTATTCTAGAAATTTCAATGCAAAACCTTGGGGGTTTTGTCACTGTATAAACAGGCCACTATTACATTTTAATGGGATAGGTGAAATAAAGCAGTCATTAAAATAGAGACCAGTTAGAAAGGATGGAATCTGTGTTTCAATGTGTTTTCAACAAACAATTGCAGGTTTCAGGTTTTTTGTCTTCCCAAAATACAATAATAGAATATAATATTGATCCTATTTTTTTCTCTGTGCTTGCAATGGGCTATAATCATTTAAATTTATAATTATATAATTCTAGTGGCCTAATTTACCAAGAGGAATAGTATAATTTCAGTCAATCAATTTAAAAGTTAATGAAACTATTGTCATTAGAAATATGGAAAAATGGTTGAGAAGGGATTTTGAAACTCATGGTTTTTTCTGATGTAAACAGTGAAATCTAACCAAGGACATTTTTATTAAATCAATTTATTAAGATAGTCCATTAGTAATTTCCTTGCAAATACCTGAACTGTGTTTATTCCCCTACTGTCAGTGTGTATATGTTTTCATTACTTTGTATTATGAATAATTGGCCACTTGCTCTCACGTATGACAAGAGATGCACTTCTTTGGTTGAAATTGAAGAATCAGATCTGAATCAAAAAAATGAGGTTCCAGTCTGCTCCAAAAATGAAATTAAAGCATTAAGAAATTTCAAGCAAAAAGCTTGCAGAACAGCTGAGTTTTAAGCTAGTATTTGATGTGAAAAGCATTATGTAATAAACTATTAAAATTTAGTAAGGTCTAGCTCTCAGGGATTGGGGAATGCACATCACGTCTTAGTTTCTGGCAATGTTCTGATTGTTGTCGCCTTGGAAAATAATCCATGTTGAATTTGGTTTATCAGGGTCTGAATTCTGTTCATTATTTGAAAAAAGATGTGGTGGAACTTAATTACTGAAAAAGAAAAAAACCAACACTGCTCTCCTGAGTTAGTAAGTTTATGAAAAATATAGTGTTAAATATCTGACTACTTCCTGTAATTTGCTTTGGGTCAAAATGAAGATATTTTTGTAATATTTTTAATTTTTCAATTGCATAAAATATCAAGTAACTGTGATGTTAATGATGGCCCCTGGTTCACAAAAGCCAAAACTAGGAAACCCCTTGATGAGCACATTCCCAGTCAAAAAAAATACTTTAATCAATGTCCTTCACACCTAAAGGCCTTGCTGCCTCTACAAGAAGTCGCTTTCTGCTGGTGAGATTTTTTTTTCTTTCCAAATAAAATAAAAATAAAAATAAGGAGGAGGAAATACCAGGCAATGCATTTGCTATTACTCATTTTTTCATTCAGCAGTGGAGGTCTATACTGTGGAAAGTGTGGTCTGGCCACCAGAGTGGGAGGAGATGTGCAGGGGGTGAGAGCGGAGAGGAGAGAGATGAAAGAGTGAGAACCTGTCCATGAAGGAGGCAGATAATATAAGATCTGAAAGATCTGCAGGGAAAAATAGTTTTGGGAAAAAAATAGATCTTAAAGTTCCTGGGTAGCTGTCTGCAAATCTTTGTCACACTCCAGTTTAACTTCAGTAGTATTTATGACATCATCTGCTCATGAAATAATATACTCTTAATCAGGAGCAATCACTTAAACCAGTTGTCACAAGTATGTGTAACTTGATCATATCTGACGAAGTTTTACATAATCTGTTTCATTACATTGATATGCAGTATTTGTAGATATAAAAATGTGTGTATTGATTTAAAATACTTAAGGATATAAAGTACTTCTTGACATAAATTCTATTTATTTACTGAGAGACTTCAAACAAGCTCAAAGCCTTGATCCTCATCAAAAAGGCACATGTAACCTAAACCCACCTGTTTTGGGGTTACTTCATGATGTGTACCCCATATCACTGCCCTATGCCCAGGAATTAATTTTGTGCCTTTCTATGCCTCTTAACTGGGCCTGAGAGGGGGGAGAAAAACCTGAGCAAAACTTTTTCAAAGCAGTTTGCAGCTTGTTCAAGGTCACACAGAGATAGGGACTTTTTTTCAGCTGTGGCAGGGGAGGGAGGAAGCACCCGGCTTGCTGCTCCCAGGTCAGTTTTTGGCCAGTGGTTCAGCTGCTTTTTCTCCACAGAGAGACTGAGAGTTGAACATTTTCTTTTCCCTGGAATTTGAGATTTTCTCCCTTTTCTACTGGACTGCTTGATTGCTTTAACATCAGAACACATCGGGAGGACTTTCCACCAGGCACAGAGGGCCTGGCCCTGGGCCAAGCCCCAGCTCCGAGGAGACCAAGGGGAGGACTCTAACACTTTCCCAGGTTTTTCTCTCCACAGCAAGAGATTTTATTATTTAGCATTATTATCCTTTTCCCGTGTGTTTGTTAAATAAATAGTTTCTTATCTCTTTCACTTTCCTTTGAGGAAAATTTATTTTTTCCTGAACCTGGTGGGTGAGGGATGGTTGTAGCCTGCCTTCTCTCAGAGGATGTATTTCTAAATTTGGCCAAACCGACACACCACCATATTTAGGATATGGGGATACTTTAATGAGGATGGATATGCCCTAATTTGGTCCTAAGGAGCTCTCAGTTTAATGGTAAAAATAATCTTACCAGGGCTCAAAGTCCTTTTCGCATCCAGCAATGAACCTGAAGAGGAATTGAAAATTCTCAGAGCATCACTTCCTGCAGGGCTTCTGTCTTCCAAGTTGCTTCATGTAATCAAGTTTTCAAGGCAATTATTAAAACCAAATCAAGAAACCCCACAGTTCTTTCCCACTAAAATTTACAAAACAGAAAGAAAAGACTGAAAACCTTCTTCTCCAAACTGTAACTCAATATATGCTGTTTTCATCCCATCAGATGTTAACAAGAAAGTTTCTTAGTGAAGCCATCACCATTCTCCATGAAGGTATTTTATGATATGTAGACTGAGGCTTCCTTGCTGCTAACACTGTAAATGCAAGTGCTACTCTAAGCTCTGAGCCATGGCAAATTAAATAGGATATAAGTAGTTAGATTGCCATGAAATGTCCTTGAAGAACTGTATAGAGCTATCTCTGAAAAGCTCTGTACTGAATGCAGCACCAGGACATTAACTTTTATTGATCAGCAACCACAGAGGTGAGAAGAGCTGGGTGCTTTTTTTCTAGCACAGAATTCAAACAGTCTCACAAGGTTTAC
>NW_008236177.1:290964-291643 GCF_000691975.1 Corvus brachyrhynchos
TCCTGCTGATATTAACTGTGTCTTTTGATATTGATCAAACTAGTATAAGAACTCTGAATGCTGTAAATTAGTTCTGGATTTGTTTGCTAACCCAATTAATAGCTGGAGGTTTTAGCTGGAAGTTGTTTAGATAAACTTCTTGATTTTCTAATTTACTGCTTTAAAATGAACTCTCTTTCTGTATGGAGTCAGATTATGTTAGATTCACTTGTGGGTTAGAAGAGAAGAAATTATGTCACCCGCAGTCTTGGAAGTAGAAATGCCACCAAATTTGCCTGTATAAAATAGCTTAGGATAAATTAAAGGCATATTCAGTGATGTGGAATGGAGTCTTTAGCAAAACCTGTAAGAATCAAACTATTTTTAATCCAGTATCTGTATATATCACATTGACAGGGAATAACACCACATAACATGCTTATGGAATAATTTACAGAAGACGTAGTGACCTGTAGCAATGAATAGTCTCAGTATTGACTATTTTTTGAGTGTGCTTTATTCTGTAACACTATTATAGCTTAAAGACAAAAGCCAAACAAAGGCAAAACATTCTAATAAAATCTGTCTTTAATTAGACATAGGCTGAGACTCTACTAAAAAAATTGAGTTTAAAGTCTCGAGTATGTTATGTTAGAAAATAAAATTTCCCTGGGATCTATATTTTATTATACAATGTTTA
>NW_008236177.1:291655-309135 GCF_000691975.1 Corvus brachyrhynchos
CACTCTTTCATTATATTTTAAGATGAGCACATAAATCATCTGTAAAACATCAGCATTTATAAATACTCTGTACATGTAGAAATAAATCTTATCTACATACCCACAATATCTGTTGTTGACCAGTTGAAATTTGTTTGGTTCCTAATGGATATCACAGTACAAGGGCATGGGTTAGGGCATGAGTTGTACTTGAAGTAATGAAATATTATATGTTCAAAGTGAAATGGCAACTCCATTTGAAATCAAAATGAGTTCTGTAGCACTAAGAATAGAACTTAACATTTGAAACTTCTGTCCCGGATTTTACATAAAACCTTGACAGTTGTAACAATAATTTTCTCCAAAATAGGAAACTAATGAGGATGTGGCTTCAAATTTAATTTTTAAATTATCCTTTAAAGTTTTTTTTAACTCTGTCACTTTCACATAATTACATTGCTACAGCAAGAATATATTATTCAAGTTATTCATATTATTTTTTGTAACTTTTTATTATATTGATTTTTAATGTAATTTTACCTTATTTAGGAATTATTTATATTAGTAGACCAACAAATAATTATATTTAATGTCTAACTCCTACATACAGGCTTAAATTTCTGTTGAAATCTATACAGTAGGGACACCTGAATATTTTCTTTTAGAAATTTCCAACACACACCTGTGACACAGGACAAGATTCCTAAAACTTTTGCAAAAATTGTCATTAAGTTTCATGTGAGTTTGGAAGGAGCATACAGACTCTGAGGGAAGAAAATGTTCTCAGGCTACTGAGACACAAAAATGTTTACCAGTCATAAAAATCTGCACAGTTACTGGGTTTGACAAGAAATGCAGATATTAACATGCTTAAGCAAAGAAGTACAAAAGTGTAACTTTTGTGTTCCTGTTAAACAGCAAGTAATCTTCTTTAAAAGATATTTTTTCCCCTAGGGATATAAATACCTGTTTTTCAAATTATGTAGTCCATGAACCTCTGAAATTCTCACTCTAACTTCTACATCTAAACTGTTGAACATTTACCACATAGAAAATTTGAATACAAATGTAGAAAATGTTTTTCATTTTCTCTTTTTTTACTATCAAATGCTTTGTTCTCCTAGAAGACTGACTAATGCTGAATTTATTTGTCGCATTTAGAGGAAAGGCACACTTTAGAATAAGTTAACAAACCGTTTTCACTTCCACATCCCATCACTCTTCAGTTTCTTCTTCAGCAACACTGAAAATGCTACCTGGGAAGAGGAAGAAAAAAGTAAATTCATTTTTAACAGTGTACCGAATGTAGTTTCATTTGCTGATTTTGATTCAAATGTCATAGGTTCATCATAATTTCATTAGACTATTAGTAGTTGTAGCTGCCTAAAACTTTAAATTTTTAGTAGATAATTATAAAGATTTCTTTATTTACAAAATATTTTTAGTGGGAAAAATTGTGTTCAAAAAATAATTAAAAAAAATATTAGAAAGATACATTACTGTGTCACACACACTTTTATTGTGCTCCAGTGAAGATTCAATAAATATTGCTCATAACAATTTCTTACTTTCTGATGTTCATAACACCAGAGGGAAACACTGATGATATAAGACTGAATTTAGAAAAAGAAAAACCCAAAATGATTCATAACTTGATAAAACTGACAGTGACAAATTTAAAAAGTTCATTTTAAAAAGCTTGGGTAAATATTTACTGTGTACAGGAAGCAGTTTTTCAGATGCTTCAGGTATGTGAACACCAAATCAACTGGACATTCTCTTTTTGCTACTAGTAAACTTTCTCTTTTGCTGATCTTAAATGCAGCACACGATGAAGGGAAAGTAGCATCCCATTGCTTCTTTCATTTTAAAGTAAATGTAATAAAGGCATTTAATGTGATCTGGACAATGTTAGAACAGTACCTCTTCTCTGTATGAAATTTAGAGATTGTTTTATTTATTTTTGTATTGCTTCCATCCCGGAAAAAAATTTCCTAAAATAAGCATAATTATCCTGCAGGAGATGTAAGAAATTATTTTAGGTTTTAGCTCCTTTTGCCCAGATAACCATCATTATCTCAGTCAAATTACTGGGGAGGCAGTATTTGTTGTTTATGCTAAATTTATCATCACAGATATAGTAACAGACCAACTAGAAAAAAATGAGGATTGGCAACATCCAAAACAAAGTACTGTAAAGAGCAACATTTTATGTTTTATAAGATTTAGGTTGCATGTTAGGAAGTTCTTTACTGTGAGGGTGGTGAGGCAGTGAAGAAGTTGCCTAGAGCAGTTGTGCATGCCCCAACCCTGGAAGTGTTCAAGGCCATTTTGGACGGGGCTATGAGCAATATGGGCTAGTGGAAGTTGGCCCTGCCCATGGCAGGGGGGTTGGAATGAGATGTTCTTTGAGGTCCTTCCAATCAAAACAAATCAATTCTATGACTTTATGCATTGAAAATATTATGCATTTTTTTTTTACTGTTCTTTTGAACTCATACTACTCAGGTGCTGAACCTTGTAGAAATTCTCAAAGACAGAAATTAAATTACAGACTCTCAAATATTTTGGCATTTGACATATTCCATGTTTCTATGCCAAATTTGGAATATAGGAGATTATGTAGATAAGCTTGTTTGTTTTTTCATTAGATCTGAGAGTTTTCTTTGTGAATGAACGAAAAGGTCAATAATAGCACATCAAATGAACATTGATCAACTGGTAAACTATGGAAAAAATCCAACCTTTTTATTTATCATTGTGTCTATCAAAGAAAGTAACTTGTTTTTTGCCATGGAATAGCATGATATATTAAACATTTGTTTAACTTTCTGAGTTGTACAGTGATCCTAATATTTTTTCAATTCTACCTGACTATAAAAATTGTATGACTCTAGATATATTCTATGCCATCAATTCTGTGTGAACTTTATTTCTCTACGTTAGTTCTCTCTGGTTCACATATTGGTTTACATAGCTTAATTTTGACTTCAGTCATACATCATAGAACATATCATAGTATGTCTTCCTCAATTTTTATTAAGCATGTTGAAGACAATGGGACATCCTCAAAATTTCATTTTTCCCCGTGTTTTCTTTATGATGTTCTGCAGTGACTTTAAGTTGCTAACTATTGGTAGCTGGCCAAATATATACTGACTGTATGTTAGTGTGTCTTTTTCAGATCTGCTTGTAGAAAGTTGCCTTGTGATGCTCTTTGCCCTTCACTTGAAGACTACTCTGACTTTTCTCTCTTACTCCTGGGGAGAAGCAAAATGTGCTTTCTCAGATTATATTAACGTACTCACATCCACACCCACAAAGGAACCCTAAGGAGCTCTAGTGACCAAGAGTGCTACAAACAGGGTGGACAAACAGAGCACGTAGTGTTGTCCAGGGTGTGGAGTGACAGTTCCCATGGTAGTTTGGGTGGGAAGGCAGCAACTTGGAAAATGTCCTGTTTGCAAAGCTGTCACTGCTGAGCTGAGACGGGCCACCATGTTCTGGTTTTGGTGTTGAATTATGCTGAAACTCAATCTGGCTCAGCAATCCCAAATCGACATCCTGATAGTGAGGCAAAGATTTGGCAGATAAACTTCTAAGCTGACCTGGAGACATGACTGGCAGTCAATCACTTTATAATATTAAAGTCCAGTCCACTTCATATGGCCAGGTTCTTATATTCCTTCTTGAAATGTGTGAAGATCCTCCCTTGGGTAAGGGGACACCCAACAGCTCCTCGAGGCTGAGAGAAAGAGACCTGCCCACAGGAGCCGGGGTGGGTGAGTTACACAGTCTCTACTTAATAGTTGTTTCTTCTTGCTAGATTTAATATAATTGTTTTAATATAATTCCTTTGATATAGGGCATTATCCTACCCTATCCTATACTAGCAGCAGTTTTAGTTTTCATATTGTGTAAAAATAAAATTCTGGTTAACACTCTTTGTCTAATCATGACATGTGCTGCTCACCAGGGGCTAAAAGCAAAGAAGCCAGTGAGAGGTTACCAAAACCACATACACTGATGCTTTTACTATAATATCAAATTTAATTTCTTGCCTTTTGTCAAAGTCTACTGTGTATTTCTATAATTTACTTCCAAATTAAAGTGCTTATGAAGTATATTTTCTGTTCAAACCAGAACACAAAACTGCACACAAACCTACACATAAAAGAAAGATCTCAACTCACTTAACTCCTTTGCTTTATATTCCCCTGTAACTCCAGCATCAGGACAAAACTTGTGACAGAATAAATAAAAATAAATATATAAAAAAGGATGAAAGGTTTGATAGCATTTGCATTTTCTTTCAGACTTGCAAAGCCCCATAAATGTGTTGGCTGTAATATTTATAAAATTGATGTTACAGCAAAATGCAACACAAAGAGGATTACTGTTCCAACACAGTTTTGTAGCTGATAGGACTCCAGCTGCCTGAGGCTTCCACTGAACCATCCAGTGTGTTATAAGTGGTAGCATCATCCTTATTTTTTTGTAAGCAAACAACAGCAAAATAAAAAGAAACATTTCAAAATTGTGTATCACTATTACCCATGAAGCCTGATGGAAATCATGTGGACAATCATGGTCATTGTAGTCAGTCACTGCGTGACACTTGACACTACTATCAATTTTCATTTCATAGGCCCATAGCTGGAGAGTCTCAATATTGTTCACCTTTCTAACTTAGCACACATAACAAAAAAATGCTGGTGGATCATTTTCAGTTTGCAGACCATCCCTTTTTACTGTGTGGCAATAAAATAAAACAGCTAGAGGACAGATGTTTTTTCAGGGTTTTTTTGTTTAGCTTTTTATATTTTGGGTTTAGAGTTGTGAGCAGTCAAGAAATATTCCAAGTGAGTATGAACAGAGAAGATGACTAGAAAATGTGGATGACACACTAAGATGTGAGGAGGGCAGAACACACCATCCTTTTTTCATATAGATCTATAAATCAAGAAGCAATCACTGGTGATAGTGCCAGGTAACATTTTATATATTACTGACCACAACTGTTCATGATTTCTCACTATGTAAAATTAACTTCTGTTTAAAGGCTATGAGGGACAGGGAACCTATCCAACTCCAAGCTTTCAGATTAATTGCCATGATGGTAATGAGGATCAAACTATTAGAAATTATATTTCCTTTCCTTTTCCTTTTCCTTTTCCTTTTCCTTTTCCTTTCCCTTTCCCTTTCCCTTTCCTTTCTTTAACAAATGAGTTTTAGAAATGAACATCAATTGTAAATGTTTACTTATGTTATTATTTTTCAATTAAATGTTCTATATTTTGTGTGTGTGTTTTGGTATCCTTCGAAATACCTTTCTTTGTTCCCAAAAATCGGTGTCATTCTAAATGTATCTAGTGTCAGAGTACCATAAGAGTTGTTTCATAAAGTACTGTTGCAGAAATAAAATTGACTGCTCTATTTTAATTTTTCACAGCAGGTAGATTTTCCAGTCCTTGGGCCTCTCTTGCAGTCATATTTATGAATCAATTTAATATTTGAATATGTTTTAGCGTGTGTGAATACCATGCTGCTATTTGAATTATTTCTTCATAGTCTTACACAAGCATAAAGACCAGAGGGCATACCTTTATAAGGAGAGATTATATTATAAATTCTCTGGTTATCAAAATAAGGTTTATGTTGTTTTCCCTTATGACATGTCTTTTTAAGTCTCTTTTGTGTGTGCGTGTGTGTGCGTGCTATGAACCCAGCTGAGAAATTGAAATGATAGTTTTATTGCCATCTCAAATTTTTAAAGCTTTGCAGGCCATTTAAAAATTTCCAACATTTTGCTGGGTTTCAGTATGAAAATTCAATAGAAATGTGTAAAACCTTGGAAAATTAATGTTTTGGTTCAGTAGCTGTTCTCTGCACTCAGTATTGAAACTCCACAGGTGTTATGACAGGAGAGGACCTGCCAAAGGATGAAGCCAGCTCTGCCTTTTCCTCACAGCCCCACTGACTCTCCATGGCCAGGATCCAGGAGCTGCGCCTCAGCTCTGGGCTCATCAGCAGCCTGTGCCCAGATCTGGCTCTGCCCCAGCCCTGGTCCAACCCCTTCTTGGTCCTGGGGTCACTGAGGGGCTGTCGCTACCCTTGGTTCTGCCACAGGAACTTTAATAGAAGTCCAAGATTGTCCAAGTGGTAGTTTGAAAGTAAGAAAGCGGGGTACAGTTGAAGCAAAATGAGGTCCAGTGGGCCCCTTATTTCTTTGGCATAAGGCAAAGTCTGAAATAAGAAGGGATCAAGGTGGGTAGGGGAAGAACAAAAAAATAATAGAGAAAATGGGAGACAGAGAGGGACAGTGGCAAGTAAAAAAGCTGTTGGGAGTTTGGCTGATCATCTCTGTTCATCTAATCTGGTTAAACTCTATTTACTAAATCGTAGCATCACAGAATGGTCTGGGTTGGAAGAGGCCTTAAAGATCATCTGGTTCCAACTCCTGTGCCATGGGCGAGGACACCTTCCACTATCCCAGGTTGCTCCATCCAACCTGGCCTTGAACACTTCCAGGGATGGGGCAGCCACAGCTTCTCTGGGCAACCTCTGCGAGTACCTCAACACCTTCACAGGAAAGAATTCTTTCTAAGCTAAACCTACTCTGAGTTTGAAGTCATTCCTCTTTTTTCCGTCACTCCAGGCCCTTGTAAATGATCTCTCTCCATCTTTCCTGTAGGCTCCTTCGAGATACTTGAAGGCCACAATTACGTCACCCTAAAGCCTTCTCTTTTCCAGACTGAACAATCCCAGTTCTCTCAGCCTTTCCTCATGGCAGAGCTGCTCCAGCCCTCTGATCACCTTGGTGGCCTCCTCTGGGCTGGCTCCAACAGGTCCCTGTCCTTGCTGTGCTGGGACCCCAGAGCTGGATGCAGCACTGCAGGTGGGGTCTCAGCAGAGCGGGGCAGAGGGGCAGAATCCCCTCCCTGCCCTGCTGCCCATGGGGCTTTGGGTGCAGCCCAGGATACATTTTAGCATGATCTTGCTCTGTATTCAGGATATATGGGAGAGTTATGTGTCTATCCATTAGCTTTGAAGTAGACTAGTTGGTGAGTAGGACATCTGCTCCTCAAAATAGTAGAGTTCTTATCTGGTGACTTGGTAAGGGTCCTGAAATTTGGACACAGGTTATTAGGTAGACCTAAAGGCAGTGCTAATATTTAAGGGAATGTGTGGGATTTTGTGAATCCAGAGAGTGAAGATGTATGCACACAAGCAGTGAATTTTCAGTCTGATCAGTTGGAAATAAGATACAGGGCTGAGACACCTCTTTTTTCCATATTTATATAAGTGATGTGTATATTTATCTGGATGTAAGTAAAGGCTCAGTACTCTGCCTGTGTTGATCTGTGCAGCTGGCAGTGCCTGCACTGGGAGTGTGTTGCCTGCAAATTTGAAAAAAAATCTGCATTTCTTGCATCGGAATGGGAGGAGTCACTTGAGCTCCTAAAGCCACCACATTTCTTCAAGTATCATCATTCCTTCCTGCCAAGCCCTATTGTGGTTTTGCATTATCCTCTCCTCTTCCCAGACTGCGTAGAATGAGAGACACAGGCACCATTATTCTGTGTAGCAGAAAAGAATACAGAAATCATGTATCCACAACCTAAACTATGGGGTTTCTCCTCAAGCCCTTCACCGAGGCAGAAGGGGCTCCAGACTGAAAAATGCTCCTTTAGCTGTCAACAAAACCACATATTCCTTACCTAGCTTGCCTTCAGAAATTTTCAGTGTCTGGACTGAAACACTTAAAGTAATAAACTCTAGATAAAGATCTGAGAACTTAATTGCTCTGAAGTATTACTTCCCTATTGAAAATCAGGGAAGTGAGGAATTACTTTGCTTCCTAGGTTTTTGTGAGATCATATTAAGGTTTATAGCTTTTGTTCTGAAATTAGTTTTCATATTTTGCTGGCTCTGCTGGACATTATGTAATTATGTAAAGAGATCCTGTGGTTCTCATTATATTTTCTCACTTGCTGTTGGTGCATATGAATAAATTTCGATCTTTCCTTGTGGCCTACTCTGTTTGCACTCAATACAGTGTTGGCAGGCCTATATTAGGGAGGATAGAAAGAGTCCTATTCCAGTGAGGACATGTAGAAGACAGCTGTATTCTACTGCAATTTTTCAAGGGATGACAAAAGGTGTGCTGGGCTCTGCTGTTACTTCAGCAAGGCTGTGGGCGGACATGGCATAAGTATGACCTTGACTTTCTTTTGATGGGATGCCAGAGTGAGTTTTGGCCAAGACAACGACAATAAGCATTGTAAAATTATGTATTAAAAAGATTCTTGTCGACGCAAATTGCTTCTCATGGTCTTGGTGACATCAGGATTACTAATCATGGTATCTCCACTTGCACAGCTCAACACAAGATTTTTCTCTTCACTAAACACTTCACCGTACACATAACAATTTGCTGTTATGAACAGAAAGAAGGAGACATTATATCAACTTTAAATCCTAATGCGACTAACCATATAGAATGGAGGGTTTGGTCTTGTGTCTCAAAGTATGAAGAGGGATTGGATTTTTTTTTTATAACTATTATTCTTTCTCATACACTAGAAATCTAAGCCAAAAAAAGGGCACCTTGAGATGATTTAACTTTTTTCAATGAACAGAAAGAGTTGCACCTGGCAGTAAATCGACTTCATTAGGGAACACCTCTACCCAAATCTTTCATGGGATTTTGTTTGGGGCTTTTTTGAATGACTGCAAAGCTAAGTGAGCAATGTGAAGAACAGCAGAAAAAAAGAAGTAAAAAAATATGAAATTGAATGGAAGAAAAAGAGGACACAAATGCCCTTTAAGAAACTTAAATGACCATGGCCTTACCTAGAAATCTACAGGTCAGTGGCAAGACTTTGGGGATGTGTATAAAAAAGATTGTGTCACTTATCTCTACCATGTTAACATTACCTATAAAATAGATAGAAGATGAAATAAAAGAAAGAAAGATCTGTGATAAAAACTAATGCATTGGATCAGGAGAATGTTGTGCTGGATTGTATTACATATTAAATCTGACAATATTTTTATGGTATGAGAGTATTACAGAATTAACTTTGGAATATTTTGTTGCTCTTATATGGCTCAGTGTGCAAATAACTATTGCTCTAAGTAGTTTAGTACAAGGAATACTCATTACATGTGTGATTATTCATGTTTGTAATGATAACATCAAGGTTATAATCATGTTTATAATAAAAGAAATAGCATTTTAAATAATATTTTTACTATGAAATTTTTATCTGGCTTGGACTGGGGTAGAGTTAATTTTCTTCATAGTAGCTTTCATGGGGCTGTGTTTTGGATTTGTGTGGAAAACACTGTTTATAACACAAGAATGTTTTAGCCGTCACTTAGCAGTGCTTGAACATCATCAAGGCCTCCTCTGTTTCTCACACTGGGGCTAGACAAGAACTTGTGAGGGGACACAGCCAGGACAGCTGACCCCAACTGACCAAAGGGATATCCCAGACCATAAGGCATCATGGTCAGCATATAGAGCTGGGGAAAATGCTGGAAGTAGGAGAACGCTGGAATTTTGTCTTCCCAAGTGACTGTTAGGTGTGATGAAGTCTTGCTTTCCTGGACATGGCTGAACACCTGCCTTCCAAAAGGAAAGGGCGAATTATTTTCTTATTTTGCTCTGTTTGTGTGGGCAGCTTTTGCTTTACCTATTCAGCTGCCTTTATCTCAACCCACAAGTCTTGTATGCTTCCAATTTGCTCCCCTGCCCTGTGAGTGGATGTCTACATGGGGCTTAGCTGCCAACTAGGATTAAACCACAACAAATCTAATAGCAATGGGTTTACAGTAGCTTTATCTTATTTATGGATTTATTTATTTATTTTTTAATAAGAGATATCCTTCTAAAATTCTAGGACTTTGGAAGAGAATTCATTTATGAGCATAAAGTCACCATTTATTTTTTCCAAATTGCATTCATTTTCACCTTTAGAGATACATAGGCAACTGTTATGAATGAGTATTTTAAGTTTGCTTAAGGAATTTACTTCTAAATAATTAAAATTTTATATGCATGTTTCTCTTTAGTTACTATTTTAACATATTTCTAATATGAAATTCAAGTTGCTGCTAAAGATATTGCAAGTAAAAATCATTAACAATAAATTATCAGGGTTATTTTTCTTATTGCAGAACTTTCTAACTGTTCTTCCTCTTCCAAAATTGCTTGTTCTTGTCAAGTTGTTTTGCAAACATTGTTCTTTTTCTACTCTCCATATTGTTGCTGCCTGTTCCACACCATATCACTGAGGCTTTTAACTTCGTTCTTAAAACCCCACTCAACAAACCAACAAAACCAAAGACAAAATGAAGTACATAGCAATAAGAGTATAAACTCATAAGTGCAATAGATTTTTCTATCGTTGTTACTCATTTTATCAAGTAACTAAACGGACTCAGAAATTAATTGCTGAAGTCATGAAGTTAATCCAGATCACACAAGAATGATGCAATAACTATCAAATTTAGTTTATTTTTCAGCCCAATCAGAACTATGGAATTTTTTGATGAAAACATCTTCATAGCATTGCCAGTCTACTGCCAAAAACCTAATGAGAGGTCTTATATCCAGTACAATTTCCTAATCAAGGAGGTTGATATAATTTGTTAAATATCTTCTCTACTGTGATAGATTATCCAACCCAAATAAATTTCTGCTTTTTCCCATCATTTCCTTAATAGGAAGACGACTTCAGATAGATTTTCATGGCAGGGTGTTTTAGGTTACACTGTTTATGTTCTATCACCATCTGTTAAAACGAGGTGGGGCTGTGCTCTTTATCTCTTCCATGACACATCCCTGATAACTCCCTCCAGAGTGGTATCTTCTGTTAATGGGCTATCTAGCCCCACTGCATGACTCCTAAAATTACACCATCCCATTGTGAGATGCTCCACCCAGGGGAAGGAACCAAGCATTCCTACCTGGATGTAATCTGAGGTTTGGAACACCACAGCCAGCCCTACCTCCTGGATTCCCAGAGGACAAGAGCTACATAACGACCACTGGACTTTCAGAGGAAGACCAGACCCTTCTACAGGATCACCACTTCAACAGAACCACATCTATCACTTCAGGAGGACTGCAGCAACCATTTAATCAGACTGTTACCGCCACCCTGACCAACAGGGGGTCAAGCTGTATTCTGACTCTGTCAGTGTTTCTGTACTACTGCATTTATTTTAATTTTCCTATTAAATTGTAGTTCTGATTTCAAGTCTCTCGCTGGTTTGCGTTCAACCCAGTACACAGGGAAAAGATAAAATAACAAGAAATATATTTCAGGCCTGTTTAGGATCAAGACTAGAAAGTTAAATTCATATTTTTTAGTATGATATTTCAGGTTGTGGGGGCTGGAATTAGAAACCATCAATCAGAGATTCAATATTTTAATACTTTGGCATGTATAGTATTTTTTTGTTTTATTAAAGGTAACTTTTTTTCCTATATGTTGACATAAATGTCAGTTTGATGACAAGTTCTGTATTTGGAGGTTAAGCATGTTGTTTCACAAAGCTGCCAAACATATCTTTAGCTCACAAATACAAAACTATGGGGGAAGTGGTCAAGTTTAGACTCCAGGACAGGCAGGTTTCTCACCCCAGACTGTTCTGGAGTCAGGAAATCAAATCATGGAAACCGTTCCTTCCATTTCTCCATCAAAGCACCCTAATGATACAGCAAAAATTTGGATGTTTCATGATTAAGGCCCTATTATTTAAGTTGTTCAAGCAAGGGTACTCTTCACATGGGACATGATCTCCTTCAGGACCAATTTGTCTCAAACTCACATCACGAATATCACAATTCTGTAACAGTATCAGAGACTAATGTATTACAGATATTTCAAGTTGCATTACTACAAGAAACGTTAAAGTGCTAAGTGAATCTTTACCATTTCATTGGAGCATGCTGTTCATGTCTATCTTGTTTATGTCCTTTCATTTTTCATCTGTATTTTGTTTGTGCTGAAGCAGATACAGAAAAAGGCAGTTTTACGGTTTTCCTCTGATCACCTGTTTTTGAAGAATATGTCTTCCCCCAAGAAGTAAAATGTGTTCAAAGTGTTCAAGCAAAACTATGCAGGAAAGAAAATTAGTAGAAAAACTTTTCTTTCTTTAAATCATAGTTCATTTAGAACTAGTCTGGTTTAAAATATACTTTAAAACTACTCCCTGTAAATTCCTGTCCCTGTTTGTACTTCTAGTTCAGTCCACTAATGACAGAATAATCTAATAATTTAAAAAAATCATAACATATTGTTTTACAATTCCAATATACAGCTGTTGCATTCCAGAAATATAACAAAACAGCAGTAGATTATTAGGTAAGAGAAAAAGCTAATGTATTTAAACCTGTAAAATATCAGACCATGCCTTGTATCTATAACCTTATATTTCATGCCTTGACCCTCTTTCTTGACCTATTTAACTCCTTCATTGGACAAAATCAACCCAAACCTTAACCTGCTTTTCTTCTCAACTCTCCAGTTCATTTTGTTTCCTTGCACATATTGTTTTAACAAAACAAAAGTTTCCAGATTTTTTTCTGAAATAGAAATGTTACCTAAGAATAGTTCTCAATGGAAAACATCAAGATGTAACTCACTGTATTCTCCATAGAAGTTCTATTTTGTAATATGAAATTGCTCTCTAGACCAAGGGTTTTCTAATTCACTTATTTCTATTCTAATTCCAAGGCCTTGCAAATATGGAACTTCTTCTAGAAACATTAAATTCAAATGAGAGTCGAAGGTGTAAATTTAATAATACTCCAAAATCAGTCGTGCTTAAAACCAGACATGAGTGTAACAAGAATTTGCTACTGCTCAATTTCATTTGCACATCTAAAAATTTATAAGTGTTAATTAATTATTGCTTAGTTATGATTAAAAATGTTATCTATGCAATCAAAACAAAAATACAAAATGCTAATCATGATTAATGTGGAATTGAAATCTAATGAGCTTACAAAAGGTAAAGTGATTAATTTAAACACAAGTGAATAAATTACTTTGCTAATTTTAATTTATTGTAAAATGCTTTGTATTTTGAAAAATGTCATAGCTTGAGAATTTTAATATGTTCCTAATCTTCTGGGTATATATTATTATTTAAAAATGAAAATTGAAACTTTTATTTTAGGAGAGGCCTTATTTTTTTGTTTGTCTAGAAACGAGACACTTTCTTCCTAAAAGATCCTTCCATTGGAGCACCAAGAGAGTGTGTTTTCCTAAAATATTAGTTCTACACTAATTTTAAAAAGGAAAAATTGCAAAACAGTGAGTTTTCTGTGCGGGTCTAATTACATATGTGTGCTGATCCAGTAACTGATAGGAATAAGTCCGTCAGTGCATCTATTTTTCTATTCCACTGGCTCTCAAAGCTGCCGTTGCCAAAATAAGCATAGAATCATGGAATCAGAATAGTTTGGGTTGGAAGGAACCTTTAAAGGCCATCTAGTGCACCCCCCTCTGCAATGAGCAGGGACGTCTTCAGCTCAAAGGCCCATCAAACCTGACTTTGAATGTTTCCAGGAATGGAACATCTACCACCTCTCCAAGTGACCCGTTCCAGTGTTTCACCATCCTCGCTGGAAAAAACCTCTTACTTATATCTAACCTAAATCAGCCCTCTTTTAGTTTAAAACCATCTACCCCTTATTTTATTACTACGGGCCCTGCTAAAAGGTTTGTCTCCATCTTTATTACAGCTCCCTTTTTGGTACATGTTTGAAATTTTCACAACTTTCCAAGCACCCTGTGTGACCAACTTAATACTTTTTTTATGTCTTGTTTTGGATATTGATTATGTAAGTGTAAAATGACGCTTGTAAAATTCTTGTGAAAAACAAGAACTATTGTAGATATTTGATTATTAATTACAATGTGTTTTATAGTTGAGTCCTATTTTTATCAAATTAATGAATTTTCTGAACTTGTGTTAGGTATTTTCAAAGGTATTTCTTTTTTGGGTATTTTTCTGGGACTGAAGGAAACATAGGGACACATTCTTTAAATGTCATTTTTCTCCAGCTTCTTAGGACATTATTTCTGGTACCTGTCTGACCACCTGAATCTCTTGATTATTATGGTACTATTCTTAAATGGGAAACTTCAATGACATTTGAAAGAGATTGTGAAAAAAATAAAATTAGGAACCTATGAACAGAAAATCTTATTTCTTCTTGTGAATATTTTATTTTGGAGATTAATAAATATGTCCTTTACTATTCAAAAAGATCAGATTCTTTCATATGGCAAAACCAAATAATAATTATTGCATTATTTTCATTTCTCCAGAACCATATATATATATATATATATAAATTATAGATATGTTTTTAACTGCTCTATTTTTTCAATAAAAGCTATATTTACTGATGCCTAAACCAGGTTTTAACCTGGTATGTCTGGATGTAGGGTTCTTTTCCCATACTGGCAGGGAACTGAGTTTGTGTTTTAGCATTTTTGTCCCAGTTGCAAACTACATTATTTAAATGATTATTAGAAAAAAAATAAAGTCCTGCACTTTTGCTGGTCTCTGTTACCTCATTCATATTAGCTGTGTATGTTCAAATAATCGGAAAATATTTAACCTGGATTCTTAGCCAGCATGGAACTTCACAAGTTTGTCTAAAAATGAATTGTTCTCATGATTAAATAGATATCTAAAATTGGGACTATTTGTAAAATAAAAGACTGAAAGTTGTCTTGAGACTACACTTGAGTAGAAAACCAGCACTGACCAGTCTTTATCGCTAAAACTTCTTGTACACTGAAACTGCTTGAAAAAACCCTAGATTGGGATTAGCACCAGCTACATTTTAAACCAGGATGGAAACCTGCAGGATTTACTGTTGAGCTCTTTTAAACACATGTTGACCTTGCAGACATGTACATGAAGGATAATGAGATGGTTTGAGTATTTTGGGCTAGAAGTTGGGGCATGCAGGAGATCATAAATGAAAATGTAAGGAAGGTAAGAGAATCTCTTTTTGATAGTGGGATTCACTGTGAGAAGGGATTATCATAGCTTCAAGCATGTAGAGGATGTTGTCACATCTTTCCTGCTCTCAATGGAACTGTGTTTTCCTTTTCCACTTTATATTTACAGTTTTAGTGTTCACCTTTCCTTAGTTTTATTGTTTACAAAACAAATTATTTGCTTTGTAATTGTTTTTCTTTGCTTTATAAAAGCCACTTTATAACTTCTTCTAAAATGACTAGCAGCTGCAGTAGCCCTCCAAAAGACATCATTTTGTCATCATTCTTTCCCATAATTAATTTGCAGGCCAGCACTTGTACCTTTACTTTTTGAACTCACATACACAATTTCACATTAATGAGCTACCATGAGTTTTGTCTTTCTTCATATCCTCAGTGATATGTTCTTTAATTGAGATTTGAAAAGGCTAAAAGTCACACATCCTTCATCAGGGGTATTGCTTTATGAAGAGTTGTATTAGCATTGGAAGTGTTTTGTTTAGGAGAAGATAGTAAGAAGAAATCACTCCTCTTCAGTCATGCAGCCTACAAGTGTCCACATCTCACACTGACTTCAATTACTTCTTGATCTTCAACTGTTGGAGAGGATGAAAGTTTGGTAAGAAAGTTTCACAGATATGTAGGCTTGGCAGAAAGATCTCTGAATGTAGAAACTGAGGATGAGATAGAAATGAAAGCAAGTTTTGATATAGAGTAAAAGATGTTTTGCTGAAACACTGATCACTGAATAACTGAGAAGGCAACGGTTGGAGATGAGTTGGAAGGAGATTTTTATGAATAGGACAAAGGTATGTGACTACAAACAAAGACATGTTTTTCACCAAGTAAGTAAGTCTCAAGAAGAGCATAAGTAAATAGAAAACATGTCTTTACCAAAAAGAGAGATATGGCAGGCAAACAAGAAATGTCGATGTAGCAAGAAGAAGAGAGGTCTGAGAATTTTCCATTGTAAGCTTAAATTGTAACTTACTTACTCTTGTGATTGGATAATAATGACTATAATATGGTGATGGTAGTAGTTATGATAGGCTATAGGCAAATGTATTGTGTATGGTGCTTATTGGTTGTTATGTATTAAGATACTCTGCAAAGAAAAGTATATAATGCTTTGTAACTTGAACAGAAAGCGGCTTCAGGTATGCCTACAGCTGGAGCTGGCAGCTGTAGGGCTGGCTCTGGATACCCACTCCCTGAAATGCTGTAACTTCGCCTATGCAATAAACAGCTTTCAAGAGAGCCGCCTGAAGTCCAGACAGCCTTCGTGAACCCTTCTCCTATATTCAACTTAATTTTTTTCTACAGTTTATAAAATAGCATGTTAATCATTTTGTAGTCATGTAACACTGACTGTTGAATCAGGCGTAAGTGTGAAAAAAAAATTGAATAAATAAGTTTCTTCTGGATGTAGGAGAGACAAAAATTTTATTGTGGATATCTGGAATGAAAGCAATCACATATTCTCGTAATTTATTGATGCTTGGTTTCTGTCATTTCACCATATTTTCATCACCCACTTCTTGTTAAGAATTGGAACAGGGCAAACTGTTGCTCTACTTTTATAGAACTTCAGCTGGAGCACCAGAAATCCGTACTCCTCTTTTACAGGCTTATGGTCTTGCAAAAATCTCATTAAAATCCATCATTCAGCTTTATGCATGGAAGTATGAGCCTTCTTGTCATTTATAAATGCAATACCTTAATTGAACTGTACATAAAAAAGGCACTAGATATTTCATCGACTGCTTTCAGAAGACAGTTTTAGAGAAGCTGCTTTCAACATGGTGCTACAATACATCACACAGCTTTTAAATCCATTTAATCTAAGTTGTACTAAGAGATGGTTCCCACTAATACAACTGAATCCTCTAAGTCTGGACACCTGCAATTAACTCTGACACTAAGCAACTTGGGCTGTTGGATTCCTTTGAATACCACTGAGTATTCCACAACCTCTTGCTTTTTGATGGCGTAATGTATGTAATGTTGCAAAATGCTTTTGAATGCCTGTTTTTATTTAAAAGTTAAGATATTTAAAAACAAAATTTAAAGGCCTTGTTAATTTCGCAATTGTCCTCTCTAACTATGCTGTTAATTTTGAAACTTTGATTCCCATATAATCATTAGAAATTTCTTTTTCTTTTTCCTTTTCCTTTTCCTTTTCCTTTTTTTTCCTTTTCCTTTTTCTTTTTCTTTTTCTTTTTCTTTTTCTTTTTCTTTTTCTTTTTCTTTTTCTTTTTCTTTTTCTTTTTTTTTCTTTTTCCTTTTTTTTCCTTTTTCTTTTTCTTTTTCTTTTTCTTTTTCTTTTTCTTTTTCTTTTTCTTTTTCTTTTTCTTTTTCTTTTTCTTTTTCTTTTTCTTTTTCTTTTTCTTTTTCTTTTTCTTTTTCTTTTTCTTTTTCTTTTTCTTTTTCTTTTTCTTTTTCTTTTTCTTTTTCTTTTTCTTT
>NW_008236177.1:309267-337237 GCF_000691975.1 Corvus brachyrhynchos
TTCTTTAGCCACACCAGACATAATTAAAGGCAAAGAATGGTTCCTGAAAATTCCGTAGTCAGCAAAGAATCATTAAGTCAATGAATCTTACCCAGCTACAAATTTTTAATTAAAATGGACATTGTATAAGCAAACATATACATACATATAATATGTATGTATATAATATAAGGTTATCAAACTCCTATTTTGTCAACAACAGACAAATAAAGCTCTCATTGCCAGGAGATAAAAAGCACAAGAAAAAGGGCAAGGAAAAGATTTTTTTCTCTTTAAAAAAGACAATCGCTTGCCATGCCCATGGAAACAAACTCAAGTAGTTCACAGCTAAGTGCTAAGAAAAAGTCTCTATTTTGGTTTGCAGATTTATTTCTCAGAGTCTTTTTTTGTGCTACAGAGGAAGTCTTCAAAAATATGAATGCTGTTTATTCAGAAGCGCACCCTGCTTTGGCCCTTGCCCTGCTGGTTTTGCTGCGGCTCTGCTTTATGTGACAAGTTTGATGTGGAATTCATATAGTTCACAAGTCAAAAGGTGAAACAGAATCCAGTGAGACACTTGGACACTGGCAAAAAAAGTTAAAATGACCACTTAAAGCTTAAAACCCCCAATATCTGCAACACTTCAGTTTCCTTTAGCACTTACAGGAGCTTGAGAGTATTATATATGGTTTTGCAAATGTTTATCAAGTTATCCCTATTGTACAGTGCTAAAAACTCACATAAAATAGCAAAGATGTTATTCCCCTATAATTCCTGCTATTTTTGTACAAGTTTCCTATATGTTTATGTTTTACCAGTAAGTTGAAAGTTTGGCAGGTAAGTGATGTGTGATTTATTGTCTAAAAATAGTTACTTAATGACAGCATTTGGAAACTTCGAGGGGTTTTTTTTAATGAAAAAATGGAGGATAAGAAGAGATGAAAGAAAGGAAAGGAAAGGAAATAAGAAAAGAAAAAGAAAATTAAAAGGAAAGGCAAAAAAGGAAGGGAAGGCAAGTTGAGAAAAGAAAAGAGGAAATAGGAGAGGAGAGAGGAAATAAAGGAGAAGAGAAAGGAAAGGAAAGGAAAGGAAAGGAAAGGAAAGGAAAGGAAAGGAAAGGAAAGGAAAGGAAAGGAAAGGAAAGGAAAGGAAAGGAAAGGAAAGGAAAGGAAAGGAAAGGAAAGGAAAGGAAAGGAAAGGAAAGGAAAGGAAAGGAAAGGAAAGGAAAGGAAAGGAAAGGAAAGGAAAGGAAAGGAAAGGAAAGGAAAGGAAAGGAAAGGAAAGGAAAGGAAAGGAAAGGAAAGGAAAGGAATGAAAGGGAAAGGAAAGGAAAGGAAAGGAAAGGAAAGGAAAGGAAAGGAAAGGAGCACTAGTTTTGCATGTAAACTAGAAAGAGATTAAATGTATCTTATTAAGATATTTTGAGAATAGAATGTTCAACAAAGCATAAAGCAGCAGTTATATTACTTAATAAAAGTGTGTAAGTATTCAGTTGAAGTATATTAAAATAAAATAAATTAGTTTCCAACCGTACGGTCATGGGGTGTTATAGCAAGAAACAATGCATTGCATGAAACATTCAAACTCTTTTAAAGAATTCCTGCAGTAGCTTGTTTTATGCAATTAATACATAAAAAACCAGAACCACATTTGAATATAAGGTACATTCCAGAGAATGAGTACCTGTTTTTCTGTTCATTAAATGAAATTTCTTTCAGCAAACAGTTAAGTCCAGCTTTCATTCATACAGCCAGTGGAGAGTGTCAAAGGTTTCAGTCAAGCCATATACAGTGTCAACCCATCACTGAAAGGAACAAGCACAATATTCTCAAAGCCTGTGGTCAGCAAAAGTAAGTGATAAGTCAGTAAAAGACATTATTGGTACTATCTTTGCAGGGAAAATCAACAGAGTGTTTCAAATAATATGGGCAAAACTCAGTTTTGTGTGAAGTGTGTTTATTGACCAAGTTCTGAGTGACTTATTTAAAACTGGATAAGCCTCTTAAAAAAGACAGTTGGGTGCCTTTGTACCAACTCTTCACAGTATCCTCAGTTCTCTCAGCTAAGCCTTCTTTGCTCTAAAGAAAAGAACAGAGCACACAAAATAAAAACCTTTTGAGGAAAGGGGGACTGTTGCTGATACGAAGCATGTTCCCAGAGGCCTGACTGGCAGAGGTTCAAAATGCACAATGCTGGTAACTTAGCTGAGCTGGAAAGCCGTGGTTTTTTTAGTGCTGTTTAGAACTTCCTGGTCAAGTTTACATACATTATGCTGTGTTCTACTGGTTAGTTATCTCCTGTCTGCCTCCTGAAGCAGGCTTGAACCATTTTCTAATGAAATGAATGCTTTATCCACAGATTTTTCCAGTTAGTTTTATTGAACTATTTCAATAATAAACCACATACTCCAGCTACCAGGTTAAAATAGTACTTTAAATGCCATTAAAATCCAGGTGAAGCGTCTCACTAATATTGGTAGATTTAGAATCAAGCATGTGGTGATGTCTTCTCCAGATACCATTACAAATCAGTGTTTATAAATTATCATGGGATCACAGAGGAATTGAGGTTGGAAGGGACCTTGAGAAATCTCCAGTCTAAACTCCTGCAGGATCATCCTTGGGATCAAACCAGGTTGCTCAGGGCTTTACCCTGTTTGGTCTTGAAAATCTCCAAGAACAGGTATTGCACAACCTCACTGTGCAGCTTGCTCCACTGCTTGCCCGTCCTCACAGGGAAAAAAGATTTTCCTTTTGTCCAGCCTGAACCTCTCTTGTTTCAACTTACACAAATTTGGCAAGCAAGCACTCTGTCACTTCTTCCAGATAATGATCATAAACAAGACAGGTGATAAATTAGACCTTTCAATACTGCACTTTTTACTGGCTTCCAGAGAAGTATGACTCACTACCCATTAATTGTCCAAGCTGGTTTTTTACCCATCTAGCTTTTATATGTGCATCAAGCCTGTAATGCCTCAACTTAATACAAGGATCTACAAAGAGATAGTGTCAAAAGTCTTGTAAAAATCACAGTCAATGACATTCATTGCATCTCCCCTCATCCAAAAATCCAGTCATTTTATCCCAGAAGGCAATCAGGTTGGTCAGGAATGATTTTTCCTGGGTCCATCCTTGCTGATTGTTACCACTCAGTGCCTTCTACCTGTGGTGAGAAATGTTCCCCAAGGAGGTTCCCTCAGTGTTTTACTCAGGGATGGATGTGAAGCTGACCAGGTTGCATTTCACTGGGTCCTCATTTTGGACTTCTTGGAAAATGCACAAGATATGCCTTTTTCCAGTCCTTAGCTTTTTTCCTGTCATTTGTGATTTCCCTGACCTATCAAAGGTGATAAGAGTGGCAAGGACATTGGCCCTTTGGCTGTAGTGCACTCTGGTCACTTCTGTGGACTTCTATGGATTGAGTCTGGGTTTCAAGGCCAGGTTGGATAGGGGTCTGAGCAGCCTGGTCTAGTGGAAAGTGTTCCTGCCCATGGCAGAGAGGTTGGAACTGGATGAGCTTTAAGGTCCCTTCCAACTCAAACCCTTCTTTGAAAACTATGAGTTCTCAAAAGCATGTGGCGAAACATAAAAGTAGAAAGGCTCTTAGGTGTAAGAAAAAAGCAGCATTCAAGAATAAAGAAGAGTTTAGAGATAAGCTTTGGCTGCAGAAACTTAAAGAAGATACAATTAATAGCAAGCAAGGACATTAAAACAATGGTTAGACTTTCTAGGTTTGTCAGAGACAGGTTTAGAAGTTGCAAAAAATATACTTAGCAGGATAGATAAGTTTAAGCTTAATAATGAAATATTGTGTGTTCTTATATAAGGTGTAACAAGTGAGTATTGTGTACTACAGATGTATGTGCACTGTTTAAGATTGGTTAAAACAGTTGTCTGTAACTTTTAGAAGCATGCTATTGGCTGAGAAGCTTCCAAAAATGCTCTGTAACCAGGAAGTCTTTGGATATCTGGTGAGATTTGTACCATCTCTGTCTCAACTCGGTATATGAGACTGATAACGGAATGAAATAATAAAAGGCTCCTGGAATGCTTGTCCAAGCTCCCTGTCGCATTTGTTGATGAAAACGCCAGCAAAAGCAGTTCTTGACTTGATCTTCATCCACTCCAGGTTATTCTCCTCCTACTCCAATCTTGCTTCTAGGCACTGAGGACCTTGTTGATGAAGACTAAGGCAAAGGCAGCCTTATATGTGTCTGCGGTTACCAAATCAGGCATTGTTCCTAAATTCCCCCTTGTTACTTACTTCTGCTTCTGCCTTTTGTATGCTGCCTTTTCGCTTTGGTGCTCTGACTTGAGTGTGTTTTGCCAAGCCTGATATATCTCCTTATTTTACTGCCTATTGAGATGAGCTGCTGTTGTAACTGGAGCATGCAGTCTTTAAAAAGCTGCCAGTGTTCCTGAGTACTTTTGCACTTCAGAGCTGCTTCCCGTGGGATCCCACCTACCAGTTTCCTGATGACAATTGCAATTACAATTACGATTGACTAATATCAGAAAACTAAGTTGTGAAACAGAAGTTTAGATGTAGAGACAGATGGAACCCTGTTGTAGATGGAATCCTATTTCTGCAGTTTAAGAAATAGTGTTTTTTCCTGAATTATAAACTTAAATATTAATTATATTTTTTAAAGAGTGCTTCTTCTCCTAATAAAATTAATTCATATTCAGCCCAGATTCAGTTGCTACATGAATAACATGAAGACACACTTTTTTTCATCTAGTTGCTGCTACCTGAACATTTTTCGTTAAAACACACATCAACATACACCATATTGATATAACTTGCCTCATCTCGTTCATCTAGCTTGGGCTCTGATTTGGCTCCCAGTGAATGTTTGCTGTGTATGCATGTTTTAAATCTTGAACCATCAACCACCAACAGCTTTTCAAAGACTGTCTGATAACAAATGGTCTGCATTGAAAGAGGAGTGGTCAGAAGATCCAGGGAGGTGATGCTTCACCTCTACTCTGTTCACATGAGACCCCACCTGCAGTGCTGCATCCAGCCCTGGGGCCCCAGCACAGGCAGGAAATGCAATTGCTGGAGCAGGTCCAGAGGTGGCCACCAAGGTGATCAGAGGAATGGAGCAGCTCTGCTGTGAGGAATGGCTGAAGAGAGGTCAGGTTGTTTAGGCTGGAAAAGAGATGGCTTTGGGGACATGTCACTGCAGGCTTTTAGTACATTAAGGGGGATTATAAAAAAGATGAAGAGTGACTTTTTACAGTGGCAAGACCTGACCTAGTAATAACCTGACCCAGAGATTTTACACAGATATTAACAATTAAAATATAGCTGTAAAATCCTTGGATATCAGCAAAAGTACTCTGTTGTACAGGTTAAGTATTGATTTTACTCATACGAAGACCAGTGTCACCATTTATTTGTATACAGTTTGAAGACAAGCATCTCAATACAGAGAACATATTGTTTTTTAGACTCATGGAAAGGGAAGATACAGTTGGTTTGTTCAGTCCTTGTTGTGGAGTGTAAAGTTCTACCTGTCTTAAAAAGACCTCTTCAGGGCAAGCCCTCATTTATTTCACTGGGGTAAAAAACACCACCACCCTCAATTAAAAAAAAAAAAAGTCAGGATTTTAAAACTTGGGAGGGTTATATTTTCTGAACGCAATTAATGCACCAATGGAGACCTCTGTTATCTCATACAGAACCTTTTCAAATCATGCCCTCTATATGTACTACTGACACAAGCAAGAGGGACTGGGAAAATTTCTTTATTCTGTCCTTTAATTAGAATTTTGTGATAATCATAAAGAGGAAAGAGTAATTCATTTGGCAAGTAATCATATTAAATCCCAATAACTGGAAATATGTGTCGACTATTTATTCACACGTGCACACAAATACAGAGAAAATTAAAGATCACCAGAAGACCACAACTCTTTTCTCCAGTAACTTCTAAGATTTTGCATCAGGTCTCCATGAAATAGGTAACAAAGAATTTTTGACTCTAGCATGAAAATATCTTGATAAGCAGTTTCCCAAAAAATATTTCAAAATATCAGTTTCAGATTAAAAACTAGTTCAGTAGGTACTTGAGGGAGTTAATATTCCTGTCAAAGCAGATGTAATAACCTTTAAACACCTTAGCATAGTGATGAGCATGCTGAGAATGATATTCAGCAACCGTAATGAAACCTGAGAGGCCCACACAAAGTAAAATTGTTTCACTACCTGAAGGATTGTCTTTAGGAACAGCAATCAACTATCTTGATATTCATCTTCTGTACTTCTGTACTATAAATCATGTAGATCCTGTCTTAATTAATTTCCCCTCTGTTTCCATACCTGAATGCAAGTTATCCTTCCCTAGATAAAATATTCCAATTTCATTTCATCACTGGTTCTCTCACCTGCTTAATATTAAACACATAATTAAAAGATATGCTAATAGGAACCTTGTTGCATTTGGAAAGAAAATTACAAATGTATTTTTTATTTTTTTATATTTCTGGTCCAAAGGATGTCACCTTACCCAGCAGTACTTTTGACACTCACAAGGTGAAAATGGATTCTGTCAGTGTAGACTGAGTAAATTCGGTTCCCTTCAAATTGTTGCTATTTTTAGAATTCTGTCTATTTTCAGAATTCTGTGAACAAGAGACATACAGATAATATGACAGATAGGTTACCACCCAACAAAGCTGACTGGACTTCTGTCTCTGCAGGACTTGTTTCTGTTGGTGCTACTGATGTAATCATCACATTAGTGATGTTTTCAGATTCCTACATTGCTGGTTTCCCACAGTTTTTCTCCAAAGAGCTCTTGTTCTGACTGGCAAGTTAATAATTAATCTTTTTTTTTCTCTATTGACCCCTCATTATTTCTGTGTCAACTTTTTTTCTTATGGCAATCTCACCACCACATGTGTGATCTTACCACATTTCTATAGGAATAAGCTGGGATTTCAGACAGAAGTTACAGTCACCATCTAAGAGATTTAAGCTACAGCAAAATGGAGGTGGATGAGGAAGTCATCAAACACTGCATCTCGCATATCAAATTGGAAAATAGGCCCATGATATTAACTCATGACATTACAAATACATACATCTAAAACTCTGTAATGCATAGTATCAGAGCAGAACAAAACTACTGATAAAGTAAATCAAGCTCGTCAAAAAAATGGGAAGAAATTGCTGAGGCTGAATGAACTTGGGCTTAAAGACTGTTTCAAAATGACCACTAAATTGAACATTATTAGTAGTATTTTTGAAAATCAAGCTCTGAACTTGGCACAGAATCAATCATCGTAACTCCTCGCCTATTGTACATGTTAACTATGTCCAGATGACAGGCAAGATTTCCTGTCCTCCTATTTCCATAGCTGATTGCTGATATGTCTTCCTGATGGCCTTTTAAAGCAAAAGAAATCAAATACTTCATGCAGCTTTCTTGCAGTCCGTGTCAACAGAACATCAAAATTTTCTGCGACAGAGACGGCTTTGTAACCTTTTTCTGAAGAATAAAGATATTCTCAGTGTTTTTTAAAGAACAAAGGGAGTTTTCTGTGAGCACTTAAACTGAGTGTGTAGATTTAAAAAAATCAATAGCTATTTTGCCGACTTTCAGATGACCATAATTCAGTACAACACAGTCTAGCTCAAGACAGTTTTATTTTCACTTAAATTCCAAGATGTACATTACCAAAATTTTGTTCGTGATCATTGTTTCCAGCATTTTAGCTTGGAGAGTCCAAGCTCGAATGCGGATCTTCAGAATGAAGAGGGCTTTAACATACAAAACTTTCATAATTTTCAGGAATTTGAGAGTGTAAATTGGTTGTGTAGATACAGGTTATTTGATAAACTAACCAGGAGGAAGTCACTTATTTTCTTGGAACCTCATGGAGTAGAATTTTCTTTGTGATTTAGGAAAAATAATTGAACTGTAATGCTTAAAACACCATTTCTATTAGTGAGCAGTGTTTTTGCAAGTTGATGAAATTTTAGGTTAGCCCTGGCACACAAGTTTGCTAGTACATCTCCTTGCCCATTAGACAGATGTGTCCATGGAAAGCTTCACTAACTTGTACAATTGTACTCAAAGCTGGAAGTGATGCAGATGAAAGACACTACAAGAAATAGACCCACGTATTTTAAGATATTTAAATATAAGGCCAAAACAGCATTTTGCCCAAATTGTTTTAAAATCCATGAATGTTATTTAAAGCTCCTAGGCTGTGAGGCTCCTCTTTTTTAGTAATGTCACAAACCAACTTATTTTTGTGACTTAGGAGCCACCATGTTTAATGGCACTTTTTACCACACTGCTGAGTTCAGCGATGTTCCAAGTAAGAGAACTGGACTTAGCTCTTTGCAAGCAGCTCTATGAAGTCTCTCTGCTACAAATAAAGGAGAAATCACTGAAAAAGAAAGCAATTTAAAATTAATTGACATAGTACCTTCTTTTTATAAAGCCACAGAGTTTTAAACATTTCCAAATGATAGACTGTTTGTAGCAATGGGAGCAACATGGCCATATAAAGTTCAGCTTTGCATATTTATACCTAAACCTTATCTAACTGTTAGATTGCTCTTATTTATTAATAAATTTACACATCTGATTCAAAGCTAATACAATAGCAGGACAAGCTCAAGTGGGTAAACCATTAAAAATGCAATTTATGTTTCTGTCTGTTTTCAAAGGATTTTATAAGGGTAGGTCTTCAGGCTCCTGTCTGCATTAAAGTCCAGGCAAATCCATAAAATGAAAACAACATTAAACAACTTCCCAAAAGACAGAAATAGCCTTTTAAAGATTCACAGGAGTACTTTTTCTGTGTCTAATCCAAGCGGCCAGCCGGGTGAGATTGATGGGCACTGGCAGAGATGCATTTCATGAGGCGGCTGTCTGCTCGATGGCATTAGAATGGAGCTATCTGTCTTCATTGTGCTCCATTAACATGCCCCTCAGATCTATCAGGAAAATGTCTACAGTCCTGGTTTATAAATTATTACCTCTGACAGTTAAATATTTTAGACCATATTTAGCAATATTGCTCACTGATAGTTCTTCACTCACCTACATATTTTTATAGTTTAATTTCCACATATGCTTAAAAAGCCCAAAAGAGATGTTTTAGATTTTTTTCCTAATGTAAGGGGAAAGTGTGTGGTGTCTAGTCTGTGTGTGGTAGAAAGTCTAGTCTGTGTGTGGTAAAAATGATTATCCAATTACTTGACTTCAACAGTGCAATCTACAGAAATGTGTTCCATGTCAGAAGAAGATAGGTGTTCACTAACCAGGATATATCTTCTTTAAAGTATTATATTTCCCTGGAACAATTAATTTAAAGGTGAAAAATCAGTATATGGAAATTATTATCGTGATTGCTTTCAGTGTTGAGCATAAACCAGATATGCGACTCAGTTGGTTTGCTTCCATTTGCTCAGCTTTGTGAGGTCTTTAATCCTGTTTTTTATTTTGTTCCCACTGATTACATTCTATTAATCAAGTTTGAGAAATACAAGTATATGCCAGTCTTTACACGAAATAAAGATTTTAAAGAAACCACAGTATTTTACCTTGTTATCTTAGACCTGAAGACCAGATAGCCTTTAATAAAATGAAATTTTATTCAATTTATGTTTAATTCAATGTCCTTCCAAGCTGCATAGCCAGCAGTTTGCAGGGCATTTTTGACGGGAGAAAAGAGAGGTAGAAGAAGACAGTGCTCAGAGGTAGAAGAGAGTGCTCAGTGTTCAATAATGACCAGGCTAATTTTAATTTGCTATCCAGGCCAAGTAGGTTTTAAACTGAAATGTTTTAGTCTGCTTTAATGAATAAATAAATCCTCAGTTAAATATTTTTTTTCTGCTAAAGTTCCCCTGGAAAAGCATTCCCATATGGAATAAGAAGAATGTATGTAACAGCAAAACAGTAGTTTCTTTCATGAGTATAGATGAAGAAGCATATATCAATTTTTGGTAAGGCAGTGGAGAAAGTCAGTTTCCCAGAAGCTTTTCTGAAAGAGAACACTAACACTGTCACCACATTGCCCCTTCTGCATGACCATGTCAGTGGTCTAGATGGGATTTCAAGAATACAGGTGTTTCCTAAGAACTTTCACTTATATAACCTAATTGGTTTTTGGTTTTTTTTTCAAATTCTGCTTTCTAGCTTTTTTTTCATGAAGCATGAAAAAATTTAGGAAAGAAGTAAGTGATAAGATATAGATGAGTTTCAAACCAGAGGGTTATCAAGTTAACTGCACTGATCAAAGCCACAGGGGACAGCAGCTAGGAGAGAGATATCTAATAAGATGTAGGGTTTAAAAAATCAGAAGGATACATGGAAAAAAATATAACTTGATAACTTAGGAAGCCATAACCAAAGAATTTAGTTTCAATGCAGCTGAAGAAAAAAAGAATAGAACATGCGCAAAGCCTGTTAGACAATATGAGCACATTTCTGTGAGATATGCTTACAGGAGAAAACCTAGCCTAAGTTAACATGAAGGACTGAGTTTAAAATGTCAGGTGACTGGCTGATTCTCCTCCAGGTTATGGACCACGTCAATTACAGCTTAGGGAAGATAAAAGGGTGAAAAAGGGAAAAGCATGTAGTACTTGAATGAGGAAATGTGCTAAAATCTTGCATTTATAACACCAACACATCTCACTAGTCACTTTTCTTTGGCCCTGTATAAGAAGGGTATAAATTCAAGAAACTCTTGTCACCTCAAGTTTTAAGCCTTGAAGCCATGATCAACTAGCTCTGGTGTGGTTAGACCCTGCCTGGAGTCCACTGGTCAGCTCTGGAGTCCTCAGCACTTCAAAGACATGGACCTGTTGGAGCCAGTCCAGAGTAGGTTACAAAAATGATCTGAGGTCTGCAGCACCTCTCCTACAAGGAAAGGCTGAGAGAGTTGGGATTTTTCAGCCTGGAGAAGACTTCAGGGTGAGCCTTCCAGTGTCTAAAGGAGGCCTAAAATAAAGATGGGGGACAAACCTTCTGGAAGGTCCTGTTTCCCTGTGACAGGGAAAGGGGTGATGTTTTTAAACCAAGATAGGGTAGATTCAGATAAGATAGAAGACAGAAATCTTTTGCACTGAGCATGGTAAAATACTGTAGCAGGTTGCCCAGAGATGTGGTAGGTGCCCCATCTCTGGAAACATACGAGGTGAGATTGGACAGGGCTCCGAACACCCCTACGCATTGCACCAGGGTTGGACAAGATGATCTTTAAGGGACCCTTCCAACCCAAACTATTCTAGGATTCTGTGAATCCATAAAATTCATCAGCATACAGTTTAGATGGGTACTGATGCACTTAGCTCTAAGTTTTTATTCTATGACGCCAGCTTTTAAAGCCATTGGAACTCTAAAGTAAAGAACCTTTTTTTTTTCTCCTTCCATTTATAGTAAGTTACATCCAAATTTAGTTCCTTAATAATAAAAAGGGTTTTTTTGTTTCTGGAATAGCACCACTTGTAACATCAAACATATATAGCATTTAGAAAAGGTCTCAAAGGAGTCGGTGCCTTCATATTACCAATCATCACTATGGAAACTCACCTAGGCCAATAGAGATGATGACAAAATGCATAACATAAGCTAACCTAATTTGAGAATGTAGCTGGTAAAAATGAATTGGCAGATGACCTTATTAACTTTTCACAGAAAAGCCTGTTGCTTATATTTTTCATAATTTTTTTTCAGGCTAAATTCAAAGATTATTTTAAAATAGCAGTTTCAGGATGGGTAAGTGAATCTGAATCTTCCCAGACTATAAGAAGGATATTATCCAAACTCTTTGCCACTTCAGGCTTTACAACTACTTTTCTTCTCTCAGCAGTTCTGTTGAAAAGGCACATGGAGTAGAGTTGATCTATAAGAACTTAGCACTGACTATCTTGGGATAGGCTGCACCCAGGTCATCCAGCACCTTGCTTTAGAGATCAGACAGTGCTAACACCAAAGGTTGATTATGCATATTTGGGTATGGGGTTGGGCCAAGCTTTTCCAGGGAAATATCACCCTGCTCTCAGTCACACATTACAAAGCTGATGTGTTCTTACTCTGTGAAATTTGATGGGGATATAAAAACCAAAACCTTTATGTTTTTTCCTTTTTTTTTGTTTTTTTTGGGTTTTTTGTTTGTCTGTTTGTTTGGGGTTTTTTTGTTTGGTTTTTTGTTTTTTTGGGGTTTTTTTAAGAGAGCCTTGAAAAATGGCTGTGATAAATACTGGCGTCTAATTTATCCTCTGTCTGAGAGGCCTTGAGTGTGATGGCAAGTAGGGCAGGACTGTGGGCAGGGGGATTGTACCTCCTGGACCACTGGGCAACCATTTATCTCAAAAAAAACCCAATCATATCTAGTTAGCCACTTGATACAAAAGATCTAATTAAACTTAAAGTCACACAGGCAGAAGAACAGGATATTTAACTATGAGCAATGCTGACTGTGAATGGAGCTTTTGACATGTGAAAATCAATGAGAACTTAGGAACAACTACAAAAAAAGTGTAGGTGTCTGAATACTTTAAACTATGCCTAAATAAACAACTGTAAGCAACTGTTCACATTTAGTGCAGTGTATCCTGCAAGGTCTACAAGTCTTTAATAAATTGAGGCTAATTTTATGTCATGTTTGCTTAAACGCATGAGTGCATGAAGCAACCATGAGAAGACACTCGTGCTTCAACAAGGCAGCAAAATTAGTAAAATCCTAGCATATGTCCTAGTTTCAAACTCAACATCAGAAAACTCCCAGGTGGTGGGAAATGCTATTTCCTGTTCAAAAGGTATAGGAAGGATTTTAATTTTTCCTGTGATGACACAAAAGCACTGCAAACCAGTTTTAGAGGCAAGAATTGTTCAAACAGACAAAGAAAAAATAAAAACCAACTTCACCTGAGGTGGCTTGCAATGTAGGGAATATACAATGTGAGACTACATAACTAGAGAGAAATTAAGGTAGTAATTTAAATACATGAAGATAACATCCAGTTTGGGGAAATTGGGTAACTAATAAAGCAGAGGTTACATATATCTTTGTAAGTGTAACTAATTGCCAACCCATATCCTCTGAAGTTGTAGGGGAGATAGTTTTGAGGTTTGGGTTTTCATATATTCTGATTCTACATATTATGGTCATGAAAATCACTCATACCTAAGGTGGGAGAAAATACTTCCTTGAGCAAATCCCAGAGTTATGTACTCTGAAATACCAAAGGCATATTACATTTATTTAGGATGTAAGTAAAACAAGGCATTAAGTCACCAAGAGAGGAGACTAATTGGAAAATCAAGAAGAGATAATGATAGGCAAATGTTGCAGCTTAGATGTTCAGAGTAGCAGGCAGCAGTCACAGGAGTTCTTTGCAGTTACACGATGAGGAGATGCAGAAAAAATGAAAGCAGGGTAAATCTCATTAAAAAACTGTTTTAATTGCAAATGCAGTTACAGGCGTCACTAACTGTTATCAGTACATCTATTTTTAGAGCCCTATTCATGTACTCAGGCAAGGCATGTAAGCATTTAGATATGAAATTTCTGAGATAGTCTGAATCATAACAAGACCCCATGAATCGCTACCAACCAAACTCCACTCCAGTATAGAAATGTTGAATGTATGTTTGCCTGCTCAGCCAGCCCAGACAAGAATTCTTCATTCTGCTCTTATGCTTATGAAAATCTGACCATATTTTATTGAATGCAAATACAAGTGTTTCCCAATTGAATAATTAATTGAAAACTCTCAGTTATTGATAGGATTCTTCAGAACTGCAGTATGAACAAATACAGAACAATCTCTCGCAGGCAGGATTCCTCTCTCTGGATTATGGCATATATTACTTTTTAGAGACCAAAAAGAGCAAGTAAATACAAACTTGTGATAACTTTTGCAGGGCAATTTTTTATTAATGCTTCATAAAGCTGATGCTGCAAACTAGAGCACTTATGTACAAATCTAAAGGGAAAATGAAGAAAAAGTATTTTAAAATTATGTCAAAAATGGGGAAAATTATTTTCTACTTTGAATAGTTGTAAGTTTATATTTTCTGCCTGAAGACTCTGGGAAAGAAGGATTATTATTTTCTAGTGGCAGCATGTGCTGCCATGTGTTTTTCTTGACCTGGTATTTGCACACATCTATACTGCATATACCACATAAAGAGGTTTATTAGAATGCAAGCATACACATGCATACTTTTTGTGATGCTAAAAGGCTCTCTACCAGTGAAAAGGTATGTTATTGTTTACTTCCCAGAATACAAATGCTGCCTGCAGTTTTGATATTAACTGAGGACCAGTTCTTGGAGGTTTGGAGGTCCACCTCATTCTAAACAAGCATTATTGAGACACAATATGCTTAATAGCTGTGTAATTAAGCATAAGGGAACTGTAAGTCATGTGAACTGTGATAGTACAAAGGTGGAATGAGGAGGGTGAGGAGGTCTTCGAGGTGTTGGAGCAGAGATTACCTTCCAGCCCCACGAAAACCCAAGATGGAACAGATATCCCCACTGGAGGAGCCCCTGAAGAACTCCAGACCAGAGCAGGTTTATCCTGAAGGACTGCAGCCACGGTGGAGAGGGAAAAAGTGGCAGAGGAAGGAGTGGCAGAGAGGAGATGCTATGGACTGACCACACTCCCCCCAGCCCACACCTCCCATGTTCTCAATCGTCCTTTGCTGCTCAGGAAGGGAGGAAGAGGTGGAGGAATCAGGAAGAAAGGAGTGAGGATGAGCCTGGGAAAAGGCTCTTTTAACTGGCAAGAAATTAAATTAATTTCATCCATGTTGTCTGCTTTGCCAGTGATGTTAAATAGAAAGTAGTGTGTGTGTCTCAAGCTTGACCCACAGCTTTTCCTTCATATTTTCCCACCCTGTCCTGTTGAGGAGGGGGTAAGAGATTTTCTGAGTGGGCATCTGACAACTGGCCAAGGACAGCCCACAAAATCAACCTGTTAGAAGTCAGTGACTGCAGACCTGTAGGTCACATGGTGACTACAAGGAGTAACATGTAGAAAAGACAGTGAAATTTAGACAGACCCTGGAAAGTCTTTGCTCCAAGTATCTACAGCAAAAAGTATCCTGAATGTCTGGCAATCTGTGTATAATATTAGCCTTTAGAATATATCATCTTTATAGAATCAATGGTGCCCAGAAATACATTCAGTGTAAACATAGCAAAGACAAATGTTTTGCAAATTAAGTTTAAAAAATAGGTATTCCATCCAACTCTATTTAATTTTGACAAGTTTTTGTTTCATATTAAAACCCTTTCTCATGGCCAATTATCTTCTTTCTCAAGACAAGAATGCTTCCCTGCTAGAATTGTAAAGGAGAAATAATCCCAGAAAATTACTAATCTTTGGGTGTATGGAGGGAGAGAAAAATTCTGAAGATACTAATTTAGAATTTATTTTAATTTTTTTTTCTATGTAAGACCAAACAGGAAAGTGCCAAAAGCAGGTAGCTATGCAATCTGTCTTCTTCAAAGAGTGAAAAAGTAAAATTTCACATTTATACTTCCAAAGAGGAATCAGGGAAAGAAAGAACAAATTTCCACTTCATTCCTTTCATTCTAGGAATATTTTCAGTCTTTTTATTACAATTCTACTGTTACATCCCGACCAAAGAACTGTAATATTAAGTCTTATCTTTATGTCAGTCCTGGTTGTATCATGCCCACTTATATTTTTTTGAATACATATTTTCAAAACTGAAAGATCCTATTTCTGAAAGGAAAGATCTTGGTTGGTTCACATAAAGGCAGTTAAGGAAAACTCTTGTCTTATGAGTTATATGTCTTAAAATATAGAATATTGAAATATTTTGTTACATTCTCAGTAATAAATTTCAAAAAACATAACAAACATCAACCATATGCAGATAGTTAAAATCCTATTTGTTATAAATGTACATTTTTAGTGACGGGTTTTTTGGAAGTTTTATACACTGCAGCCAGCCTAAGGAGAAGTGGATTTGTGGACATATTTTTTTGTTGCTTGAAATAAAGAATGTTCATATATGAAATAAAGTCTAGACAGGGAAAATAAAGTATGAAAAACGGAATTGGTCCAAACGATTTAATTTTCCCCAGTAGTGTAAATGACCTACTAGAAAATCTAGAAATCAATAATTCTATTGATGGATAGGCAATCATTTTAAATAGGCTTTTTTGTTTTATATCACTTCTAGTTTTATAGACTTGTGGTTTATAACAAACATAAAAGATACAAGCTTCATTTAATTTGGAATTTCCATCAGTACTTGAAAGCCTTCATGCTTAATTCATATTTAAATAATGGCAATTAGTATCTGAATTTCCATGACATGATTTCAGGATAAAAACATTACAGAAAACCTTTAGTGTCAACATAATTACTGCAGCATTAATTATGATTGCTATCTCAAAGACTATTCTTTCTCTCAGAAAACCTGGAGTGCTCAACTTCAAAGGTGAAAGTTCTAGTGATTCAAAAAGACTGATATCTGTCAGTTCCCAGTTCCAGTATTTTCTATCTCATTTAAGGAATACTCTTATATAATGAGAGTTGAACAGAAGTTTCTTGAAGGTAGTAATTATTTTAGAAGCAATGTTTCTGGAGTTGTCTACTCTTTTAATTAAATGAGGGGTTGCTTGTTTTTTGTTGTTGTTGTTTGCTTTTACTAACCTCCAGGCTTCCTATGCTGCCAAACACATCACTTTCGTATCACAAAAGAACAGAACAATGCAAAGTAGTGTGGGTGATTTCCAGTGCTTTATGTTTGCACACAGTGCTCCAGAGATACAGCTATGATGAAAACTAATTGAAAATTCCCTGGAGTTCCTTATGTACCCCTGAGTGCTTGAGATTCCATGCAGAAATTTCTTTCTTTTATTCCCCTTGGGAAAACACAGAAATATTGCAAACTATTCTTCCTAGCAAGCAGCCAATATTTAAGGCTAGTCAGTACTTACTATGATCCTTTATTTGTGTCCAAAGTCTTGAATATTCCACAGCAATTCCTGAAGTAATCATTAAAAATGTGCAATGTACTTGCAAGCATCATTATTTTAGCATCCTTCTTATACATATTCTTAAAGGAAAAGAAATACTGCAAGTAAAACAGAGCAGGTATAAAATTCTATACTTCATAGAATCACAGAATAGTTTGGGTCAGAAGGAGCCTTAAAGCTCATCTCATTCCAACCCCCTGCCATGGGAAGGGATACCTTCCACTAGACCAGGTTGCTCAAAACTCCATCTGACCTGGCCTTGAACACTTCCAGGGATGGGGCAGCCACAGCTTCTCTGGGCATTCTGTGCCAGGGCTTCACCACTCGTTCACAGGAAAGAATTTCGTCCTAATCTCTAATCTAACCCTACTCTCTCTCAGTTTGAAGCCATTGCCCCTTGTCCTATCCTCCAGGACATTGTAAATAATCTCTCTCCATCTTTCTTGTAGGCTCCCTGCAGATACAATTAGGTCACCTCAGAACCTTCTCTTTTTCAGGCTGAAAAACTCCAATTCTCTCAGCTTTTTCCCAGAGGAGAGCTGCTCCATCCCTCTGATCATCTTGGTGGCCTCCTCTGGACTAGCTCCAACAGCTCCATGTTTTCCTGTGCTGAATACAGCACTGCAGGTGGGGGTCTCATAAAAATATCAAATATACAAACTTCAGGAGCGTATATATGGGAAAGATCTTTACAACAGTCATGGATTTTTCTTTTTGCAACCTGTTTCTGAGGACAGGAATGGATGGCATTGTATTAGGTAAAGATAACAGAAGAACAGCCTGATTGCAATTTATGCTGATGATATACTCCCGCCCTTCACTTTCTTCCTCTTTTTGCCTGAATGTTTGTTATAGACAATTAAACAGGTGATGGATGAACCCTCAGCTCTTGGATTTTACTGCAAACTATACAAAGTTTGAAAACACTGCTATGTGATATAAATTATGAGCCCTTACTGACTAGTTTGCATTTCAATTGGCCTTGAAGAGTTTTACATGTGTGAGCAATAAACAACCCACAATAATGGTAGAATCTGAAGAAAATAAAAATTCTTTATCAAGAAGTGAAAAAATAATAGCAACCCTTACCATGATTTTCTTTTGCAATAACCAAATGCTGTGCTGTATTTGCTATATATCTCCCCGCAAGGAAGAATGGCAAAACAGATTTACATTTTCAGTTCGAAATTGTTGCTACTGTGTTCAGGAACAGAACCAGATCCCATAAGATATAAAATTCTGCAGATGAGCTTGTCATTCCAAGTATATGCCTTCCATATTATATGGTGCACAGCCATAAGAGCATGTGTGCAGTGCAATGGGTGCACTGGCTTGATTCACACCTGCATTAAAGTATATCTCTTACCACCCTTCTTGAAATCATTGCACCACTTACTGATGATGGGATAAAAGAAGTCCATGACTGTTTCCATGACTGTTTGTTGCTCTTTATGTTACCACAAAAAATACAGAAAAGAAAATCCTGTATATAAGAGAGAAGCTGAGTTTTATTTGTTCCTTTATAATTCCATGCCTTGGGGAAGTAAAATAAACTAAAATAAAAGCACCATAAAATTTGATGGGCAGTTGATTTCCTTGTCTAAACTAAGAAGATTAAAACTCTTTCTTCAGATTGCTCAGAGAACACTTTTACAAATCCTTAGCTTGTAATCCAACTCCTATAAAGAAACCCTGCTGATTTCCTGGAGAAGTAGGGCTTCTATAAAGCATTTAAAATTTTGGCGAAGATGTTTTTTCACTAAAAGACACAGGTACCAAGGTCCTCTCTTCTGTGCCTGGGATTTGTGTACTCACAGTATAAGTGACCTGTTATTTGAATTTTAATTGTTTGGGCTTTTAATCTAAGTTTTAAATTAATTCTAAGCCTAATATATTGAAGTTTTCCTTATTTTACTGTATTCTTAAAGGTACTTAACAATAAGTAGAAGTTACAAAACAAAATCTTTGAAAAGCATTAGAAAAATAAAAGCATTTTATTGTTCTTTACCACTCATGAGTTATGTTCATGACTTGCAATTAAATTCATTCAGGAAGACAAATATTTCTTTACTACTAAGTTCTTGCTAACAACTGTGTTATGTGTATATTTTTGTAATATTTATCTGTTCTCTCTACTAAAGCCTAGCAGGGGGATATAATGTAATGCTTTAATATACTTCAGAATGTCAACTGATATCCTTTAAAACTTAATTCCTAGTATTTTTTATATTCATTTATTTTTAAATGCCTTGAAAAAACATAACGCTACTAGGATCCATAATAGAGCACAGAATAATTTTAGTAGTTATTTTATGTAAATATATCCAAAGAGTAATTCTTCCAAGCACTCTAGTTGCTTTAGAGATTCTGTTATAAACTCTTTATTATTTTCTGAAATGAATGAAACAATTAATTAGCAGTGTAAATGAATCTCCTAATAAATCTGAAAGCTGAACACAATCAAAATATGCAATGAAATCTTAATATTATGGGAATTAAGCATTTTTTAGAAGAAAACATGTTAAAACATTATACAGAAAAAAAAGTATCTTCATTGTGAAGATAAGTATCTTTTTAAAAAGTGCAAGTTCTTCCTGTGCTATTAAAAAGAAACATTGGGCCACATGGGAGGCAGAGAGGCTTCCCTGACTGCCCTCAGTGGAATCATGGCTTAAGCTTCCAAGACTCCCATATAATATATAAGGAAATTCTGCCTCACAGTCAAAGGGGAACTCATTACTCAGTGTGAAGTGTGATCCTAGCATGGTCTCTTCTCTGTGCAGAAGTATTAATCATGTTCATCTTTGCTGTAATAAGATGCTAAACACTGTCATTTAGCGCTGCAGAGGTATAAAATTAAACCTCTCTATACACTGTCAGGAAAGGCTACATTTCATAATAGCAGAAGGCTGGGCCCATTCACTCCCTTTGATGAGAATACTTTTTCCCATGATGCTAATAATTTCATTTTTATGGATATAGTCCTTTGTGTAATCAAATATAGAGCTTGATCCTTTGTTTGCTGCAGGATTGAAGCCAAAGAAAATAGCTGGCTATTATTAAATTTCATTCTGGCATAATTAAATTGGTTAAAGGTACAATTTTCTACAGAAACTGTTCATTTTCCAGTAAAACCAGTAATATGAAATTATGTGTAGAATTTGTCACATAGCAGTGCCTAAAGAAACATCTCTGCTGGCTTAAATGTATAACAGAACAGCTGTGCCAATTTGAAGGAACTGTAGTGTGTTAACTATATCCATATAATTATATTGGTATTATTTTTGTATGAAAATAAGTCTTAAAAGAGCTAACAGTTTGGCACAGGGAAAGGTTTATCAAGCTTCAGAGGAACGAGCTAATGGAGTGTGCCTGAAATGCTCAAAGAGAAAAATTAGCAGGAGATCAATTACAATACTAGTAAGAATATTAGCGGTGACAGAAAGCTTGAAGAGTATTTTCAGAAAAAGAAAAACCACAAAAGAAGAACAACCGAAATGAAACAGACTTGAAACCTGAGCCTTCATTTTCCTCGCAAGGATTTATAACCCAGCTCTATGAGCAAAGTCACTGCCATGAGTAAGTCTTGCAGAGAATGTAGAGTACAGAACTAAAATCTACATTTGGAAGAATATAATTTCTTTGTAAGATTAATAGTATTCAAAATGAGTTCAAAAGGAAGTCATTGACTTTTCCATTGTAATGTTGTAGATGTCAGATCATGTACCTCTGTTCATCCTTCACATGACAGATCAATTTTGTCATAAGCTGTGTTTTTCTTTCCAGTAAAACTAAGAATTACATGAAAAATCTTATACATATATCTACATGTACATATATGTGTATAATGGTTACACATGTGGCATATGTTCAGCCACATCTCCAATACTGACTCATTTCATCTCATCAGGGTATTTTTGAAATGTGATGTAAAATAATCTGAAAGGAACTATATCTTCTTAGAAAAAGGACTGCTGCATGAAAAAGTCAATAAAGTCAAGCAAATAAGTCAATAGTAAGCTTCTTGAAGCAGTGTGAGAGATCTAGAGGCAATTGAAAGCATAGTAGGACCTTTTTTTTTTTTTTGCCAGTTAGAAAATGCATACAAGTATGTGAACATGTCTGTGGGTGAACATGTCTGTGGGTGAACATGCAGGCAGACACACTAAACCAAACCTTCCCCACCTGCAGTGCTGCATCCAGCTCTGGGGTCCCAGCACAGGAAGCACAGGGACCTGTTGGAGCCAGGCCAGAGGAAGCACCAGGATGATCAGAGGGATGGAGCAGCTCTGCCATGAGGAAAGGCTGAGAGAATTGGGATTGTTCAGGCTGGAAAGGAGAAGGCTTTGGGGTGACCTAATTGTGGCCTTCCAGTACCTGAAGGGAGCCCACAGGAAAGATAGAGAGAGACAATTTACAAGGGCCTGGCGTGACAGGAAAGAATCAGAATAGGTTTAGATCAGATATTAGGAAGAAATTTTTCCCTGTGAGGCTGGTGAGGCCCTGGCACAGGTCGCCCAGAGAAGCTGTGGCTGCCCTATCCCTGGAAGTGTTCAAGGCCAGGTTGGGCGGAGCTCTGAGCAACCTGGTCTAATGGAAGGTTTCCCTGACCACAACAGAAGGGTTGGAATTGCATGTATAAGGTTGCTTCCAAACCAGGGTTTTGATTCCATGATCTATTTTCTTTAGAAGAAAAAGGAATAGTTTATTGCATTCAGGTTGGCTTGGTATATCAAAATTATTAGCATTCCCACTCTTATGTACACAAGAGAGAAAATTTTGGGACTGCATGCTAGGAATGAGGCAGGTGGATTAAACAAAACTCACTCAAAATGCTCATTGTGGATATACCTGGTGTGACATAATCCATGCAGGTATATTTTGTAGAAAAGATGTTTCTAAAGGGAAATAGATTAGGGGCAAGGTCCTGATCAACAATGTGTGTGTTAAATTTAACAGATAAAATTTCATGTCTCAGTAAAACTGAATTACAGCTATTAGTATAAGATAAATAAGTATCATCTTTCTAGTTGTACAATAAAAAGTCTTTAGGAAAATTTTTACAAAAAAATGAAGCAGAAAATATTCATAGGACAAACATTGCACTAAAAATCTTATAAGCAAAAATATAACAAATTCTATGTGCTGTCTGGAATTGATTTTTAGTGTGATTAATGTTTTAACAGGATAATCAAATTATAAAGCAGTTATTATTGCTAGTCTAGGTACAAGGATACGAAGACTGGATGCTCAAAGCCCAAATCATCATCTCTATTACCGAAAAGCTTCATTGCACCCTTGAAATCTCCATAACTTCTTAATGTTGCTATTCATTAACTTTTTAGTATCTTTTGGGTGTTATGTGCATTCTTCCAGTGATTCCTCCAGATCCTAAGACTGACATAGCTAGTTTTCTTCAATAAACTGGAAAAGATTTGGAAGCAGTTTACAATGAGTCATCAAGCATCGCAGTATTTTGCTAATGGACCAAGGCTGACATGGCTCTATTTTTGCATGACTCATTATGAAGATCCGAATTTGCTTAGACCTATAATTTTCTTAAATTTGTGGTTTAGACTTTTTTTATTAGTTTATAAATCTATGTTTTGTATGTTTTTCTCCTCTCTTTCTAATCTCTAAAGCTGTTTTTACCCAACAGAATTGGACTCCTTTCAGAAACAGCAACCATGTTGGGTTTTTTCAGTCTGAGGATTCTGTTGACATATTTTATCTATATTTTTTTATACCACTGAATCATGAAACTATCTGCTAAACCTCAACAAAGTTCAACCATTTTAAAAACAGGCCCTACATCCTTTTATTGTCATGATTTAAATATATTTTGATTGAGTAGCATGGACTCTAGCAGTTCAAAACAAAGATGTCTGGTTCTGAGTAGAAAAGGTATTGTAACAATTGTGCTTCTGCTGTAATATACTTCACTATTTGAAACTGCTAAACATAAAGTAAAAAAAAAAAAAGTAATTTCCATGAAAAAAGCCATTAAAACTTATGTATAAATATTAACGAGGTCATATTATCTCAAAGGTGTAACTACATTGTTGTTACTCATAATACGAATGAGAACAAAGAACTGAAAAAAACCCCAAAACCCCAAACAAAACAGAAGAAAAATTCCATTTATTCAGAAGTTGAACCCATATGAAATAAATGCTGGCTTGGCTGCCTCAAGATGTTGGTTTCACTGGAGTTACCAAGAAAAAGACACAATTTCTTGTTCTTCTATTTCCAGTGCACAATTTAGCTCCATGACCCTGGAGAATTCTGCTATTGGTATCCAACTATAACTCAAAGTATCTGACAGAGAATATGTTGTAGAAATCAATAATGTTGAATGTAATAAAGATACATTGAAATTGTTTTATGAGTAAACTGAGCAGTTTCAAAGTACTCTAAAAATCCAGCAAAGCTCTCCTTTTGCAAGTGAAAACATGTGTTTTGTATATTTTTATGGCAATATTAATGAGGAGGTAAGAAGAAAAGAATATTAATTTTCTTCCTTTATGCATTCCTTTTAAAAAAAAATTTCTTCTCCAAAGACTGTACAGTTATTTTTTACCTAGTAGCTTAGAGTGTTGTCACTTTTGTACTACTAAAAACACGGTTAGGTTTTAATCCAACAAATGAATGTACACAGTGGCTCTGATCCACACAGATGTCACTTATATACCGTTGTATATATAAATATATAAATTTGTATGTTTTGCATATATACTCAAATGCTTTGATGACCTAGGAGAAGAAAAATGAAATAGTCAGGTCTTCTATCACTCCCAGCTTGACAAAATCTATCAGATCTCCAAGCAGGCTGAAAAGTGCAGAGCAATAAGCATGATTTTTTGGTTTGGTTTATTTTTTAACAATTATTTTAAGGTTAATTTTGCATTTCCTTTTTTCTGGATGATGTCATTATTGTCGAATTTTTGTCTCTTTTTATACCATTATAATTATCTGTTTAAGTTGTGCTCCTAAACAGAGACACCAAAATTGCTTTCACTTGTGTGCCTGGCTGCAGGTTTGTCCTTCCCATCTTCTCAGATAGCATTGGAGTGTGTCTCCCATTAGAACTGGTATTAAAATATCATTTTACAAATCAATGGATATGAAGGCGTACTCAATATTTTGTCACAGTAATTTGACTTTCCTTTTCTAAATGTTTCTTACTTTAAACAAAGGTTTTAAAAGGCTCATGGTTGTTTCCTGGTAGCCAATCAAGAAGGCTGTCCTAGAAGTATTTAGAACTGTGTTTCTGATTACAGCTGGGAATAATCCCAGACATTGCTTATTTTCAGGTGTCTGCAGAAAGGCTCAAAGCAATCTGAGAGAAGGAAATCAGAAATGCATTTTCATTTAACTCTGCCTTTTCCATAAAACTTTATACACAATTTTCTATCCCAGAACTTAATGTTAATAGTTATGTTGATGTAATTTTTAGAAGTATGAATCTTTTCAACTATTTCTTCAGTTAAGTTACCTCCCCTAAATCCAGCATACTTTTTAAAATTTGTGTTAAGCTTTGGAAAAAACCCACTGAAACAGAGTATCTCCCATTACACTTAAGAAAAACCCTTAAGAAAAGAAAAGCTTAATGAACTCTTTTAGGTGTTCAATTTTTGATTGTGCCATATACAAAGGTAGGTCTTAATTTCACTACCACATGTGAATTCAGTGAATGATGCACTAATTTTTTTGTCAGGTTGGACAATCAGTCTGGAGCATATCAAGTAATATGTAGTGTCCTGATACCTGACAACTACATAGCTCTTCCTTCATACAACTTTTGGATAAATATCTCAGGACTTTCAATTCTATTTGTAGTAGTACCCTTGAATACCTGGGGCCTTGTAAATCTTGATTTAATTTGTATTTAACACGTATATTTATTAAAAATGCCACAGAAAGTAATGACTGTAGGCTCATGTCTCTCTAAAATGTCATAATTTTTAAAAAATTTTTCTTTCCGAATTCTAAATTATGTGGTCCCTGTAAATAACATCAGCAAGTATTTCCCATTTGCATAAGTAACAAGGTGACCAAACCCATAGGAGAAATACCATGAATTTCCACTGTCCAAATGAATTACTCTAAAGACTTTGATGTGATAATGTCACTTCATTTCACTTTCACTAAAAGCTTACACGTAGTCATCCAAGCTTCTGTGCTTAGGAGGGTATCTGCAAAAGATATTCTGCTCCAGCTACAGTAGGTTGCTACACTAAAAAGAGTATCTCTTCCCTTTGACCGAAAAGGATGATTTGACCAGTTGCTAGTTAACATAATGACTAGTTTTGACCACTTGTCTAGCTCTTAAACAGATAAAATTAGATAATCTCATTTCTACCTCTTGTTTACATTAAAAATAGATTGCTTTTCAATCACATTCCCTTCTCATTTCAGACATGGAGTGTTTTTCTGCTCTTAATGTTATTATTTCTGAAATAAATGAGATGACAGTAATGTTTTTCTCTATAAGTCTTACTATAAGACGTGAATAATAAGCAGTTTTTCTATTCTCATCACATATTTCCTCCTGATTCTGGCAATATATACGAGAAAGAAACCACACAAGACACAGAAAACTTTAAATATTCTCTTTGATAGAAAGGAGTTTAAGAATATTGGAATTAAGAAATGATGAAGCCAAGTTAATATGACATTTTTTATAGATTTCAAGATATTGGAATAAACTTAGAAGTCTATCATGCAGCAGAAATTGTTTTGCAAGTAACTAGACATCTTAATTGATTTCCAATGATACTTTATTGCCTGTGTTTGACAAAACATTAAGTGTTTTGCACTTGTTTGTAGGTTGTTTTCCTCATCTGAGAACAACAGAAATAAAACCCCCACACTTTAAAACCAAACAAAGACAGCAATCTGCACAGCATTTGGCTCCCTGAATCAATTTATTTCTACAGTTATTTTCTTACCTCATAATTTTTAATAGCTATCACTATTTTTATATGGCTTTTTATGAAAGCAAAGAATTCACAGTTAAGAAAAAGCTCTCCTGGATTTATGGTTAGCTTACAATTTTCTTCAGATGGTACAATGAAGTCAGACAAAAATCAGAGGTTGTTGGAGTGAGAGGACATGAGCACGCAACAAACCCAACAAAACCACAGACAAAACCCTAAACCTTTAGGTACAGGGACTACTTTCATCTGCAAGTGATTCTTTATGCTCTCTGTAGAAATCAATTGGCATGTGACAGAGGTGCAGGGTGTTGCATCTGAAATCTTTAAAAACTTGTGTGCATCCTGTTTGAGTTGATCCAAATCTTCAAAAAGTCACTTCTAATTTCAGCAACTTCAGTCAACATATGACATGAGATGAAGTGATTTTCCTTTCGGACAGGAAAGATTTTCTAACAGAAACTTTGTCAGGGGCTTTGTTGATTGGGTGGGTGGGTTTCGGTTTTTTTGTTTGATTTGGTTTGGGGTTTTTTTTGTTTTATTTTGGCTTGGTTTGTTTGGTTTTGGTTTTTTCCTTTTTTTTTTTTTCTATTTTAAGTGATATTTGGATATTTAAACACTTCCAGAACTAAATCATAATTATCATTGTGCCTGTTTAAGGATTTAAGAGACAGGTAATAAGTTTTCCTGTTGAAAGACGATAATAATTTCTCTCTGAATATAAAACAAATCTATGATTTATTATATTTTTCATTGGGAATTATGTTATATATGCCGCATATTTTGGTCTATAGTTTTAAGGCTGCATTCTATGGACAAAGAAAGGGACTGGTTCCCTGACAGGGATAATGAGAACATTTGGGGTTGGAAAAAGTGATATTTGAATAGGAACAAGCTGCTTTTGAGGAAAAACAGTGATTTTTTTTATTATTATTGTTTTTTTACAGTGGGCAGTAAACCTTGAGAAGAGTATTTGGGGGGCATATTTAGACACGTGATAGTGAGTATATTCTGGCTTTGTGTAATAAGGACACCTTGAAATGATACCTGTGAGAATGCACAATTTTAACCATAAAGGTTTTGATGTGCTATAAATATGTTACTACTTTGGATGATACTCTGCATGCTACACATTTTGTTCTGGCAGAACTTGAAGAATGTGTATACATAAAGTGCTACAAATTCCTTGTAGTGTTTCATTCATTGATTAACCCCACCATAATTAATATTTTGATTGTCTTCAAGATAAAAAGAAATTAATGTTGACTCTTATAAATTATTGTAGTGGTTTGGTTCAAAATATCCATTACGTACTAATTTTCCTTCTGTGAGATAAGAATTAGGAGAAAGCAAAGCAGGCACAAACCTTAAACAGTTGCAGTAAAAAGAAAGTTTTATTACGACTAGAATTAAAAGTACAGAGAAATAACAAGAAATTAAGGCAAACCCCCTCCCCCTTTCCAGCACTTCCCTCCTTTTACCCAGCTCACACAAAGGGTAACAGAGCATGGGATTTTAGTCAGCGTTGCAGTTCTTGATAAGTCTCTTTCATGTGCTTAAGGAAAAAAGGGTTTTCTTCAGCTGCACATGGCTCCCAAACTGCCACCGACAGCAGACCCGCCCAGAAAGAAACAATCTGCTGTGGTGTAAAACTAATCTCTTCCATGAAGAGATGTTCATGGAAGTTCCTTCACACTGCCAAACATAGGCTATCACATGGGGTTTTTAATTTTTTTAAGGATGAGTTACTTTGGCCTGAACACAAAGGCTTTTTTTTTTACCACAAGTCTCTAAAAAGCCTCTGAATGCTTCTGTGTAGCCTGGCACAGGCACTCTTCACAATTTTCACGGGCCACACGTGAACTTTTCATCCCCCCATGTATTTCAAATGGATTAAAGAGACAAACAGTTTGTGGTATTGCAGTTTCTTACCACGGCATGCAAGAAGTTTTTTTAAGCTCGGCGCCAGAATCGCGGCGCCGCCCTCTTTTCTCCCGCCGCCATGCTCAGCTCCGTCCCACGTGACTCACTTCTCTTTCTCTCTGACTCTGACGCC
>NW_008236177.1:337365-393974 GCF_000691975.1 Corvus brachyrhynchos
CGCGCGCTCGGCGGAGAGGAGAAAAAAAGCCCCCCCGCCGGTCCCAGGAGGCTCGGAGCCCCCCCGCCTTCCGGCAGGCGAGCTCAGACCAAAGGCAATTCCCGCCTTTCCGTGTGGTTTAAATATATAAATTTTGAGAAGCATCATTAGTCTAAAAGACTGTCCATCAACTCATGTTCAACCCACTATAATTATTTAATTATTACTTACCCTCTCTTTAATTTCACTTTCATCTGATTTATTGTGTTTTAAAGCTCCTTTTAATCATGTTACATATTGTTATAGAGGGAGAATTCACAATGATTACAAAGTTTCATGCCTATAGTAATTTCAGTTTCCTTGCTTTAATGAATGTGTTACTTTCTACTGAAGATGGTGTGATATAAGAACTCCTATAAGAATCCTTTAGATTTTTCACCCCAAAATTCATGACCAAGCTCTTCTTGCATCTTTTTTAGTTTACTGAAAGCATGTGTATTGCAAGAAAAATAAACAATTACTGTGCTCTAAAAAAACAATCCTCATTCAATATTTTTTTCATCTAGAGACAAACTTCATATGTTATTATGTCAGAGAATTTCTATTTTTTAAAGTGGTTGAGAATACATTTTATATTTAATTTTTAATAATACAAGTATGAGGACAGTTCAATTTCTGTGTTTAAATCTTCTAAGCTTGTGAATTTGTTGGTGCAGTGTACAAATGATAGACTTGTCACAAGCTTAGATTTGTGAGTATTAACATGTATATAATGTCTTTCATAGATCCATTAAAGTACATATTATAGTCTATTCAATCAGGTAATGACAGGGTGGGATTTTTGCTATTTTTGTTATCATTTTATAATAATACTGATAGATAATGTCCAGACATTTCAAATACTGTCTAGAGTTTAGAAAACATGTATGCAAACTTTATAATCATGTATCAACACTGTGTTTTTCTTTCATCCCACTCTAAGCATTTCTCTAAGCCTGATACTCTTCTTCACAGTAATGATATTAAGTGAAACCCTCACCTCCAAAACCAGAAAAGGCTTGAAATTCTTGAAGTGCATAAAAATAGGTGAAGAGTGGGATGCAATACAGATAAACAAAAATATATATAGTTAAAACATTGAAAGAGTAAAAATGGTTATTCATACTTTGTTAGCAGATCATGTATTTTCTTATGTAAACTTCATATGTATCAAACTGGCAGAGAGTAGGTTTAGATCAGATATTAGGAATAAATCCTTCCCTGTGACGGTGCTGAGGCACTGGCACAGGTTGCCAGGGAAGCTGTGGATGTCCCATCCCTGGAAGTGTTCAAGGCCAGGTTGGATGGGGCTTGGAGCAATCTGGTCTAGTGGAAGATGTCCCTGCCCACAGCAGGGGGTTGGAAGGAGATGGTGTTAAGGTCCCTTTCAATCCAAACCATTCTATGATTCCATTATCTTTAAGTATTTTTAATTTCAGTGAAACTAATATTTTTATGTGTCACTAGTTCTACTATTTACTTCATAAGGAAATACTAATATTTTCTATAAATAATTTCCTAGGCATTGCTTTCTATTCTTGGTGTAGATTATTTTTTAAAGTCCTAGAAGTCCAGCTTCATAATATTCATTTTCTTAGTGGTCAGGATTTATGCCTTTACCTCACTGAAGTGCAGGAAAGTTTGCACCAATGCATCTTACCAAGTTAAAATCACCTTCTTGTACCTTTTCTCCCCATAGAAGTAAATGACCTAGTTTTGAATCTGCATCAAAGAATAGCTTAGAATTATGTAAAGCTGATTAAAAGATAAATAATTTTTAAAAACTCAGTTTGTCTATAGGTTTAATTTAGTTATAAATTTATAATCTCCAATCTCAGCAAGTCTTGCTTCTGAAGACATTGCCACTAGTTTTTCTTGTCTGCTTTTAAACAATATATATATTTATTCTTCCAATGTTTCTTTTGATAGTTGACAGAGTGCTTTATATTACCACATAGAACATTTTTTTCCTGTCATATCATTGTTTCTGATAAAAAATACTATTTTAAATTGACATATTATTAGCTTTTTTAACCAATTTTTAAATTTATTATTTTTACTGTATTTCTCTGTGACTAATTAAAGTAACATAGAGTTTAAGCAACTCCAGATTTGACAGTACACATTCAATCCTCCTGATGATTTGGTGGTACCTTCTCAGATAAACTGCTTGAGGGTAAGTTCTTTTCTATCTGCTTGAGTTTTTTCTATTTTTCTCTGGAGAGTATGCAACCTACAGAATAGTAATGCTTCCACCTATAAAAAGAGGGAGAACTTGCATGTTGTTGAATAATTAGAAAATATTAGCAATCAGAGAAGTAGCAAAAACCATAGTATTGGACTCTGTCTCTTCTCAATGAACGGACAAATGATGTGTCCTAAGCAGATTTCTGTTTATGAGCATTGCTTTTTCATAGAACCATCGAATCATAGAATGGTTTGAGTTGGAAGGGACATTAAAGAGCCTCTGCAACTCCCCTGCCATGGGCAGAGACACTTTCCACTAGACCAGGTTGCTCAGAGCTCCATCCAGCCTGGCCTTGAAGACTTCCAGGGATGAGGCACCTTTGCTCTTGGGTGGTGTCTTCTATTTCTGCCATGAACAATTTTACTCTTTGACCAGTATTATTTTGGCATGATGCAATCCAGGACACAATATCCCATTGCTTTTTTGTACAGCCTGGGAGAGCACCTCCAGCTTCTGGATCACCTGCACCCAAAAACATCCCAGGAAATGCTTACAGTCTCAGTCAGTTGTAATTCATGCTATAGAAATATTTGGCCTTTAAGTCTTATGCAACTTTTTGAATTGAGTAGAAACCTTATGAATTTTTTTAAGCATGTGCCATCTCTCCCCCTTCTTAGAGATCTCCTTCAAGCTAATGTAAACTGTAAAAATAGACTGTTGAGCCTGCTGGACAAGCCATATTCCATGCCACTGGAAGAAAATAATGCTTATACTTTATCATCAGTGCTCAGGAATTATAGCAATAATAAGTGGTTTTTGAGAAAGATTTCTACTCTTCTTCCAAGTGAGCCAACAAGTCTGTTCTGATGATAAAAGCAAGTTTAGCAAAAGTAAATATGGATCTCACCTGCCATGGCTTGCTTTCCAAAGGAGGAAGCTGTTGGCAATGGAATGCTGGCTGCAGAACTTCACAGTACTTTGTGAATATCAGCAAAATGCATTGTGTGTAAAATTATCATTTCTTGAACAGCTAGGGTGGAGGCCTTTGCTGACATATTTGGGTCACCTCATGCACTTTTTCAGTGCTTAATATATGCAGCATTTGTCAATTATTGTGATGCTTCTTGTACCTTGTATCTAGATTATTATTTAGAGTTCCACAAAATTTCTGCAGTGTTAAGACAGCAATCCTTGTCAGACTAAAATAAATTTGAAACAACTGGTTGTTATTTTTCTTTTGTATTTTTCTTTCTTTTTGAGAAGGCAATCACAGGGTCTTCTGAAGGAGTATTTGAGCATGAGATACAAGTTATTAATTTAGAATCCTCTGCAGTCTGTTCAGTCTGTTTTTGACCACAGTAAAACATATCCTGCATTTTTTCTTCTCCAACCTCTCCACTTTTTTTTTTTTAATCAAAATTATTCCTTTGATAGGAGGTTTGCTATGCTTGTGTCTTCTCACAGGTTTGTTGCCTTTTTTTTTTTTTTCTGCTACTGGTTTTACTTTCAATTCTACTTAATACACATTGCAGACAATACACTGAGCTGTCTTTCTTGTCAAACCTGGAATTCTGGTCAAGGCTACCATGGAACAACCAATGATAGAAATTATTTCTGTTTCATAAAAGTGCACCTAAAAGCAGAACTTGAGCCATGTCCTGTACATGTGAAATTAAATATTTTCTTTAAATTTGCTGCTTTAAATAATTCTAAGAACTAGCATACTAAAATTATTCTGTATACCCCCTTAGTGTCTAGAAACCTGATAAGTGGTGACTGAAGTCCAGTAGAGTTTGACCCTTTTATAAAATCACAGTTCTTGACTTTCTTGCACTAGACACCTTACAGTAGAAAACTATGGGAGGGAAAAAAATTTCCTTTGAAAGTGTTGATTTCTGAAAACATGCATCAGGGTAGGTTTGATGAATTTTCAAAGATTTTTCAAACTTTTGAAATTTTGTCAGAATTTTTCATTTAAATGTTCTTCTACAAATGTAAATATTATTTTTTATTGTTCTTGTTTGAAATTCAGATTTTGGAATAGCTGTGGTTTTCTTTTTTTTTCCACAAAATACATTTCTCACTTTAATTTGAGATTTATTCAATAGCATAAACTAAAGAAAAAATTCTTATACTTTTTCATTTTAAAAATGTTTTTATTCAGAATCATATCAGTCTCCAAAAGAAAAAGAATATTCAAAATAAATTTAATTTTTTTGATTTTTACTTCAACAGTATATTTTGATTTGTTTTTCTGATTTCAGAACCCAAGCTGGACCCTTAGTTCTTTAATTTCTCTGTTTCTGATCTCCAGCAAAACGTAGTTTTGACTTGCAGTGAAGAGTGTGTGTGTCTCCACTCTTTCTGTGGACTTTTTTTCTGTTCCAGTTTAGACATTCCTATTTGATTTAGAAAGATGTTTTTGTGAATGTGTGCTTTCTGTTCCATCAGTGTTCAGGGCCAGGTTGGATGAGCAACCTGGTCTAGTGGAAAATGTCCCTGCCCATGGCAGGAGGTTTGAACAAGGTGATCTTTAAAACCTCTTCCAACCCAGACCATCTTATGATTCTATCATCCCAGCTAAATGTACTAATCTTTCCTTTGAGAAAAAATTTTAATTTTGCTTTTTCCATCTATTGTATTTTAGGTAAATAATCATACATGTGAAAGAGAATTTTATGTATTAGATGCCCACTGATCCTAAATATTTAATATTGTACTTGCAGCCATAATAATGCTTTTATCTCCAATATTTGTTATGCTTTTATGTGTATATTTTCTGTTTCTCTGCAGGTAAGCCTTGATTTAACTTAGTAACAAAATAAATCTCATTGTCTAGGGCTTGAATATATCCAGCGTTTTATTATAGGTCATCTATCTCTATCTCTCTTCTTAATTAATTAATTTCTGAGTGATCTCTCCCTGTCCTTATCTTGACCCACAAGTTTTCTGATACATTTTTTTCTGCCCTGTACAGCTGATGAGGGGACTGATAAAATGAATTTGGTGGGCTTCTGGCATTCAGCCAGGGTCAACCCACCACTGTCAGTCAATAGCCTTTAATTAATGTGGTGGAAAATATCTTGGACAAGAAGCATTTATCTACCAGAAAGCCACCTAAGATTGTAGCAATAGTGCACTTCACATAAAATACGTTTAAATCCACATAAACACAGAGATGAAGTAGTTCTATTCCAAAGATCAAATTCTCCTGCTCTATGTGTTAGCACAGCTCCCATGGGCCCCCTTATGACATAATTTACATCTCAACACAGTTAGTCTAACTTAATTGCAGCTTTGTGTGTAATTAATTATATTATCAATCTGTCTCCTTAATGTTCATTTGGATTTACAAGTTTTTATGATATTAGATGAACAAAGAGGAACATAAAAAGCTGTCGATTCTTACCTTGGATTTTAAAACATCCGGCAGGTTTGGACCCATGAGGAGAACATGAAAACAGGGAAGACTGCAGCTAAATATAATTGGCAATCATATTTTAATGTCTTCCAAAACAATTTTTATCCACTTTGGTATCATTTTTACTTTTGTTTTCTTCTTCTTAATTACTGTGTTCTTTAATAAAAAGCAGTGAGCAGTGGGGATGGAGGTGGTGGGGGTTGTTTTTGTGCGGAAAAGCATTTGGAAAATTTTAGGATGAATGTGCTACAAATTATCACTTTGGTTTATGTTTTTCTGTTCGCTTGGCTTTTTTACCAGACAGAGAACCTCATCCATATTATGGTTTCATGTATATCTTGCTCAGTCATCTACCTTAGCTGCTGTATATGCAAGCTGTGTGTCCTCTAAATTCACTCCTACTCTAAATTTATACTTTTAGCTTTTAAAAAGAGCGGCCTTATCTTTAACTGAAATGATTTGGTTTGTGAAAGAGCTGGATTAAAACCGTCTGATGCTTTTCAGTTGTCATCTATGCTGTTTTAAGACTCAAAACCCCTTAATTATATTTTGAACTACAGTTTCACGTGCCTTCAATCAAGAAAATTTCTGTGAACAAAGAGAACATTCACACTGATGGGCTGGAGCACAACACCCATGTTCAGGGACCACTATTGGAAAACGCTTACTAAGTACATGGAATTCACTTCAGTAATTGCACGAATCTAGTATTAATCCACCCACCTTTAAGGTCTGCAGTGAGAATTAATCACAACATACAAAAGAAACCTGAAATATAACAGAATATAAAGGGAACCATACACTGAGACGCAGATAGCTGAAGATATTTGACCTTCAGTGAGATGAATTCCTACTCAAGCTATCCTCAAGTTCACACCAGTTTTACTCTAAAACAGATTTTGAGCATGCTCTTACTATTCAATTACTTAAAAATTGTTTATGTAGAACAAAATATCTCACACTATAGTACCTCGGCTTTCACGAAGGAGAAAGTCTATCTATCTATTCAGGAACAATTTCTTCACTAAAAGCATTGTCTAGCATAGGAATGGGCTGCCCAGGGATGTGATGGAATCACCATCCCTGAAACTGTTCAAGAAATGACTGGATGTGGCACTCGGTGCCATGATCTGGTTGACAAGGGGGTGATCCGTCGAAGATTGGACTTGATAATCATGGAGGTTTTTCCAAACTTAATAATTCTATGATTTCATTATTCTATTCTCCCAAAAGCACAAGACAGAAAACAGCCAAACACAACCATTGATGCACATCATTACTTTCACCTGCCATTTTTTAAAATACCTTTTGGGACTCCTACTGCAGCTGCTCACTCCAAATGAAGGTGTAATGGCTCAGACATCTCTGTGCTTTCTCCTCTCTTTGGAGGCTGACCCTCAAAGTCTGGGTGCATGTAGATACAAAAATGCTGCTAGCAAGGATTTTCTTGCTATTTTCTAAGTCCGTGAGAGACTTTTCTCTCTCACAGAAGGGGTAGCAGGGAATGTAAACAACCAAGCCACCTGCAACCTTGAAAAGTCTTTTTTATAGTATAGTAGGAAAATATTTTGACAGTGGATGTTTTAGGATTTTAGCCAATCACCCCAAGGGGTGGCTGATCCTTTGTCCAATTAGACTGTGAAGAAAAAAGTCTATAAAAGAGTTTGTAAAATAATTAAATAAATCAATCTTGCAGCACAATTCCTGCCTGCTGGATCTTCTCTCCTCCTCCTCCCTATGGCTGCGGGACACGGTGATATACCCTAGGGCCCAGGCCTGTGGTAATAAGTGCAGAGAGGGAGGCACAGCACAGTCCTACTGCTGTCAGAGTCCAGGCAAGCTTCCTGCAGGAAGAGATGCTGTAACAAGAAAGTGATCTTTGCGTGGCGTGAGCATTACCCAGGAAAAGTGCCACAAAGTGGCTGAGCCAAGAGAGGTTCTCGGATGCTCACTCAAGAGTGTTTGGTTGTTCCACTGTGTGATGTCGGTACATAAGTTATGGTGAGGTGCAGTGGCTGCTTGAGGTCATCCAGGAAAAATAAGAGGAACTCGATTGCAGATCTCATGAGTCAGCCTTTAGTCACTTGGTTAATAAACCATGATGCCTCTCTGAAGCAATGTTAGTAAAAACCGAGGCATGACATATGCGTCTAAAATAAAAATCTAAGCAAATTATCCTTTTTTCATTTAATTTTGTTTATTATTGGGTTAAGCTTTCACAACTTACCATTGTCCCCTCAGAAAACTTTTGCTAAATATCTTCAGTAATTTCAGCGCTTCTCTACAAACTGAAGAATGAAATATGTGCTTCAGGTTAGGTTGTTTATTGTTATACCTTGTCATTTTAAAGAGAATTTTAAAGATAAATATCCGTTCTAGAATATACGCACCATCCTTATCTATATCATGTGAGGATATGCAACACTAAAACCTATTTCCATAATTATGTAGCAGTAAAATGCTGAAAAATCTTTTCAAGTGCGCTGAAATAAAAGCTAGTATATTGGTCACCCTAAGATAGCTGATTGCTCGTATCAGTAAGACCTGTGAATTTGATACCTGCAACTGTTTTTCATGTAACTGTCTATTTGCATATGCATCATTTCATACACATTTCAAACATTCTGATGTCTCTTCCCTCAAATTTTGAGGATACATATTTTAATATTTTCTCACATAATTAGAAGAAAAGAGCCATGCTATTTTTTTTTTCCGATAATACAATTATTTTCTCAGCAAACCAGATTCAATAGGGACACCAGTTTTGTTGCATATATATACTATATGTCATACTATATTGTATAAATGCTGTATACTTATGCTTAAAACTCTTATTCTGGGAAAAAGCCATGTGCTCATTCATTAGTATTTTTAACAAGTATTCTGACTGTAAGATTTTAGAAAGAAATGGATTTGTAGGAGTAAGATTTCTAATTTATCTTCACTTTCATTTCAGTTATTTAGTGAAGTAGTGGTGGAAATGAAACGTGTACATGCTGCGCAAAGCTGATGAATCCATCTGCATGCAGTCATTCTCCATCCAATGAAAGGTGGGTAAGACAAAGTGAAAAGGAATTGTCTCACTTCACAAGAACACTTGAAAAACAGCCTTTGGTAATTGCAGAAGGTTTAATATCAAAGCATTTTAAAAAAGATCTGCTGAGAACATTACATCTCTCTTTAAAAATATGGAAGATTAAACTCATAATATTTGTTGTAGTTATTGGTTAAATGGCTAACATTTTTCTCTTATTACCCAAAAGCCTGTAGGATTTCAGCAGCAGTATGCATTACTGTCTCTCAGGTTTGTTCCTGTAAAATTAGCCAAATTTTCTAACTTGATAGAAGTCATCTCACACATATCAAACAGGAGTAAATGTCTGTGGACAGAAAAGGAAGAGGAATTTCAGTCTGAAATGTAAGCTATCTCTTTTGTGTGTGAAGATTTAGATTATTCCATTCTTATCTAGACTAACATTATAGAGGTGATACAAGACAGACAGCGTGGCTTTATAAAGGACAAATTGTGGCTAGACCAATCTGGTGGCCTTCTGTGAGGGAATGACTGCGATGGTCAACAAGTGAAGACAGACTGATGCCACCTACCTAGAATCTGTGAGGCCTTCAACATTGTCTCACATGACATCCTTGTCTCCAAATTGGAGAGACATGGATTTAAAGGGTGGACTATTTGGTGGATAAAGAATTAGCTGGATGGACACAGCCAGAGTTGTGGCCAATGGCTCTGTGTCCAGATGCAGGGTGGTGACAAGTGATGTCTGTCCTGGGACAGGTGGATCTTCAATATCTTTATCAATGACAGAGACAGTGGGATTGAGTGCACTCTCAGCAAGTTTGCAGATAAAGCTAAGCGGTGCAAGTGACACAATAGAAGGATGGGATGCCATCCAGGGAGACCTGGAGAAGCTTGAGAAGTGGACCCACGAGAGCCTCATGGAATACAACAGGTCCAAGTGCCAGGTGCTGCACCTGTGTCAGGGCAATCCCAGACATGAGTACAGGCTGGGAGAGAAGTCACTGAGAGCAGCCCACAGAAAAGGACTTATGGGTTTTCATGAAAAGCTGGACAGGAGCCCGCAGTGTGGGCCAGCAGCGCAGAAAGCCAAGTGCATCCTGGGCTGCATCAAGAGTTGTGACCAGCAGGTGAGGGAGGGTATTCTCCCTCTACTCTGCCCTCATGAGATCCCAATTGAAGTGCACATCCAGCTCCGGGTCCCCAGGACAAAAAAGATGTTGATCATCTTACTATCATATTATTACAGAGCAAGTCCAGAGGGAGGCTGTGAAGATGATCAGAGAGCTGGAGCACCTTTCCTATAAAGACAGGCAATGAGATCTGGGCATGAACCATATCTGGGCTATTCACCCTGGAGAAAGCTCTGGGGAGACCTCATTGCAGCCTTTGACCTACTTCGAGCTACTGAAAGTGGCTCATAAAAACGAGGGAGAGAGACTTTTTTACACAAGCAAATGTTATAGGAGGATAGACAAGGGAGAAGAGTTTTAAACCAAAGGAGAGATTTTGGTTAGATGATAGGAAAGAATTGTTTACCCAGAAGGTGATGGAGCACTGGAACATGTTGCCCAGAGAAGCTGTGGATGCTCCATCCTGGGATGTGTTCAGGGCCAGGTTGGATGAGGGTCTGAGCAACCTGGTCTAGTGGAAGGTGTCCCAGCCTGTTGCAGAACAGAATGGGTTAAACATGAACAGTGCAGCTAACTTGTTAAAAATGGTACAGCAGGAGCTATGAGAAAGATGCAGATAGAAGAAACTGCAAAATTCACATCCTTTTGCACAGAACAGAACACCCTGGTGAAGGTTGCAGAACATCCTGCAGCAAGATAAGCAAGAGTGCAAAAGAAGAAGTAACATTATAGCTTGCTATGCATTAGCTAGCACGTAGACAGAACAAATGGAAATTGTTATGCAGAAGCTTAAACAGTGTAAATATCTGTGCCTCTCTCCAATAAACGTCCTTGCATCACCGATGCTTGGTCTGTGTGTGTTTCAATCGCTGTCACCAGCCCACGGCAGGGGGGATTGGATTAGATTATTCTTAAGGCCCCTTCCAACCCAAAACATTCTATGATTTTGTGATTCTATTATTCTGATTCTGTGATACAGAGGGAGAACAACAGCAAAAATTCCTAGTGTGTCCGGGTTAGAGTTTGTGTCACAGTGTTACACTGGAACACACTGATCTTTGCCCCTGTGCTGCTGTCACAGGGCTCAAGTCTCCTCCACCTGCCTCATGGGACTTTTCATTTATCCTTGATTTTAAACGTTGTTTTGCTTTTGTTCTTTCTCCTCATTTGCCATGTTTTTTGACAGCAGGATGCCAGAATAGCTTAGATTTTTTTTTTTTTATGTTTTATTTTTTAAAACTTAATGGGAAAATACAGTCCTCAGGAGAACCTTCCTGTCAGTCAGATGTATATTAGAATCTTCTTTTCATATCCCTGATCCTTCCAGAATAGATTTTCACTCTCCCCATTTTAAGAATAGCTTTAGTTAAGAGCAGTACAACTAAAGAACATAAGCCCTTCTTTTCTAGATTGTTGTATAGAATAAAAGAGCTTCAGCTATCATATTAATATTTTAAAGTCATGCTCAATTCATTATGGACCTTTTCCTAGCTATAGGTGTCTCTGTATTCAAAGAGTTAAAATTAAAATGAAGGACAAAAATTGTGTGCTTTTTAATTAGAAAACTGGTTGCTAATATATCATTGCCTGCTGCCATATAATTGTCAGGGAAATTGTTTTTTCCTTCTTCAGTTTTGTTTTTTTGGGTTTTTTGGAGGAAAAGGAAAGCTTTTCTTCCCCCAGTCAAGCTGTGCAAACATAAAAAATATTTATGCTTCAGTTACATTCCTAAGGGATAAATAGCAGTTAGGTAGCTAACTCTAACTGAATTTCAATGCAAGTTAGGGACATCTCCTCCTTTGCAAATTTCTCCCCCTATAGAAATCAGGATTTTAGCTATATCACATGCTTTCCCTTGGTAGCATTAGGGAGCACCCTTATAATTAGAAACATGCAATGAAATCTTAATGAGAAACATGAGACAATATATCATAATCTAATATAATGATACCTATTAGAATGTTAGAGCTCAACTCATCAGCAGTATACTTACGAATACTTATCTTCATTTTTAGGGAATTTTTGTAATTTAATGGATGGATATAATCATCACGAAGACTGAACGGAATACCTTGCAGGCTGACCCTGGAGCAAATTGTGATATAATTCATGTTTCAGGCAGGACAGGACTAGTTTACAGAGGGAGAGTAAGACTTTTTCATTTCAACAGTTACAGCTGAATAGTGAGAAAGTGCAGCAAGTCTTGCAATCCTCGTTATTTTATCACAACAGCAGCAGTAAAAGTAGGCAGTGTGTCCTTTTTTTTGGCAGGAATGTGGACAGAATGACCTGATCAGTATTCTCCGGCTTCACATTTTTGTGTCTGATAACAATAATGGACACCTGGTAGCTGAGATTTTCAGCACTGATTTGGAAATATATTGCATATATATTAATCAAAGGGTTTCCCGTTTTGAATTATAGATCAGAGACAATAGAATGATAAATAATACAAGAACAAGGTTGCTATGAAGGAAGTTTCAGAAAAGGGTTCCATAAGCACAACAAGATGTGCTTTCACATCTGTCTGAAATACATTTTTATGAAATACCTGGAGATGAATATTTTTAGAGCACTCACGTATTTGTACAATTAATATCACGAGTCATTTGTCAGAATTCATGTCTGTCATTTAAAGATAGCTGTCATGAGGTTTTTACACATCAATAATCTTCTGTAATGCAAAATATTCAGACAATGTGATTTTAGTGGCTTACAGAAAGAATAACAGTATAGCAGCCAACAGCCAAAAACGTTAAAACATTCATTTTCAACAGTATTATTTTTTCTTGTAACATATCCTTTTCTCCTATTGCCTATTTATATTTCTATTTCCCTTTTTCTGCTACTGCTCCTTATCTCTTTTTCCTTTCATCCTGTTCTTATTTTCCCTTTCTTAATTATTCTTCCTCTTTCTTCTTGACACTCTCATTACATTTATTTTTATAAAGTCTCTTTAGAAGGGAGAGAACACTATTAACAATCCTGAGATTTTCGTGCTTATGAATTTCCAGTAATGAATGTCTTTTATATCATGATTTTACATTAGAGAAAATAAGCTGGAGCATGAAAGCACAGCTTAGGCCAAATGAGAATTTCCCTTTTAAAGCTGTGTTAGTTGCATTACGGGGAGGGATAAAACTTTCTCCTGCATGCAGCCAGCACTACCTCAGGTCCCTCTCTACTCCTGTGTTCAGTAACCTTCCTGCCTCCTCTTTCCCAAATTTCCCTGGGTCACTTAGGTCAAACAATTTGAAAATATACGTACAGTGTGAGAGTGCAGCATGATTATGTATTGGCCAATACATGCACAGCAGATATCTTGGATGAAGAAGCTCCTAGGCCAAGCATTAAGAGACTCACTAGCCCTGATGGAAGACTTCAGAGTTTTCTGCAAACATCAATCCGCCTCTGTTGCTACTTGCAGATCCCTGATGTTGTTGAGTCACTGTCTTCTGATTTTTTCAGATGCTACCCCAAGGGTTTTATAACTTTTCATGTCAGTATTTTCCCTTTTGAAAGCCTGAACTGCTCCCAGTGCTTCAGCAATGACAGTTCAGAGTTTTCAATTTTCTTATCTTGTATGATTTTTGATCACATACTTTCTCAAGCATTGAAACCAGGTTCCTAGTAACACAGAGCCAAGGTCCAAACACAGCCTGGGGACACAGACAGCTGCGTCCTTGGGGGGAAGGTGACTCTTGATCCCTTCCTCAGCCTGCAAGACTTGCCAGTATCTCCATTCCTCTGGCGGTGTCTGTGGAAGGAAGTGCTTCTTTCTCACATTCAGACCCTCTTTCTGTGCTATAAACAGCTGTCGCCCTTCCTCCAGCGCTTCTGAAATCACAGCAGCCACACTGAATTCTTGTACAGTTTGAGCCCCTTAAGCAGGATCATTTCAGCTATTCTTAGATTATATATCTTATTTCTGTGAGCCTATATCATTGTCTTGAGCCTGAAAATTTCTACTGAAGATATCTCCTCTGCAGCCTTTCAGCATTTCCCTCTGTGTCTGTTGATTACAAGTGTTGTTTTTGATACTTAATTTGGAAATGATCTAACATTAAAAAAATGCATAAAATTCTTCTGGTTTAGGAAACTGTAGGATTTAAGAATATTAGTTATCCTCTCTTGTTGGCTTCCTAATGTAAAATGCCTATGTTAATGCTATATGAGCAGGAAAAAATAGTTGCAAGGGTGTTATCATTGCACATGCTTTTAGCAGGAGATCCTTTCTGTCACATAACAAATTCCAGCAAAGTATCTATGTTTAAAGAGAATGCAAAATTGAGCAGAATAAAAATAAGTAGGCACTAGTTACAGTGTTTGAGGGAAAAAAGTAAAATCATTTGAGAAATTAAAATGTTTCTTGAAGGCAGTATTTTTCATTTGCTAATTGAAAGAAAATTGAGGCTCAGGCTACCAAAAGAAAGAACAATACAATTTTTACCTATTTCAATTTCTTAAAACTATTTCATTTCCTTAAAAAAATAAAAAAAGTGACTAAAATAGGGGAAGGGCAGTAGGGCAGTGCAAACGTTGAGCTATTTGAATTTTAGGGACACTGACTCTGCCAGTAGGTACTGACATGGGACATAGCTATTGCAAGATATGCTATGCCTAAACACTACTGTGGTGCCTGAGGGTATTTTGTACCTTACCATGGGTGAAGATGATTATGCCCTTGATCCAGCTCAGTCAGATCAGAAACTATGAGGCCCCACTAACCCATTCCCAGTCTAGAACGTTTTAAAAATCAAGTTAATGCACCCAGTTTTTCAGTAGGCTCATTTATACTCATTTATATGTAGTTTTGCATAAATTCTTTTCTCTATTTTCAGGTCCCTTATAAACTCAGGAATTTTGAGCAGCACAATTTGTTCATTGGTAGTTACACAGCAGTGAAAATTATGTTTTCAGCCAGGGCAGAGGTCCCAGAGGTACCTCTACATATCTGACTCAATTATTGATAATTATGTAGCCATAGCTGCATGGAGTTCAGCATCTAAGGTGATTTTACTTCCCCCCTCTCCCCTCAGCTCTGGGGTTTTTTTCCATAGCTTCATAAGTACATTGCTGCTCTGAGGGAAACTTCCACTATATGATTCCTTTTTTATACTGGTCTGTAGGACTTAAACAGGAAGTCCAATTCTCTTAAGTCATAACACCAATCAAAATGAGTGCTAAATGTACTGGCAAGGATTCTTGTCTAATTTTTCTACTTACTGACAATTATATCATTAAATGAACAATGGAAATCCTAAGAAAGAAGAAAACTATATCTTATTAAGAATTCTGTGAAAAAAAACCCATTTTTCAATGATCCTTATTGCCTTAGATCTTTTTAATTCACTACTGTTGTGAATCCATCCATTTCATCAATCCTCAGAAGGACCTTTGTCCCAAACCATAAATAACACCTTTGATTTCTTGGCAAAAGGCACAGTCACAGCAAGCTGACTAAAGGGAGACAAAGGGGAGGTAAATTTTGGAAAAATGAAATAAAATATTGTCCTACTCTTATAAAAGTGTGGTTAGGACTGTTGTGTTAACTCAAAACAACACAATTTCTTCAGCTTTTCTTTGACAGAGTGCAAACTAATTCAAAATGGAACCTATGAAATAATATTAGTAAAGCATTCTTTTAACAAGTAAGAAAAGGTCATGTCAACTTTTAAGAGTATATTTCTAACAGGACAAATAGGGTGACTTTTAAACTGTATCAAGCTGTGATAATCTAGTTTCATCAGAGTGTTGGCTTACCTGTAATATATCTGTCTTGACATTGAAGTCAAATTGACTTAGATACATTAGGGATTTCAGAGCAGTTCCCAAATTCATCAAAGACAGAAAGCAGGTAGCAGTTTAGCGGCAAACTCTTTCTCTTCCTTGATCATGTGGCAGGCCAAAATTCACAAGCATTATCAAGGTAAATACTCAAGTGAATATTTGTGCAAGTATTTAGCCACAACTGTTTCTTTTGCAAACATCTTTTGCAAACAAAACTTTGGCATCTAGAAATGTTTGCAGAAATGAAAGAGAATCCAGTAAGTAATCTGACAAATTCTCTTCTCCTAAAAAAGCTTTAGGATTTTCAGTGTCCTTAGAAATTATATAAAATATAGTTTTCTACCTGTGAAAAAATTAGAGTGGTGTATAATTAGAAGATAGTTATACAAGTAATAAAAAAAAAATTAAATCTTTCTAGATCTGTTGCTCGTAGCTGTTCAAGATTGGTGACAGATTGGATTTATGAGCCTCCCACAACTACTCAGTGATTGGGAGACCAAATACTAAGCAGTGGATCAGCTGCTTAATGGTTGATACAAAGTACCTTCCCTTAGGTGAAGATGAGATCCCGAAGAACCCAGTATGTTCTGAAACTCTGGAAAGCATCTCAACCAGTAGTTTTCAGTCTATGACCTTAGAGATCTAGGGGTTTTTCTAAGTCTGTAAAAGGTGACTAACAAATTCCTTTCTTATACTGATTGCTCACATTTCCTCTTCACAGGTTCTAATATCCTCTGAAAATATTAGGCGGCATCAGATTATGATTGTTATTTCCAATCAGTAATCATATCCCATTTGTCCTCATTGCACAGGAGCTAATAATTTGCTTGAGAATCAAAAAAAGAGGACACCTTAACCATCATTGTTTAGGATTAAATCACTGGTAAGTTAGCTTTAAAACAAACAAAAAGAGAAGGCCAAAACTCCATGGGGGTGAAAAAAATTGTACACTCAAATATATAATCTTTGATTGAAACCTTCCAGTCCTAGAAAATTGGAGCACATGTCATAGACTTCTGTTCAGGTAATTCCTATTCATTTTGTATGCCTTTTTTCATCTTTCTCAAGAATACTACAAACTCTTAATAACGTTATTATCTGCTAACCGCTGCTTCCTACAGCAGGATGTCTTATGTCTGTTAGTCTATTAAAACTTTCTTAGCCACAATTCTTCCCACTGCTATGAGTGATCTGCCTGTTCTCAGTCAGGGAAATATGGAGAGTTTTTGAAGTTCTTGAAGTCTTAAGAAAAAACCAGCTACTTGTTTACGAGTACAGCATACCTTAGTTGTTTTTTTTTCTTTAAAATATTTTATACTAATTTACATAATTTTTATTTTAAGATATTCCTCAGTCAGACACAGAGAGAATGCCTTTGAAAAGGTCATGAAAAGTAGAATGCTTTTTCACAAAGGCATATAGTGATAAGACAAGGCAGAATGGTTTTAAATTGAAAGGTTTAAATTGGATTTTAGGAAGAAATTCTTTACTGTGAGGGTGGTGAGGCACTGGAACAGGTTGCCCAGTGAAGCTGTGAATTCCCCACCCTTGGAAGTGTTCAAGGCCAGGGTGGATGGGGTACTGAGCAACCTGGTCCCTGCCCATCTCAAAAAGGTCCCTTCCAACCCAATTAATTCTATAATTCAGTGTACAATTTCATCTGTACAATTTCTAGAAGATAATTTTTTTTACAGAAGATTAAAGGTATTGAAAAGATTTTCAAATTGAGAAGTGGTTTTGATTGAGTGAAATGAGGCTTTTTTTCTGGTTTGCATTTTTTCATTGAAAGATTTCCGTTTTTCGATTCTAAGGCAGGATTTTTAATAGTTTATGCCTTTGTGACTTGAGTATCAACATCTGTGCTTATCTTTAGAAATGTCATTCATCATTCATAGTGTGCACAAATGCTCATTAGAAAAACTGAAGATACAAGAGAAATGTCTAAATAAAGGAAATGGAGTCAAAACCACTCCATTCAAAATAACAAAAATTCAGGAGATTTTCTTTGCCATTTTACTTTTTCTCTAGAAAGTGTATCAAAAGTTCTTTTCTTTTAAATAAAGGTTAGCAATTGCTATTAACTATAATCAAGATATGAATTAAGTAGTTCAGCATTTAAACATTTCAACATTTAGAAAATCAGTAAATTATGATTAATTCTTCCATAACTTACTTGGCAAGTGTTAAAAACTTCATTGTTTCCTTATCTAAATTCAAAAATGTCTAAACTAAGAAGCCATGGGACATACAATGAAGGGTGGCAGATACCGTATTTAATGGGAGTTTGTAGAGGCCCATTGGAATATTAAATCCTTATGTTAAGTCCCAATTCTTGCTGAGTAGGGCTTGTAAACTAAATAGCTTCTTTCATATTATGTCTTTTTAAGTCCAAATAAGGTTCAGTTCAGTTACTAGTAAGCTTGTTTTGTGGATCTGCCCCCATATTACTAATGGTAGGACAAGATGAATCTTTTATTAGCAATCAGGAATGAATGTTTTCCTTTTCAATATGGTAAAGTGATGTCAAAGTACAGGATCTTGCCTTGCTAACTGTGGTGAAGAAAGAGTAAGTTGGACTTGCAGCACATAAGACCCACTAGAGCACCTTGGTTCACACTCAGCTCTGCAATTCCTCCTCTGGAGGATCAGAAATCTTCACCAGTGTGAGAATTTAGTCAGTTCTTCACATGCTAGACAGAGAAGAAACATCCTATTTTCCCCTTCTCTCATCTTCTATTTAACAAAATTTCAGTGCTGATTGAAGAATGAAAACAAGACATGTTAACAATGTCTAAATATATTGCTTAGATGTTCAGCTCTTATGTGTGCCCTAAACTTTCACTTACACTGAATAAGACAGCGATAAAAGGGAAGTCCTTCGTTATTTTTTTATGTGTTACCAAGAGCCATTAAAAGCTTTTCCTGAACTGAACAAAAAGCATCAATAAAGAACATTTGCAACCAAGTTCTGCTGATTTTACTGATGTTCCTTTGTCTCTGCAAGAGACATTATCGAGAATGATATATTGCATTGTACTTTACAGCAATAAGCTCATTCTCAGGTACTATGTGACCTAATTTTTCTCTATGTTACTAAAACAGAAGAAATTCACAACAAAATATTAAAAGCTGCATATCCTTTTATGCTCAGACACCTGTATAAATATTTTTGGCTGTCTATCTGTTTGATCCTTTTTGTTAGCACTCTTCAGAATTGTGATTGGAAGGTTTCTATTTGCTATAAATCTTCAGACTTCAGCAAGTAATCAGGTCTTTACTAGGACAACATTACACATTTCTCACTATGAAAAGAGTGTTTTCATTGCTGACTTTGCATGGGTATAATCAGAGGCTGGGAGGTGCACATTTGACATGAGAACGACCTTTAATAATGGGAAGGTAATTTTAAATTAAAATCAAAATGGACAAAACTATTAATATTTGTAAAACTCTTCCACAGCATAAGAGATATTGTAAACATTTCTTAAACTGAAGAAACAAGCAAGACACTAGTTTTTCTTAGACCAAAATTTAAGAAATATGAGAGCAGGATGTTCACCTATTGTTAGCGATATTTCACAGCTAGCAGTTAAGCTCCATTTTTATCTCATTTAGTAACGCATATGCAGCCTGAATCTCTACAATCCACTTTTCACAGGCTTCTTAGACTTATCAGCTGAGATTCTGGAGTTTTTTCACAGTGTCTGGTTCAGATTTGTGCAGGGCAAAATTCAAATTCTGGTACAATTTCATTACTTTTAGTGAAGACAAGAGTTTTATTAGACATGGCCAACTTTTTCATCAGTGACAGAAAATGGGTAAGAAAATGAATAAAATTATGTGTATTTAATATAAATTATAGCAAGTGCTTAGAAAATCCTCAGAGAAATTGCATTTTAAGTTACTTTACTGTGGAAAGAGAATTTTCAGGAGAGTTTCTACTTTTCTTATACAACTCCAGAAATCAAAGCCAAAAACAATCCTGTGAAGATTCATCAAATGCCTGAGAATGTCAACTGTTAAAAAGTTAAGTAGCAAATAAGCAATTAGTTTATATTTCTGTTTTAATTAGCATATTTATGGATAAATTTGAGTATTCAAGTTAAACATACAGAGAAACTACAGTTTTATAGCTAATACATGTACTATTCCTTCCCTTAATTTGCACATTTTAAAATCTATGTGGCCTTGAAGATAATATCATCAACATATCGCACATACTTCTATAAGCTTCCTTTGAGATCTTCTGTAACTAAACTATGTTGACCATGGGTGACAGGTCTTCCATCAAGAATTCAGTCCTCGGACTCCCGAGCAATTTTTGTTGTCTTCTGATGCCCATCTTTTAACCTCTCCTTTGAATGTCCTTTCACTCATGTTGTGACCTGAGACATACAGAGTGTTTCAGATAAAAATTGGACCTTGTGCTACTAGATTCCTGAAAAAGTAGCTCTTCTTCACACTCTGCTTTTAAGAGGTAAATTTCTTCTCTGCCAGGAAATCCTGACATTTGGGAGAGCCATGCAAAGGATACATCTTATGTATCACATTGAAATTCGATCTCGGGTTCCTCAATGTCACAACATTCAAATATGTTTAATGTTGTCTTTCTGCAACGTGTAGAGAAAGAAACTACAAGGATTATCCCAGATAGTATTTATCATTCATTCATGATATTGTGTTTGGGCAATGGGATGATTCCTCACTATATCTTTTACAAACTTCCCCAGCACCCTGGTTTATATTTCAAGGTGAGCACTTGGGATTTTATTTTGGCTTCATATCAAATATCGTTTAAGAGGCCAAGTTTTGCTGCTGTCAATACTAATTGTAACAAGTTAATCCACCCTGAAATATTAACCAGAAATAGCATTTAGACATTCAGCTTCCCTTTGCTTGTACACCAGAACTGCTGAAAGACAGAATATGTTCGACATAATTGAGGCTTTAAAATTTGTATACTCCCTTCACTTTTTTTCATATCTTCCACCAGGAAAATTTAATTCCATTTTAAAGCACCTTTTAAAATTAGAAATCTGCTTGATTTCTGAGTTTTTAATTTTTTGGTTGAAATATTTTCAGATGTTACTTGAAATAGATACTAATGATAATAGTACTAACTAGAGGTGTACTGTACTAATATGTCAAGGTCCCAGCTTGCCATTGTTTTAGGCATTGCAATTACACACGAGTGGCAGTATTTCCTAAGGTTCTTTAAAATAAAAAATGAAGATATGATAATTATCTTTTATGCAGATAACACTGAGAAACCACCCAAGTAACTGACAAGAATCAGAAAGAAGAAAGAAAACAAGTTTCCTGAACTGAATTTATCGTTTCTTGAAACTTTTACTTGGTTTGAACTCTTTGTCTTATGTTTCTGTCCACAAGGTGCATAAATTTCCTCCAGATCATTCCTGGGTTTAGTCTATGTGTTTATATGTTCTGCAGAATATTTGTACACAGTTCAAAAGTATTATGCAAATTACTTCAAAATGTCTAGAAATTATCTGTAAGTTACTCAGCTATGATTCTAATTTGATGAACAACACTCGGAAGTTTCACTGAAATCATCTTTCTGTCTCAGGTTAAAAGTGCAAGTATACATATTTATAAAATAAAAATTGTCATTCAGCAATATTCTTACAGTTACCTTTTCCATTGGTATTCATTGAGAGTATTCTAATCATATATTCATTATATGAAGTATTCATTGAGAATATTAATATGAATTCCAATATTCTTTTAATATTCAGTGATCATAGAATATTAATGAAAGAGAACACAATAAATCAGAGAGTGCACATTAAAGGGAATATCTTTTACTACTCAAAAAAATATTTTTGAAACAGTTCTGAAGATATTTGTACATTTCAGAGGAGGATCATATTTCTGAATGCACTTTCTCTGTCATGCATATTTCCTAGATAGAATACATTATTAAATTAATGATTTGCTCTCCTTTAAATAACATTTATGCTTCAACATGAGAGCATTCTGTCTCACCAGGTGTGTCCAGGATCTGACTGTGGGCAATGGATCTGAGCCAGCAGCATGGGATTTCTTTCCTTCAGCAACTACACAAGGAGCTTCTTCATCAGCTCCTTAAGATGAAAGACTAAGTTAGAAAAAACTTGTCTAAACCCATTCAATTACAAAAATTACATCTGAAAAAATATATAACACAGAAAGAGCTAAACAAGCTGTTTGATATAGATCAGTATTTCTAGAGAAAATAGAGCACTGCAACTCTAGGAATTAGTCACAGGATCACAGAATATCCTGAGTTGGAAGGGACCAACTGGGATCATCAGTCCCACTCCTGGCTCTGCACAGGATACCCCAACAATCCCACCCTGTGCCTGAGAGCATTCAGTGCTTCTTGAACTCTGTCAGACTTGGTGCTGTGCCCACTTCTTATGGTATCCTGACAGATACGTTATATATTGATTCTTCTTCAGCTTTTGCCTTCTCACTCTATGTACAGAGCCACACCCATGCAGGCTCAAAGAAAACTTTAATTTCTTTTCATTAAGTGGGAGCACATATAGACAATTAGTACTGAATTCCTAGTTTTTGTTTAGCTTTATTCTCTTTTACCAAGAACTTTAATTCAACAAATTGTGAATCCTATTATCTCGCCTTATCACTTCATGTACTGAGGGTGGAAAAAAATTTTAGTTTTTCACAGCTAATTTGTTATTTCATATATCCAATTTCCAAAAACTTTAATAGACATTACACATCTAATTGATTTTTAATACATCTTTGATTTTTTTCCTCTGTGTAAATTCTTGAGGGAATCTTCAGTCAGAGTTTTAATATGAATCTTGAAGAAAACTGTATGCAACTGATTTCAAAGGAATTTTTTTTCCTCTAAAAGGATAACTATGCTCTAACTGATATGGCTGCATACATTTTGGAATGGTAGTTGTCCTGAAGTGTTAAATTTAATTTTAAAGTAGAATTTTTTACTGCAGAGAGGCTCATAAATCAGGGCATGTTTTGTCATTCGGAGGTTTATTACAATAACGTTCAGTGCTTGGTTTTTGGTACTTAGTACAGTTTGAGTTGAACAGTGTTGTCAAACTGCCAAGTTATTGAAGCTCATGAACCTTCTCACTGACCTCAGTATGTGCAGAAATGGAACCTAATTCTGCAAATATGATCCTGAAACATCTAAAGTTACAAGGATTAAACATGTAAGGCTTACTACTTTAATAATTTAATTATCAACTGAAATGCTTTACAGAAGAGGCTGAGAAGGACGGTGTGCCAAAATCAGAAAATTTTGAATGAAAATATCTGCAATTCTTAATCTTGTCTGCATAAATATGTTGAGAACATATGCAGTAACTTTGAGAATGGTGCAAATTTAGCTAAAATCAAACTGGAATTGTACATAAAAGCTGGAATGAATAATTGCTAATTCAAGCAGGAAGACTACAGAGCCCTTGAATTGTGCTACTCCATGTTTCAAAGTTGTGGCAAGGCTGTAATGTCAGAACTCAAGAGCTGGCAAACTGCACCTGCAATTAATGTCAAATAGTTGCCTAAAGTGTGGAGTAGGCTTGTCTTCAAGAGCAGAAAGCTGACACATATCTTATATTTCTTCCATGTGTGAATGTCAAACCCATTAGTATTAAAGCAGCATATGTAGTGGGCTGCTAAGAATTTCACCAGCACAAATAAATTGGGTGGATCAATATGTTACTACATCATCAGTACAAACTGACTTCGAGTTTAGGTAATGGCTGACAAAATGATTCAAGAGGAGTATGTAGAGGAAGTAATTGCACCTCCCGTTAGAGAAAGCTCTCTGCTTGGTCCAATGATTCCACAGGAGGCTATAACTGCTGCTAGTTTGCTGAGCTGGCAAAAAAAAGCAGGGAAAGAAGGAGGCTGAAGTACTGGAAACACTATTCTCCCTTTGCAGTGACGGAGTTGAAGGAGGTTTTAAAGATACCAAATACAGTGAGTCAGAAATTCAGCATATGGAGTGTGCACATCTTCACAGATTTTTCATCCCCAAAGATCTATGAAATTTGTTGAAGATAGCTGCAGTTGTCTGACAAAATTAGTTCAGCACAGACATTGCATAAAGGTCAGGTATTTTGCTCAGCCATGTCATAATGCACAGTTACAGTAACTATTATATATAACTACCATGCCAGGGGTTACAACTGAGTATGAGAGTGGAAATGCTTTGTGGATATTCCATTCTATGCCCATTAATGTTCTTGCTGTACTATTGATGATTACGAACTCAACACCACACACTGCCTAGCACTTTCAGCTTGGGGAAAACTTCTGTATTTTCATTGCTTAGAAGAGCACTGTCTCATCCCTAAAGAGCTACCTGACTGAGCCTGTTCCTATGCCAGGTTATTTGTCTACCTGATGCACACTGGAAAACATGCCCTATCAATATATTTGTGTGATCGCATGGTGGGCCAATGGACTGATACAACACCACCAAACTATTCTACCAATGGTGCAAGAAGTTCTTGTTTCAGCTGAAGCTCTCCCTGCAGCATCAGCCCCACAGCCAGGTATTGAACTATTGTGTGTATGCAATTCTCTCAGCATTTGAAACCATCGCAGGATTGTGTCACTTGTGCCTCAGTCCCTTGACCCTCCCTTCCAGAGCTCAGTTTCCACTGGCATGCTTGGGATTCACCCAGCAGCATCATTGGTGTCCAGATGAACAGCAGACGTTAACAGCCCAATGGCAAGGTAAGGCTTGGTATTGCCTCCATAACATCCCAGATATGGGGGTCTATTCAGTTTATATGGCAAGGTGTTGGGTTGGGTCAACTATGTAGACACCCATATCAGAGAAGAAAAGGGAAGAAGTGCTACAGCAGCCCATGGAGAAGACCATGGAGAGGCAGCTGTTCCCTTGGAGTCCAGGAACAATCATATCTGCACATATCTACTCTGCAGCCCTGGGAGGAGCCCAGGCTGCAGCAGGTTTAACCGGAAAGACTGCAGCCTGTGGGAAGGACCTATGCTGGATCAGGGAAAAAGGTGTGAGGAGAAAAAAGAACAGAGAGGATGTGTTACAGGCTAAACCCAATCCCCGTTCCCTATCCCCCTGCACTGCTAGGTGGAAGGAGATAGCATGGTCAGGAGTGAGGATGAGCCCAGGAGGAAAGTGGGAAAATGAGAAGGAAGGTGTTTACAGTTTTGGTTTTATTTATCACTATCCTACTTTGTTATTAAAAATTGTGTTAAGCCCCCAGATCAAGTCTGTTTTGTTCATGACAATAATTCCCGAACAATGTCCCTGTCCTTGTCTTGAACCACAAGATCTTTCGTCTTATTTCACCCTGTCTTCCCAAGGCAGCAAGCCAAGGTTAACCCACCACAGAGCACCCAGCAAGAACCAAGTCTCCCATTCCAGTTAGAGACCATCGGGGGGATATTTCCACCCTTACAGGTACCTGACAGCTATTTCCCACCTTTCTCATTTTGATCAGCACCTCACTCTCTAGCATGAAAAAAATGACCAAACTTCTGCTATTGAAACATGAATACTTTTTTCTAGGTGAGATATTCACAACTTACAGAATATACATTAATTCTGCAAGCACTGTTGATTATAATATTCAATTATTTCATTAGTTTGGTGAATGTCAATAACATGTATGTTACTGTATAACAGGTGTATGCATGAACACGAAGGTATTGCTATCCCAGTGTGACTATATTAGCAAGTGATATACAGGATTTTATATTAATAAGAAATGGTAGTGAAGTTTTATTCATAATGTTTTAGGAGTAATGCAGTTTGCTTTTGGAAAGACATTACCTTACCTAAAGCTGCAAGTAATTTATACTGCAAAAGTCAGTTGCTTTCTTTTTAGGATAAACAAATAGAAAGAAATATAAAAAACCTGCTAAAATTTATTGAAGATAGCTGCAGTTGTCTGACAAAATTAGTTCAGCACGGACATTGCATAAAGGTCAGGTATTTTGCTCAGCCATGTCATAATGTGCAGTTACCTGCTAAAATACTCTTACAGAAAGAAATTATATATAAATATGCAAGAACTGATGATATATGAGCTGGTAAAATGGTAATGTTGCATGTTTCATGATATGTTGCTTTTATGTTTTAATATAGTGTTTCTTCATATTATCATAAGAATTTGAATTTCTTTGGTCTTTATTAGACAATGAGTTTATTACTATTTTTATGAAAATTGAATAAATATTGGATGAACAAGAAGCTTTGAAAATTAACTGCTTTTATATCTTTTAATGTTGAAGTGGTGGAGGCCTATTCTTGTTCTGTTTAAATTAATGCAATACTTGTGACTTCTCAAAAGGCTGCAAGATAACAATATTGTGTTTCTAAGAGAGAAAGAAAGGTTGGAAATATGACCTAATCTCCTATACTGTGTGAACAAGATAGTTCATAGTCATTACTTCTGGGGATGACAAACCTTACCATTGCCAGGGTAAATTGGTCAATTTACAACTAACTTCTCTGGCATTCTGGTCTTGCTATGCTCTAAATGCTTGTCCCTCGGCTTTAAGAACTATAATGCAGGGGAGGATAGTCTTTTTTACAGTCAGTAAAAACAATCTCAATCACTCAGCTCTATATACATATATAAATACGTATAACTTCAGTCTGACTTCTGCATTAATACAATTGCATAGACCTTTTCCTATAACACAGTCATAAGCACTTTTTTAATATATATTATAGAAGACTAGATAGACATAAACACTCAGATATATTTCTGGGATGCTGCATTGTACTAGAGACAGAAATCATGCATTTTATTTGCTCTCTTTTTATGTTATGTTCCATTAAGGGAGAGGAGCAATGTGAAACCTCTGTGCACTATGAAATCACAGACACAATCTGCTGAAACTATGTCACTAAATACGCCAAGTGTCAGCTAAGCGTGTCAGCTAAGCATGTCAGCTAAGAGTGAATATGAAATTATTGGGTAAAGTTTTTTTTTTCCAGAAATATGGTGCAATATCATGGTGTATGGATCTGATAAAAAAAAAAAAGAAGTAATGTTGCTTTTTCATAGCATGTTGGATTTTATGGAATTTATGGAATTTCTCACATGGGTGAGAAAGTGCTTTCCTCAGGGAGCTATTTGCCACGCTCAAGGGAAACAAGATTTCACAGAAAGTAAGATACAGGAGGTAGAAGAGACTCTGTTAGCCTGAGGGATCAGGATACATGGCTGAGAAAACTAGAGACAAGATGGCCAGGCTAATAGCAAAAAAACTTGTTGAAGATTGTGGGGAGTTTGTTACAATTTACAGTCATGGGTTAGGTACAATCAGACCAAAGGTGCATCAAGGACTGCTTTTAAAGAACAGTGTGCAAACAGAGTTACATGTAACTTCTTTTTTTTTTTTAATAATTTCCACTGTGTAAATGTGAAAATGTGTAGTAACTTTTAATTGGGTCTATTTTAAAAATCCAGTCTTTTTAGTATCAAGTCTGACAGAACCTCTCCCTTTCATTGTGAAGGATTTGGGGTTGGGTTGCTTTTTGGGGAGAGAAGGGGATGGGGAGGTAACTTGATAAGTCACCTTCATTCCTACTTGGAGAATTTTCATAGGAGACAGGCCAGGCGTATCTACCTCAAAGCTCTGGTTAACACCAGGCCTCTTTAAAGTCCTTAAGGCACACAGGTTCAAGGGATGCTTGCAGATGGGGATAAATTACTCTTTTTCTTGAAGCTGTGAATATTTGCAATCTGCATCAATTTAGACAATAATTGCAATAATTCATTGTTAATAATGAATATACTTATTAGCAATAATTATTAATAATTATTAGCTAATAATTACACTCCATAATGGAGAGCATTCTGTCTCCAAAGCAGTAAGAGATAATGCATTAATACTGTAAATTTTTCCTTTCTTATGCAGAAGTTTTGACTATTTCTCTTAAACTGAAACCAATTCTATTTTTGTTCTTTCCAATGCAAAATAAGATGCATTACTCCCTGTTGAGTGAGACTGAGAGTCCCAAAAGTATCTGCATCTTTCCCATTTAGCTTTCTACATGGCAATGATACCTAGACCTAAAAAACACACTTGTCAATACTCAAAGTAGTAGAATGGGACACACAAATCTGCTCCTGTTATTTTTTAGACTAGTGAAAGAGCCCTGATGCTGTTAATGTGAGAGGACATTCCACAGATTCTGATTTGCACTGGGAATGCAATCAGTTGCCTTTCAGTTTCAGTACAGTTAGCTTTTGGTTTGGCTTTATAATAGCTGTTAGTATATCCAAATTATCATTCTACCTCAAAACTTTAGGTGGATATTGTTCAGTGCTTTCTTTTAACTTACTAGAGAGCAGGTTTATATGGATGTAAGTGAAAGGATAATTTCCCTCCTGGCATAAATGACATGGCACCACAGAAGATACATGATCGGATGACATAGTAGTGTTAAAAGACTTACATTCATATCATTATCAAGAGAAGTTGCACTGCAATCAATGGAATTAAACTTACTTTAAATTTTGTGTGAGATGGAAATTCTTTCCACAGAAAAAAGAAAATTTGTGTATATAACACCTTAATTTCAGAAATCCAGAGTAGTGCACTAGACATTACAAAAATCGTGTTTGCTTTACTGAATAAGATCTATATTCTGAATTATCTGTCCTATCTCTAACTGCAACCATTAGTAAGCAAATATTTTACATAAAATTTGTCATGCGGTAAGTGGATACAAGGTGATTTATCAAACATTAATGTTCCATCTTCATCCTGCATATTTAGATGTTTAAATTGTGAATAATGAATTTTTGTCAACCCTGCAAAGCACTTCAATGTATCAAATGTTCTAACCCAACATTCTTATTACCTGTCAGCAGGTACAAGTCCCATTTCTGCATGAGGAAAAATAATATCCTCAAAAAGCTGATGATGCCATCTTCCTTTTCAGAAGTTAAGGAAACAAATATCCCTCTGATCTCTATGGCAGCCTTGGAATTTAACACCCCAAAGACACTGGTGCAAACTTCTTGTGTTGTTTTGTATAAGAACTTGTAAGTTCTTATAATTGCAAGCTAGATAATGACCTAGGATAGAAGCTCTGTCTGATTGCTTGCTTGTTTTTTTTTCTTTCTAATATCATCCTCTATTAAATCTCCAGCTAGAATGAATTTCTGTCATGGAGTTGTATAGTGACTGACTGTGTAATTATCCCAAAGTTATGGAGTTGGAAAGGCTGGAATATTTGATTTATTTTCGTATTTTTCAGTAAATAAGGGTCATTTCCATGCAGTAGATGGTTTGCTATTATTTGCCATATGAGTATGACAAAACAAAAAAGATTGAAGAAATCAGGTAATGTTTGTCTCATCTGCTTCATCCAACTTTTAGTTAACTCCATAACTAAGAGAGTACAGTTTGCAACATGCCAAGAATATAAGATATTGAGGAGCTAAGGTGACAGATGTGATACAAAAATATTAATAAAATAAGCCCTGGTCTGAGTTCCAGGTATGCACCAAGGGCTGCAGAGAAGGAAAGGTATTTGTGGCCCGGTGAACATCAGTGATGAGCGATTCTTAGTCTTTATGATCCCATGCTGTGGCATAACAGGAAGAAATGTACAAACTTTACAGCCTCCTAAAATCCAGAATACCTGCTCTGGAGTGTACAAACTGTCCCCAAATGGTGTCATGTACTCCCAGTCGACAGTCAATGTCAACACTGTGTGCTGAGGTGCAGCAATACGGAACTGCATGGTGCGCAGCTAAGCAAACAATATGCCTTTTAAAGGCAGCAGGTGAAACTGTTTCCATTACTCCTGTGGCACATTGAGGTTTACACCTGGAATCACAGGCAAAAATGGAGAAAATATTGGAAGAAGGAAATAATAATAAAAAAGGATAATATGATTTATGAAATGTAACTTCGGGTAAAATCTTTGTCATTTTCAGGACTGTGGTGCTTATATGGGAAGATGTTTTTTAAGGAGTGATTCATTAAAAGTGGAGGTGAGGAAGAGAGAAAATTTTCTAGTAGATGTAAACATAAGTATTTCATGGGAAAAAAGTGTAATCGTGAAATAAAATGGACTTCATAATATTAGTGCCATACCTTCCTTGGTAATCAGCAATAAAAAGAGCTGTATTTTTCATATGAAGACAGATCAGTAATTTGATTTAATCATGATATTCAGAAGAAAGAAAATATTTTTTCAAAATAAATAATGTCTATCCAATTAACCTAAAACCATTTCAAGTCTCTTTGTGGTTTTGGAAATAATTAAATTGTTTATTTATTAAGTATCAAAGATAATTTTATTTGTAGAAATTATTAAATTCATTCAGTTATTAACCAAAAAAAAACCAAAAAGCAACCAAACAAAACAAACAACTAAAATCCCCAGAGTTTTTGCAGTTTTTGAACAAAAAAAGAAGAAAAGATGATAGGAAATCTGTGTATGTCTTTAAGGTTTTAAGTGGGTTATTTCTGAATTACTTGAAAGAACTGATCAATATTTCATAGAATCTCACCACTGTATGTATTTATTTAAGGCACTTTGATCAAATTGAATTATGGGTCTTTTATCTCCCTGTGGCAGTCAACATTTCCGATAGACCAATGTTGACAACAGTGATTCTGAGTCTCTAATTATATTGTCCACAAAAAGGACAGCTTTTTAAATAACAACTGAAACAGTCATGACCTGGCACTACAAAAATAGTCAGATTTATAGACATTAAAAGTAAGGAAAGAACAGAGTCACTGGAAAACATGCAAATAATAATAAAAATGTTAAGGGGCCAAAATATCTGTTGAATGCTGTTTCACTGAGTCTTCAAGTACTTCAGAAAAGACACAGAGAAAACAGCACCATTTAGATATTTTTCAGATACTGAGAGAAGAGCATCTCATTTTCACAGAATCATTGAATCCCTGAGGTTGGAAAAGACCTCTAAGATCAGCAGGTGCAACCTTCAACCTAATCACTGCTTGTTCACCACTCAGCCAGTGCTACACCTACAGATTTTTAAATCCCTCCAGGGATGGTGGCTCCAGCACTTCCCTGGGCAGCCTGCACCAGTGCTTGACAACCTTCCCATTGAAGAATTTTTTCCTAATATCCAATTTAATCCTACCCTGGCACAACCCAAGGTCACTTGTTACTTGGGAGAAGAGAACAACCACCACCTGGCTAAAAACCCCAGTCACGTACTTGTAGACAGTGCTAAGGTCTTACCCAAGGCTCTTTTTGTCTAGACTAAACACCCCCAGAACTCCTCAGCTGCTCCTCACCAGACTTCTGCTCCAGACCCTTTGCCAGCTCCATTGCCCCTCCCCAGACAAGCCCCAGCCGCTCAGTATCTTTGCTGCAGTGAGGGGCCCAAAACTTAACCCAGCATTCGAGGTGCGGCCTCACCAGTGCCCAGCACAGTGGGACAATCTGCGTCCTGGTCTTCTGGCCACCCAATTTCTGATGCAAGCCAGGTGTTATTGGTCTTTTTGATCACCTCAGCACACAGCAGTTGTACCCACCTCATTGTAACTACAATACGACAGGCATTGTAACTCCCCCACCTGGTATGTATGTCAAGGCTACCTGCATTTATGAGTACAATGTGTTAAAGTAGACAGAGTAGGTGCATTGGACTAAATAAAAAAACCCAATCTGCTGAAAGGTTAGATTAATTTTAGATTTGTTGACACATATGCCAATTAAATGCAGTATTTGATTTCTTATGAAAGGCTCTTTACTGAGACTTGTTAAAATTTAGTGTGATTAATGAATTGTTATTGTAGGAAATGTGAGTTAGAAAGTGGTAGAACATAAAATAAGTTTTACCAGCCAAAAGTTAAGTTTTCTGAAGATCAGGAGGTTAGGGGGAAAGCTGATTAAGTTTAAGATATGAGTATATTACTTGAAAGTAACCATTACTGAAGTAAAAATCAATTATGATAAAGAAACATTTGCTTATTTTAAAGCGCCTTTAGACAAGTGCAAAAGGACATTTCCTTTTCATTGTCTGAAGAAGGTGTTTGAAGGTCTCTGATGTTTCAGGCAGACCCTGTATTGATCTATAAATTGGTAAGCCACATGCCAGTTCTTTGCAGTCTTTGACTCCAGGAGAACTTTATTTAAATTTTAAAGAATTACATCAATTTGTAGACTTTTTATCTAGTTTTAGATATTATTTTTCCATTAGATAGACTTATTTTTTTTTCCCCTAGTTCCATTCTTTTTCAGCCCACACAGGTGTAGGACATGCATTTTGCCACATCTTCAAAAGCATGGAAGGAAAGATTTTTTTTCAAGAAGCTATAAAGAATATAATATCAGGACTAAGACCAGTCTGTGAATTACTAGGTATACAAGGACAATTGCAAAATTTCTGATAAGTTTGTGTTATCGTTTCTCAGAAAATTTTTTGGGGGAAACACTGAGTGAGCTTGGTTACTGGGTTTTGGAAACCATAGTCTAATCCATTATGCCCAAAAAGAAAATGGGTGTATCCACAAATGCTAACACTGAACAGAATTTCTACTCAGTCTACTCAGATGAAATAATGACTGGTAGAAGAAAACCTTGTAAAGAAAAGATAAACAAGTTTTAGTTTATAATTATCCTGTTTAGCTTGTTTTCTTTTCAGTCTCTGTAGTTCCTTTCTTCCATACATTGTTTTCTTTTGCAAAAATATCCATTATATAAACTCTTCTTTAAATCTTTTTCTGACTGCATAAAAGCCAAAAATATATGTGGAGTTCAGTTGCACAGTAGTTTCTGGTCATCTTAATCAAGATCTAGTCAAGAACTGAATCAAGATTGCTCATATCAATCCTATGTATATTCATGCATTAATTATGATTGTCCCTAAACTTATTAATATAAAATGAACGGCTCAGAGAAAATTTTTTCACTGAGAACCACTTCTCATTTCTATGCTTTTACTTTTCGTAAGCAGTCAATTCAGTAATAGCTTAACAAATTCACTAGATCCCATAATCATCCTTAGGATTGTTAGCATTTACAAAGAGGCCTGGAGAAATGTACAGCTCTAGAATCCAAGACTACTTATTTTGGAATTAGATAAGAATCAAATGGAACCCTTTGGGAACTGCTGAAATCGATGTGTGTGCTGACTGTGACAGGAAAGATTTTCTTTTCTGTAATGGCTGACACACATCACATGGAACAGAAGTGAGTGGCTGACTGTGGATTACATATATACAGTATGTCAAAGACCTACTGAGGAAAAAAAACCCATGTTTTAGTTTAATTATGCCCCATTTTGCAAAGAAGGATGTGGCTTGCTTTCCTTTGCATAGTTTATACTGAATTTTCCAATTAAGGGCTGTTACTTGCTGATATAAACTGAAAGTAGCTAGGAGCAAGATTTCAATATTTAGGGGAGGGGAGGATCTCCTTACTGTATTTTGAAACACCTAGAGAATCTCAGTCTATCCTTCTCCAGGTTAGCAAAGACATATCTAAGCTCATGTCTGATCATGATATATGAAATGATTTTTTTTTAACTGAAGTAATAATAATAATAATAATATTTATACAAAACACAGTCACATCATTCCAACAGAATTAATATACTTACCACACTTACTTAAGCAACTTAATTTAGGAGTACACTTCTAGTTCTGGAGGTGATTTCTGTGAATGATGTGTGACAAGGGTACTTTTTTCCCTCTGTTTTATTATCATTCCAAATTATTTCTCAAGTAACCTGCACAGATTTCACAAGGAACCCCAAACATATTTGGTGATTATGTAATTAGATCCTTTATTGTTATGAGCATGCCATGAAAAAGAATGAATTAAGGTCATAGAAAATAACTTTAGCCCTGACATTTGCTACTTCAGAGTGCTTGCTTTTACAGCTCTAGTAGTCTATTAATAGCTTTGTTTGTACAAATGTGTAGATGTGGCATGGCACTATGACATTTCCCTCTCACTTGCAAATTCCAGAAGGAGTTGATTTCAACTGCTTTAAAAGTAGAGTGGTGCAAGATGTTTTTTTTCCTCAGCTGAAGATGTTAGATGATTCTAAGATGTTTAAAACAGTAACAGAAAATTCAGTAGTTTAGACATCTACAGGTGAGCTTCTTCTGTTCATGTATGAATTACAGAAAGTGGTGACTAGAGCACTCACCTGGGTTGATATCAGAAAAATCTGTGGAGCTACTTATGGAACGCAGATTCACTAATTACTTTTTATCTGAAGGAGACCTGTAAAAAAACCTGTATTTTTAGAACCTGATTGTATTCAGGCTTCTGTTATCTTCATATCTCGTTGTTATAAGGCACAGAAGCATTAATTAAGGACCTGAATAACTCGTAAGAAAAAAGAATTGGGGCGGTTTGAGCATCTAAACTCTTCTGGCTTCAGATGGCTCCTGAAGTTTTGCTAAGAGAGTCTCGAAATACAGATAAATCACTCTTAAGTGTCCAACTATGTTATGGTTCATTTGTTTTGTTTTTGTTTTTAATTCTGTGATTTGCATAATGAACCACAATAAATCTAATAAATTATTTTCAGTTTGGGGTGCAGAAATGTATGTATTGACCTTATACTATGAAGGACTTGACATTTATTTCACTACAAACAACCTTTGAAATAAGAAAGTTTTCTCACGTCATTTTCTTTTTCAAATTAGGTGATTTTCTTGGCTTAAAGCCAGGTTTATGTCTCAGTTACTCTAGATTCCAGAAGCAGAATTCTTGTTTGTTTGACTGTCTTTTTTTTGTATGCAAATGGACTATATTTTAGCAATAGGTAGGATTCAGGTTTGCATCCTAATTGGTGACTTAGAATGCCCAGCATTATCCTTCAGCAAAGTCAGCTTTTCATATTGAAATTCTTGAATGTCACAAGGACTGAGAATAGATGGAGAACTATTATTATGTTTATTTTAAACTGTCCTACAGTTTCAATAACTGTCTCCAGAGGAGGTGAAGAGCATAGCATTTACCTACTTGTATAGATGTTATTTTACATGAATTGCTTTAAATGTTCTAATTTTTAATACTGAAAGAGAGACTGTGTGATCTCTTTAAGCTAAGCAGGAAGAGTCCTTTCAAGTAGAATATCAACAGATGTGTAGATGCACAGGCAAGATCACAAGGACTTTAGAAAGTATTAGGCTAAGCAGCAGTGGGTCCAAGCCCCCAGTAAAACACTGGAAGAGCCTTTGCTGGTCCATCAGGCAGCATTCAGGCAGGAAGGAGCCCTCTGTGATGTCAGCTTGTTGTCTCACAAATCCTCTCAGGCTGATGCTTTTCCACGTTTTTGCTTTGGGGTTTTAAGCCTGTGCATTTCATTGGTTTTCTACCTTGAATTTTTTAGGTACTAATGTTCTCTACAATTCTGTCAACATTTCTTATCTTGCATGGCCCTCACAGATCTACCTTAAAATGTAGCAAATTCTTCTGATCTCTGAGCCGTGGTACCAGTGCAGGGCCCTGGATCCTTAAAGGCACATGCACAATTTCCTGCTTGGAGTGAGAAGAAATCACAGTGATATAGGAGGAAAGGATTATATGGGTATTCTGATCTCAAAATTCATTATAGTTAAACCAGTTAGCTTTAGCAAGAAAGCAATAGACATTTCCATTAGAAATAAAATGTAGTGAGGATGGAAAAGGAAATATGTCTTTCTTTTATAATAAGGAATGTTGAAATAGTCCAATAATTTTTGAAGATTGCAGGAGGCAGCTACTGCTAAATGGTTTATTAGTCTTGGCTCCAGAAAAAAAAAGAACTAGCCTTGGCACATAAGGGTTTATCAAATCCCATAATTCTCCCCTTTCCATTTCTCTTGTATATGACCTTAAGTGGCAACATCTTAGAAGGCTGGCAAACGTCTGGCAGCAGCAGATGCAGAACTGGAGTATGACAATGTTAAGTGCAATGCATATGGAAATATCTTTTCCTTCACACAAACATGTGATTTTCTATGTATAGCACATCTAGAACAATAATAGTCTAATTTAAATCTTCTGATCTTAACACTTGGTTTAGGAGAAGCAGCACTGTAATTCTCAGCTTACAGATGGGAAAACTAAAATCACAGAGCCATAATAAAAGGAACAAAATATAGAACAGAGTCTGCAGGGCAGCTCATAATTTAATTCTCTGTTCAATATTCTGTCTATGTGGCTTCACTGCACTCTTGTCCACACTTAAAGCCCCTGTAATACTCCTAAGTATATGATAAAAAGCTGATGCATGCCAGTCAGACCACCAGATAACATCAGGTGGTGAGCCATGATAAGTTCTATTGTTTGAAAAAAATACTTCATCCCTAAATTCATTCACTAAGGCTATCTAAATCAAATCAGATCCTAAAATGACATTTCAATAGGTTTATTGGCAAGGTTAGGTGTTTAACCATCTATGACGTTCTTGGTCAAAAGGCAGGAGAATTTAGACATGAATTCTCTGCCTTTTTTTTCCACTTTGGTACCATGTCAAGATGCATCCTTCATTTTCCTTGCTTGCAAAAGGAGGATACAAAAATGGTATTTCCAAATGACTTGATATCTGGAGCAAAATTATGATGGTTTTCTGATGTGAATTAAAACCAGGCCTGCTTCAAAAGCTTCTGATATTCAGTACCTTCATTGTAGTTATTTTGGTGGGAAGGGAATGAGCTCAGAGAAGTGAACATATAGGATGAGGAGCAAGGAGAGTGACACTGATATGATCTCCTCTGTGTTTCATTCTAATGTCCCAATACCTCCTGAAATGTGAGAAGAGACACTGTGCCAATATATAGTGCAGAAATAATTGCCTTCTGTGTTCGTCCAGCATCTAATGCAAAATAAAAGGATATGTCATATTTTATATTCTCTCACCACATGTATAATAGAAGGCCTTAAAAAAATTGTGAAAGATCTTGCAATATGATTTTTTTTTTTTTTTTGGCAGCAGTGGGGTTGTTCAAGTACCTCAGACTATCTTCTGAAGGTTAATTAATTTTATACTAAGAAGCTAGTCTTTCAGAAGCAGCCATCTAGTGGAAACAGAAAAGTCTTAAATTAACAAACATAGGATATCATACTCAGTAGTTATATGAAGACACACAAACCTGCAGTTTTTATATTATCACACCATGTAATTATTTCTACATATCTTCCACTACCCCAGGTTTTCATCCAAAAAAAAATGCAAAACCTTTGTGCTTCTTCAAATTGGATCTTGCTTTTTATTATACTGCTGCTAATACAAGAAGAATACTTCAGAATATAAAATTAGCAGGAAGATTCTTTCTCTGGAATGTACCATAAAATAATGAATATTACATTTTTTGCTTTTAAATAATGACTTTTAAATCTATGTTCTAAATTCCAAACATTCGGAAGCCACATTCTAAGAAAAATTATCTATTTTTAAGCAAATTTCAAGAGAAATGTAAAAATATTTTCCTGTCAATATCCAAAAATGATATTAATACATTACACAGCAGGGGTTTTTTGGGACATAAATCACTACAGTATTAGAGAACTGTTGATTATAGTTAAGCTTTTAAGTTCTGTCTTAAATTTCAGTTTCACTCTGTTAAACAATGACAGAACTGATTATTTGAATTTGAGATGATGATTAAGAAATGCATTTAGGCTTGTGTAGGTTCCTTTAGTGCTGTAGGTAACAATTTCACTGCATGGAGAGAGCATTGGTTAAAAAGAGAAACCAAATTACTGACATCTTGGCATAGGAATGGTCATGTGGGGAGTCAAATCTACTGAACAGGATGGTCCCCACAACTTTGTGCAATGGGTGTCTCTATTGCTGACAGCAGCATCTTTAGCTTGATGGCATAAGACTCTCCAAAATGTTGCTTTTCTAATTTCAGGCTCTCCACCTGATTATAGTCCTATAAGACACCCCAGCACACTCACCATCCACTTCAATTATACCACTTATATGTAAAATATCTCTTAAGCATCTCATATGTGTACATAGGACTATTCTTGGAATACTTTCTACATCTACATGAATCATTTCTGCTGTTTGTTGTGGTTAACCTTGGCTGAATGACACATGCCTGCTCAGCCACTCTCTCCCTCTCCTAAACAGGACTGGGGGAAAGAAAACAAGATTGAATATCTCATGGGTTAAGATAAGGACAGTGAGATCATTTAACAGTTACTGTCATGGGCTTGGAAAAAAACCTGCCATTTGACTTGGAAAAAAATAATTTCATTTATTGCCAATTAAAATAGTGTTGCATGGTGAGAAACAAAGACAAAAAATACCCCTAACCCCATAACAGCTCCTCTCTACTGTTCCTTCCTTCCCACACTCTTCCCCTGCCCCACTGTGGTCCTTCCCACAGGCTGACATCCTTCAGGATAAACCTGTTCCAGCATGGACTCTCCACAGACTGCAATTCCATCAGGAACATCTATCTACTGCAGCGTGGGGTCCTCCACAGGCTGCAGTGTGGATCCCTGACCAGCTGTGCTCTCTCTCTCCAGGGGCTGCAGGGGTGCCTGGCTCACCTCCTGCTCCTCACAGGATCTGGGCACCTGATGGAAATGTCTTATTTACTTACAATCTGATCATTTCCATGTCAGGAACTGTCTAGGACTGCTCAAGGATGTAGAGCAACTTATTTAAGGTGCTGGAATTCAGGTGACTGTTTTGAGTTGGTCCTCTCTTTCCAAACAGGCCATTGTGTTTTATGTTCAGCCAACTAGCTGGGGAGTTGTGTCTTTGTTCAGGGAGTTTGCCAGAGCTTAAGAACAGCAGGTGTGCACAGAGGCCCGAAGAGCCAGTTAAATCACAAGCAAAACTTCAGAAAAGCCCTGAGTCTCATCCTCACACCTCTCTTAGTTCTTGGGTCACTCTGCACACTCAGTGTGAGTGAGATTTACCACATGTCACACCATGTCCCAGCAGCAAGGGGTCAGCCCTCCAGCAGCCTCTCAACACCCGTGCTTCTCCACAGCAGCCTTCATCCCAGCTGAGGGGACCACCAGAAGACCCACTAGCAGTGCTCACTGGTGACCCACAATGGTTTATGGAAGCAGTCCTGAATCAAGCCCATTTTATAGCTAGCTGCTAACAACACTGGCTGTGTTGAGGTCTGTTCCCATTGTAGTTACTCAAATTTTAGTTATTGTAAATTGTGATTCCAGTTTATAATCCCTCCTAATGTTTCTCCGTTATCGGAAGGGGCAGGGAGAAAGGCAGCAGCTTGAGTGGGTTTAATTTTCTAGCTGTGTTTTAAGCCAACACATTTACAGAACTGGTTGCAAGGCTAATATTTTAATATGATTATTCAGTTTAAGAATGTTTTGAAAGTTAATATCTGAATTTTTTCATCATGTCTATCTCATATCAAATGATTCTAGTACTTGACTTTTAATTTTCTGTAGCACTTCTATTTTACTTTGAAATCATTTGAGTATGAATGTAGTCATTGATTCGGATACAATATTTGAAATTTAAAGGGTGGATAAAAGAGGAATACATTCAAAATTCACTAATTTAAGTATTTAAAACAGGCAATCTCTCTTTCACCTAAACTAACTATGATTTGCATTTTATTCTGGGTCAGGCCAGAAGAAACATTTAATTACTTATTCTACTTCTTAATTATCTATCTCCCAGATAATATTCATTTTTTTACTTCAGTCAAATTAATCTTGAACTTCCAAGATAACCATTTGTTCTTAATGGTTTCAATTTGGACTCTATCCTTGATCTCATCCAAGTTAAGACAAAAGCCATACCTCCCTGGAAGAAAGCTGTTTGGAGTTTGCCCAGTCGCAGAAAAATGTGGGCATTCTTAGGCAGAAATATTCTATATAGTCATCATCGTTGTCAAACATTTTCAAGACTAAATATTGGGAAAATGTTGAAGGTATTTTTGGGGGGAAGTGGGGATGAGTAAGTTGTAATTTACATAAAGCTGGTATAAGTTCTTTGGAATAGCTGTAGGCATGCACTGTGGTGGTTTAGCACTGTGGGTTCTTGCCTGACCTCCTCTGTCCTTTGCTTTGCACAGCAGTGCAAGTCAGCATTTCTATGGACAGACATCTCACAGTCCATCCTTACCCTAGCCTTGATGCTGTTGAGGAAGCTTCCACTTTGTTGACAGTAGCTAGTGATTTCTCTATCAGGAAAGGGTTTCTAATCTGGACGAGGGAATTTTGCTGCTGGAGTCAGAAAATTAATATAGTGTTGTAGAACTTTCTGGGGTACAGGAATTGTTTCACTAAATCCATATGGACGGGTGTCCTGATTTTGTCTGAGATAAAGTGAATTTCCTTCTTAGCAGCTGGTACAGTGCTGTGTTTTGTATTTAGTATGAGAATAATGTTGATAACATACAGATAGTTTGGCTGTTGCTAAACTGTGCTCACCTTAAGTCAAGGACTTTTCAGTTTCCCGTGCTCTGCCAGGAAGCATGGGCACAAGCAGCTGGGAGGGAGCATGGCTGGGGCACCTGACCCGAAGCAGCCAAAAGGATATTCCATAACATTGAATATCATCTCCAGTATATAAACTGGAGGGAGCTGGATGGGGAACGGGCTGGGTATCAGCAACCCTCCCTCTGTACCTCATTATTATTATTATTATTATTATTATTATTATTATTATTATTACTGCTGTTTTTGTTGTTGCTGCTGCTGTTGTTATATTTTGTTTCAATTATTAGACTCTTTTTATCTCATCCCATGTGATTTACATGTTTCCAATTCTCCTCCCCAGGAGGGAGAGAGTGAGAGGCTGAGTGGTACTTGCAGACACCTGGGTATAAACCACAACAGTGGGGAACAAAACTTAGTTGGTACCCTGTCACTGGCTGTTGCCAGAGGTACAGATTTAGAGCCAAGTACCTGCTCCAGTGACTGAAATGGTATTAGTTTGAATTAAATAAAACAAAAGAATCATGAGTTTCATTTGCCTGTGTCCAAAACTGTCACTGGCTGTGAAATTTTCTTTATTTGCACAGAACAAAAAATGACGAGTTTTTACTGTGTTTCTTGTTCTTCTGTTACTTTTTTTAAGGAGATGATACTTCAACATAAAAAGATCAATGTATTTCTACATTTAACCCCAGAAAGATTTACAGTGTAAAAAATTAAAGTGCTCTGAACATTGTGTTCAGACAGCAACTTGTTTAACTCAATGTGTTAACTCTGAGACATTATTAAAAATAGAAAAGACTCATCAAAACATATTTCTGAGGCATATGCTTTAGAATCACCAGAAGTAGAGATTTTTTTCTCTTCTCCTTTTTTTTTTATGTATATTTTTGCCAAACTTCAAGATGATTTCCCAGAAAGGAGTCCAGAAAAGCCAAAGTATATATGTATTTCTGGGGACATTGTTAAACTTTTGAAAAAGGCAGTAGGACTTTCTGGACATGGTATGGATGACTGCAAGAGTAACCAATAAGTCTGAAAGATCTAAAGGTAGACACTGATGTTTTCTACTTTGCATCACTGAGATTTAAATGATTAGGTATAGAAAAACTACAGTACTTAATTTTGTGATAATTCTTCTCACTAATGGCACAGCTGGAATCTTGCAAAAAATGAATAATAAAGATTAGCAGCTTCCTTTTTTGTTATTCATGAAAATTTCAAGGATCAGAGGCTTAGTAATTTCTGGTCAAAATCCAAACAGATATAGAATGCTACTAATCCAGCTGTACAAGTATCAGTGAAACACACCTAATAATCTGTGTTTTGATGTTTTGTTCTCAGTCAATTTTATTGATGATGCCACTGAAAGCATCCCAAAGTAATTCAGTAAAATCAATTCTCAAGTTAGTATAGATTTTGTCAATTGAATATACACACAGTTTTTTACAAGGTCCTTCTGCGGAGTTCTGTGGGATAAGTAGAATGACAAGGAATCTTAGGATTGCCTTTTTTTTCTTTCCATCCCTAGGCTTATTTTTAGAGTTGGCATGAAGGAAAGGCTGCACAAACAGCCTGTATCTCTTCATTCTTGTGTGGCTGCTGCAATCTCAAGTTTTATTAAAAGTGCAGTGAAAAGCTAATGGATTATAGTGCAAATGCTGAAATTAGAAAACAAGAATTCAGTTTGCATATCTATGGCTGGCAGATCGTGCCCTTGTTTACATGGAGGATAATGATTATTTCATTTTCACCAAGGGCATGAAATCCTAATGCCATACTAGAGTAAGATTTCATACTTGTGCTGAAAGCCAACAAAATGTGTAGGTTCACTGCAAATACCTTTTAAATATGAGAGGCAAAATTAATGCAAGGCCATTTCCTGTATCCTCTGCCAGAGGTAAATTTTGATCAGACTGTGAAGAAGTAAGAGCTGTCATACATACTTCAAATATTTAGCAATCTATGCCAGCACCCCTGTTGGGATGATTTTGACTCAGTAACTAGTGCTGTGTATGATAATCAAGACGTGAAGAACAGGGTGACAACCCTTGATAGGGACAAGTATGAAGAAGAGAAGACATTTAAGAAGCGTGAAAAACAGCATGTAAAGTTAACACAGAGTGGGGAGACAAATGAAAATAGATTTTCACATTCCTTCTGCTTTCAAGATCCTTGCAGTTTTCACCATTACAAATAGAATGGGAAAAAGTGGAAGGCACAATGAACACAAGCTCACTGTGTTTCTGGTTGTGGGCTTCATTCACCCAAACTGTCAAACAGGCTGACACATTCTCCAGCATGAAATATATGCTTCTGCTTAAGGTGAGCATATGCAAATTATTTGATTATGCAAATTGTTTCCTGAAATAATTGCATAAATGCCAGACATGGAGGTGTGCAAAATATGGTAGTTATATAAGACTACCAACCTCTAAACAGATTGATTTAAATGTTTCTCATTTCTATGTCCTGTTCCATAAGTTATTTAATCATGTGTAGGATTTTCAGTCTTGCAATTACAAAATGAATTCTGATTTATTTCAGTCCTTGTTGCTACCAAAAATAAGAACTTACTGTTCCCTGTGTGAAGATACACTCAAGTAGTTCAAGACTCTGTTGGGGTCAGTGGGGGTCTGGGAAAGCAAGTGGCCTTTTCCTGCCCACTCTACTCACAGTCTGCATCCACCCATTCAGACCTCACTACTGTAGTTCACTCTGAAGATCAAAAGAAACAAGCTAGCTGTTAAGATGAAGAGTCCATTCTGTCTTCTGTTGAACTATAATAGAATTATAGAATCATAAATTCATAGAATTGTTAAGGTTGGAAAGGCCTTCAAGATGGCTGAGTCCAACTGTTAATGCAGCACTGTCATGTTCATGACTAAATACCATCCCCAAGTGCCACATCCACACAATTTTTGATCACTGCCAGGTGCACTGGTTCCACCACTTCCCTGGGCAGCCTGTTTCATTGCCTAATCACACTTTCTGTGAAGAAATTTTCCCTAATGTCCAATCTAAACCACCCTTGGCATGACTTGAGGCCATTTCCTCTCATCCTGTCACTTGTTACCTGGGAGAAGAGATTGACCCCATCTCACTGCAACCTTCCTTCAGGGAGTTGCAGAGAGCAAGAAAGTCCCCCCTGAGCCTCATTTTCTCCAGGCTAAATGCTCCCAGCTCCCTCAGCTGCTCCTCCTCAGACTTGTGCTCCAGACCCTTTCCCAGCTCCGTTGCCCTTCTCTGCACATGCTCCAGGACCTCAGTGTCCTTCTGGCAATGATGGGTCCAGAACTGGACACAGGACTCGAGGTATGACCTCACCACTGCTGAGTACAGGGGCACAATCACTACCCTAGTCCTACTGGCCACAGTATTGTTGATAAAGGGCAGGTGCCACTGGCTTTCTTATCCACCTGGGCACACACTGGCTCATGTTCAGCCACTGTTGACCAGCACCCCCAGGTACTTTTTCCCCATGATACATTTCCAACCACTCTGTCCCCAGCCTGTAACACTGCCTTGGGATTGTGACCCAAGTGCAGACCCTGGCACTTGACCTTTTTGAACCTCATACCACTGGTCTCAGCTGATTGATCCAACCTATCTTGATCTCTCCGCAGGGCCTTCCTGCTCTCCAGCAGATCAACATTCTCACCATGATATTTGTGCTGCTGGCTTTCCCCCCGATTCTTACCCACAAATACTCAACCCTATTGTCTCCATCATTAGGCTCCAAAGACATTCCCTGACATACAGGGCAACCCCACCACCTCTCCTTCCTTGCCTATCCCCTCTGAAGGGTTTATAGCCATCCATTGGAGCACCACAGTTGTGTGAGGCACCACCGTGTTTCTGTGATGACAACTATGTCAAAGTCTTCCTGCTGCACCATGATTTCCAATTCCTCCAGTTTGTTGCCCATCCTGTGTGCATTAGTGTAGATGCCCTTCAGTGGGTTATTGATCCCACTGCCTCTTCAGGGAGAAAAGCTCAAATTCCTGCATGATTGTTCTCAGAAGCCTCTGTGGTTTCTAACACATCGATAACCCCTGTGTCCTTGTTGCTGCAAACTGTTTTGCAAGTAACACACAGCACAAGAAAACACTCTAAATGACAGTGACATCATAGTTACAAAGAAAGGATTGATATTCTGAGCTTAAATGTCATTGCATGTTTTGAAAATTTTGATAAATATTGATAATTTTACATCAAAATTTTCTAAACTGAAGATTGTAAATGCTCAAAATGTTTCAGTTTCCCAAATGTCCTTGAGTATCTCAAGTTCTGAAAAGACATGACTACGTCCAAACTGCTGGGCTGAGTAATGTGCAAGTGCCATAAATATTTCAAGATTTTTAAATATTGTTCCTGAATTCAAAAGATGACACAATGAATACTGTTTGGAACTACTCCATTGACATAAGTATGTCTTCAAAGAAGAAATTTGGATAACGCCTGAGTCAAAGATGGCAAGACAATGGCAAAAAGCCTCGAAGCTCTTTAAAAGGTTTAAATAACTCAAGTGAGGTTGGATAAAAGAACGAGTTTAGATAACAGAAATAAAAAATCTCTGACCTTAATAGGTAGAAAAGTTACTGGTAAGTTTGGGGTTAGTACTGAACATTTTTAGTCCACCTTTAAACAAGTAGAACTCCAGTGACTTCAGTAGTTCTGATTTATGCTAGTATAAATGAGAGAAGAATCTACCCATATGTCTTCCTGGATGCCTGTAATAAATCCTGTAGGCTATTGGTGCTACATAAATAACACAGGAGGGTCAGGATAAATTGTCAGACAGAGGGTTACATATAAATATTGTCAGAATTGGGGTTTATAAGGTTATTTTTGTGACTTGGCTTACAAATAATGTCGTCACACACAACTTTTTCACACATTATTCAGGAACAGGATGAAATAGCTGAAGTAAAAAGAATTTGGGGTTCAAGTGAAATTTCTAAGCAGTTTGTGGCAAAATGCAGATTTATTTTCAAGTTGTAATTTTTGTATTTATCTTACTATCCGTCTTTTGTTCTTTTTCTTGTAATATTGGTACAATGATATAAAGAAGACAACTGTCCCCTGAAGCCTTCTGTTGGGAATATTTCTACTGGAGCAGTCAATGATTCTTCGCAAATACTGGGTTTAGATGCACTTAAATTTCAATAGTGGGTTGAGAGTTTGAATCTTTTTGCTCTTGCCTCTTTCCATCACCACTAACACCACCCCTGCTTAATTTGGTTCTTAACTGTAGGAAGATGTCAGTGCCATTTATAGAACATTTAACTGTGAAGATAAAATCACTACTTTTCAGTATATTCCCAAAAGGCTGCAGTGAGAGCTTTTTATTTTGTAGTTTGCTAAACTCTAAATAAATAAGCAAAGATATGTTGACCTTCAAGAGCAGTTATTAGATTTATACCTCTCTTTTTTTACTGTTCTAGACTCAGGACTGCCTGATTTTTTTTTTTTTCATGTGTGTATCTATTTAAGCTCAATACTTCTGGAAAACTGAGTCATTATATGATTTTCAGACAGAAAAAGTCAATTTGAATTTGGGGGGTTTCTCCCTAAATCACAGCTAATCAGTTTATAGACTAATAAACAAGCCTTAGCCCTCAGACTACAACTAGTGCAGTCCCATTAAAGACTCTAAGTCTGGTCCTTAGTAAGAATTTATGACCAGCTGTAGATCTAAATTTTCATGGATTGTCCATTTTCCAGAATTTATGAATACAGCTGTTGTCTCACAGGTTCAATGAATGTTTATTTTCTTTCTTATCTCAAAGTTTATGTTTATATTTACTCTTTTTTTAAAACATTTTTAAATGTGTGAATGTTAGGATGGCTTTAGCTCTGCAACATTTTTATGTTATGATTGTTAATAATTGATTCCAACTAAGAAGAATTTTATAATTAATAGGGTCATTTTACTGTCTGTACATTTTGCTAATACACTTATGTTTTGCTCCAAGCTTTCTGGCATAAGTCTCTATGTATTCTTGATGGTGTGTCTTCAGAACCTCCATTAACGTTAGAAAGATTTATATCTGCACTGTAAAAGGCATATACTGTGTCTACTTTTAATCCATCTCTCCTAAGTAAACTAATTCCCAGGAATCTGTAGAAGTAGAGGTAGAATAAATTCAAGTTCAGATTTCTTGGATGGTTACCATGAAGATTGTTCTTCCTTTGGGATGTAAATTTTTTTAAACTCACATTCAATGCAGTTTTGTATTGCTGTTTCTTTCTACAGCTATATCCTATCATTTTGCACAAGTTCTCAGTGACACATCTGTAAAAAGATGCAAAGTATTGTGGAATATTCATGCAACTGATGGATTGGATCCCTGCTTTCAGTCACTTTCTGAAGAGTCAAGCTAAACTCCAGCTATACTCAAAGCCCACAAATAAGTTTTATTATCTTGTCTCATGTCCTGTCAAGGAAAAGTTAACATTGGTTCACAGTTTATTAGAGTAATGATGAATATTTAGCAACATTGAAGGACTCTGGATTTTACTCAAGATTAAGCAGAGTGGAAAATTTTGAAATTGGTGTATTTATGAAGGATTCACATTCTGCCAGCTCAAATTGTATGTGGTTTTATTCCTTCAGAATACAATTAAAATTCATTCTTATATTTTGAGGTTGAGGAAACTCTATCTGGTTAATACATATTCTCTCACTTGGTGAGAGAGGCTGTGATCCTTCATAAGCTGCTAACCCTTCTCCAAACCTGAAGGGGTGGATATGGATGCAATCAGCTAAGTGGGTCTTTATTCTGCCTGGCATCAGCACAATCAGATTTGGTCATGGGACATAAGTGAAGTGCAGATTTCAGACTAGGAACTGAAAAATAAAAAGTGTTTTGCTGTAGTATGCAGGGAAAGGGACAGTTAAAGGGAGTAAGCCTGGAAAATGCACAGTGCTTTAAAATAAGCAGAGACAGAAATTGCAAAGATAAGATTTATACGTGGTGAAATACAGAAGAACATTCTTATTGAACAATTTTATTGTTGTTTTGAAGGCTTCAGTAAGAGCTGAGCTGGAACAATAATTGCCTTATAATGTGCTTATATGCTAACAAAATACTATAATTTTCTAGAAAACAGAGATTCTCACTTGAGATATGTTTCTGATGCCTTTCCCGGTCTTGAAATCAAGAGTCAAACATGGTTAGAATTGGAAAAGGGATTTTACTTTGGTATTTATTTTAAGGATCCTTAGGTGCACACATCCAGGTCATATGCACCTCAATGCACACCGAAATGCACACCCCCAAAAGATCTGGTATAACACTATAGGTTTTACTAATTAGCATATCTATCAAAATTCCCCAATGAGAGGCTCTCCTGGATGATTCTATCTTGATTTACAGAATGTGTTCTGGAGAGGACCTTGGGGTCTGGGGCACACTGATCCCTAGCTACTAAGCTTCTAAAATGTTTCGTCTCTCAGCTTGACAAACAAGTCCAAGAGTGTAGGCAAAAAGCACCAAGAATACAGAAGTTGTAAAAAAGATATAACAAGGGTATAAAAGAAAAGGCAAAAAATCTTCATGGCATCAGCTGCTCAACTGAGAAGGCAGAAACTGGCACCTCTTCAGATATCACTAGGGAGAAAAACTATGAAATTGTGAAGATACTCTATTTCTGTGTGACAGGTTTGAAAGGTAGTGTTTTAAATACAAACAATCCATCAAATTAATTCTTAATGGATTATTGATCATAATGCAAGGAAAGGGTATGATCTCAGTTAATCTTAGTTCTACAGTCTTAGACACCTGGTTTCAGAAAAAAAAAAAAGAGCTTATTCTGAGCCATGATGTGTCTCTTTTTGTGGTATCCCAGGTGAGAAGGATTTCCTCTTCCTTTCATTTATTAGTTTCACCTACATCTATTTCATTTTTCCCTGCAAGCCCCATTAAGAAACGGTAAAAGAGACATCCACCTTGGTCATGACTGTGAGTTCTTCCACAATAGAAAAGAAACAAGGAGTTAGCATAAGAAAAACAGGAAAAAATAAGGAAATAACAAGGGGGAAGAGAAAACAATAAAGAAAGAAATAAGGAAAATAAGGAGGAAGAAAAAGTATATAGTGTTCAGGGAACAGGATAGGAGACCAGGCAATTCTTAAAAGAAGAAAGGAAAGCATCCTAATGTGAGCCCTTGATTTCATCTGAAATCCCAGATTTTATGGATATTAACTTAAATATATTAAGCACAAAACAAATAATTACAATTTTCAAAATGGAAAATGGGTTCAGGATTTAAAAGCAGTTTTCTACTGCACAAAAAGTAATACCTTCAAAAGAAACTGAACTGCCTTGAGAGGTTGTTTGCAGGGCCATGCCTTCTTTTTTTTTCTTTTTTTTCTGTGCAGCATGACTCTTTTAGTCCTGTCAGTGTACTCCCATTTGTATTCATTATGCAGATTTCTAACAATTTTTCTTTTTAAATTTAGTATGCATCAGGTGGCTTTCTCAGTGATACTGAAATGTAATAAACAAAAGTGACTCACAAGGTCACTTGGTGTCACTCCTATGTTAATAAGCTCACTTTTCCCCAATTCCATTTGGAAGAATTGCTTCTGCTGTGAAGGTGAAGCAAATTCTGAGGGCAGAATCTGTGACCATGGTGATCCTAAGCCTTACAACATAAGTGAGCCCAGTCTTCTCTCTTCCCTCTGATGAACAGTTGAATCCAGTTTTGCTGTTTATGCAAGTAAACATTTCCATTCCCACGAGAGCTACTTGCAAAAAAAAAAAAAAATCTCGTGTTTTAAAAACCCCTTCTTTTTCAAACTTTTATTGGGTTTTGAACTCCTTTAGTTTAAATGCTGCAGAGAGAAATAGAAAATGTTAAAGCTGTTAGTAATGATTTACTAAGCATGTTCGGATTCTTTGCAATTCAGCCTGTTCATTAATTTATATTTATGAATATAAATGTTCGTGTGTCTGTACCCTTAAGAATATTTGCCATAAAGCAGAAGTGGCTGAAAAAAATCAGCTAGAGAAACTTCCAGCAAGTGAAACTAGATTTGTTTCTTTCATGAGGAAGAAAGCCCATTTGGAATAGCCTTTCTTGATTCATAAATCAGCAGTAGACAATACACAAAAGTAAAGGTGTTTATCTTCAGAAATACAAGGTCATGGAAAAAAAATTAAGAAAAGCTGTTCTAATTTTCTACTGTCTTATCAAACTGTGGAGGTGTTTGTGCTAGTGTTTTGTGTCTTCCAGAAGAAGCAGACAGGCAAAGGAAAGTGAAGGAGGATCCTGAAATTTTATTTCATGCCCTGATGTCTAAATTAGTGCATTTGAGACACTACAAGATAATTCAAAAATTGAATATTAATTTGAAGAGGAATATCTTGCTCAGGAAGGAGAGAAAGGGCTATAGAATTAGCTGCTGTTCCATATATCAGAGATGCACATGCTTGTTCTCAGGTTATCACAGAGGGAGGCAGAAAATATAACACCTGACATTGTCAACATTGGATATCAGTTGGATGGGGCTTTTTGCACACAAATGGAAAGTCATTCAGAACACAGGCTTCAACATAAAAGTAAATGAAAACATCCCTTTGGAGGGACATGCTTTGGGACTGAGGGTGGAATTCAGTGTCTAATCTGAATTTAGCAGTTTAGATGCTTTACAAAATGTTCTCTTGCTGGCCCTCCACTTGTCTAAAGTCATATCTTTAGAGTCATACAGATATCTCAAAACCCTGCCATGTCTAAAATGAGCTAAAAGTCTTGTGAACTCTTGCCTGCTTACGGAAGTGGAAATAAGGAGATGGAGGAGTTCTAGATGTGCAACACATCTACCATGGAGAGACCTTCAATAATGAAATGTAGCAGGTAACTTGGACAAGCATGGCCAGGAGGTGACAGCATCCAGAACTTTTAGGACAATGAGGAGAATTAACAGAAATGCAAAATAATGGATTTAGGAAAAATTACTTCACTTGCCTTGAAAAACTGGCTCATGAGCTCTCTTGGGAAGAGGTTCCAAGACAAAATCATAGTGATGACGACAATGATGATGATGATGATGGTGATGATGATGACGACGATGACGGTGGCGGCAATAATGTTTCTTTAAGCAAATGCCAGTTCCAGATGTTTCAAATGCAAACAATTCAATTAAGGAGGAAAAATGGAAAGAATAGCAAGAGATCAACTTGGCCAACACATGTATTATCTAAATATACTTCAACTAAAACAGTGAGGATTAGGAAGGAGGGAAATACAGCAGAAGTTTACATGAACAAATGTGGCGACAAAAATGCTGTTAGCAAGAAATTTCCCTGCTCCTTTCCAGTCCCATGAGATACTTTTCTCTCTCACGAAGATATTAGCAGAGTTCTATAAACTATGAACACCTGCGACCTTGCAAAGCCTTGTTTATGGTACAGTAGAAAAATATTTTGACAATGGATGTTTTAGGATTTTAGCCAATCACCCCAGGGGGTGGCTGATCCTTTGTCCAATTAGACTATGAAGAAATAAGTCTATAGAAGAGTTTGTAAAATAATTAAATAAATCAATCTTGCTGCACAATTCCTGCCTGCTGGATCTCTCTCTCCTCCGTACGGCTGCGGGATACAGTAATAAACAAAATCAAAAAAGTAGGTTCTGTGCTGATGTCAGCAAAGGATGTCAAGTGTATGTAATGAAATATTGTCCATACACAAAGTAGAGAGTGGAGAAACAAAGAGAAATACAGGATCATGCTGCTTCTTCCAAGAGAAGGAAAATTACTGGCTAACAGTACAGAATAAGTTGAGGTATTTAATGCCCTTTTGCATTTGTTTTCACCAAAATGGTCACCTATGATCAGATGGCTGAAACAATTAGAAATAGTGATTTAAGAATAAGACCTTAGATCACAGTAAGTAAAGGACAGATTGCAGTGTACTTATATGAATTAGATGTTTTCAGATCATTTGGAGTGGTAACTGAGATGGCCAATGAGATCCTCACGTCATTAGCAATTACCTCACAGAACTCATGTAAATGAGTAAACCTTCAGACGTCAAAAAAACCCAAACAGATTGGTGAGGTTATTTTATTTCCTTTACAACTTCAGAATTCACTTTTTCCTCTCAGGTTGTTCTTCTCTAATCCTTCCTCCCAGATCATCAATTGCCCCTCTGCTGATTGTGTTGAGTGTTAGTATAAATCCAAATGGATCTTAATTAACCAAAAAATGTCAAGGTTTAAGACCTGTTTCTGTCCAGATGTACAGAAATATTCTTGTGTATCAACCATCACCAATTTTCTACTGTTTTGAATTATAATCATAATTTAAGGAAGTGATATACGTGTAAATATTACATCTACAATAGAGAAAAAACAGTGTATTCACATTTCAGTTGTTCTGTTCCCTAGGATCAAGTCTCAGTTAATATGAGCAGCAGAAAAGGAGTGGGAGCACAAGTCAGGGTGACACACTGCTACAGAAGGTTAATCTGTGGGTGGGCAGAGACTTGGGCACAGTTTTGTCTTAAATTGCTGATGCCAGAGCTCATCTTTCAGAGCCTAAAATGACTTCCCAAGGTGCAAAATAGTGTATTATCAGCTCTTGGAATGATTCATTTTTCTGAATTCTTTTAAACATGAATCTGACTGTAAAGGAAGGCTGATTACTCAGTTCCTCCCTGCACCAAGTTCAGTCTTTTGCCCACAGTTCAATACAGACAGGGAAGTGACTAACTTGTCATTTTTCTTTTACAAACAGCTGCTGGGGTATAATTGGTAAGATAGAAAATGAACAACCATCTACAATTTCTAAAGTCTTGAGGCTGGGAAAAAAAAAAAAACAAAAAAAAAACAAAAAACCCCCCAAATCAATCAAGAGGAAACAGGAGAAACTGCAAAGCAATGCAGAATTGGGGAAGGATTGGAAAATTATGTCTTTATAAAGAAAAGGAGAAATAAACTTGTGGAGAAACTAGAAAAGAACAAATGCAATGAAAAGAAGATGAGATCTACTAAAAAGAGCTATCATTGCTTTTTAAAGTTAAGTAATTGAGAAGAAATGTCTTTGGTTACATATATGCACAGAAGCAGAGTCACAGCAAAACTAACTAGAAGCTCAGCTGGCAGTTCTTTAAGTACATAAATATAGTTTCAGGATCAATTTGCAGGTGCAATTTGCCTCTCAGTAAGAATTTTGAGCTCACACACAGTGTAGTGTAGTGGCAGTTGTGTGCCTTATTGCTTACATCTGACCAATCAGCTGACACAAATGAGAGCTTGGGAACCATTGGTTTCTTGGAACATCTTTGCAATAGTGTCTTGTTACCCTTATTACAGCTTTTGAGAGAAATTTTCACAGATGCTCCTGATGACAAGTGCAGCATCATGTAGACAGACTGTCGTGAAGCAGGTAATTGAATATAACTTTCTTCATCCTTGGCCAAATCAGATGCTGCTGAATAATTTTCTCTCTTAGGGATGAAAGAAGGTAAGATTTGGTCGCAATAGTAATTTTGATAGTACCTGAATGCACTTGCTTATGTACCATACATGGTACTGTTGTGGGTCAACTCTGGTAGGCAGCTAAAGCCACCCAGCTGTGTTCTCCATACTCTGCCCCTCCTCTGGTGGGATGTGGCAGAGAATTGTTGGGGTCCCTCCCCCGCCGTGTAGCCCGGGGAGAGGGGCCCTGAGGGCACAGACACGGGGTTTCCCTGCCCCTGGTCAGCCTCGTTCCCATGGGTTGGTTTGTGTTCCCTGCACGGGCAGAAGGACCCTTGGTCCCGTGACTGGAACAGTTCCTGGGCAGAGCTCCGGCCATGCGGCTGGAGAAATAAACATCTCTGAAACATCTAGCAAGAATCTGTCTGTCCATATATATTTCCTTTCCACGGGACTCCTGGTTTGATATATGCATGTTGCAGGATCCCCACTGCAACAGAGAATCAGGATAAAAGTGAGAAAATTCATGGGTTGAATTAAAAACAGTTTAATAGGTAAAGTAAAAGCTGCATGTGCAAGCAGAACAGGAAATATAACTCATTCATCTCTTCCCATGGGCAGGCAGGTGTTCAGCATCCCCAGGAGAGCAGGGTTCCAGCACCTGCCATGGTGACTTGAGAAGGCAAACACCATCACTCTGAAAATGTCCCTCTGCCCTTTCCTTTGTCTCCCAGCTTTTATTCTTGATCATAATATCATACAGCATTGGATATTCCTTGGGTCATTTGGGGCCAGCTGGCACAGCGGAGTCCCCTCCCAATTTTTTGGCACAGCCCAGCCTCCTCACTGGTGGGGTGATGTGAGAGGCAGAAAACGCCTTGGTGTTGTGTGAATGCTGCTCTCAATAGAGTGTTGTCAACACTGTTTTCATCACAAACACAAACCACAGAACTATACAAGGTACTACGGAGATTAACTTTATTCTAGCCAAATGCAGAGTCAGTACATATATAGTGTATCAGTGTAGTGAGTTGGTTTATTTTCATTATTTGGAAAATGAAGCAAACTAACAATTACAAACTATCTGCTTTACATGGACTTAGGGACAAAGGTATAATCACACATTCATAGCCACTACTCGTCTAAGATGTTCAGAGAAATAACTCTTTGATGTGATCGTGATGATCTGTAATCAATTTATGATTAAGATTTTATCTTATTTACACAATGGGACACTGTCCTGAACACCTTGCCCTGGCTGACCACGCTTAAGATGGTTTAGGAGATTATTTCCAGAGGTCCCTTTCTCAGTCTGTGTTCTGTTATCATAACTAGATAAAGGTCTCATCTGCAATGAGCCCTTTCTAATAAAAAAGAGAGAAAAGAAAATTTTCTTTTCTCTTTTACTTTATTGCCACCCGTCCAAAAACCTCCCTCTGTAATGTCTCTTGGCCATCTCTCCCTTAACATCTCAGTAATAATGTAGGTTTTTAAGGAATTTCTCTTAACCAGTTATTTTTTTTCTTTTTTTGCTTCAGAGTGGGATGAAGGACACACTAAAACATAAATCTATCAGTTCAAATACAGATCTGAACTTTCTTGAAGTTAAGCTATATTTCAATCTAGATTTTGACAGATATTTTGGGGGGAGGTCTTTGGGGCTAGAGTCAAGCAAGCAAAAAGACAAGGAATGGACACATTGAAGAAAAATTACTGCTCTGTTCTTTAATAAAGGCAAAAGAACATCTCTTCAATGTTTTTTATCAATGCCTGGACACAGAAGTTGAGTGCATACTAAGGACATTTGCCAACAGCACTAAATTAGGAGGAGCTGTTAGTTTCTCAAGGGTAGGGAGTCCTTACAGAGATTTTGATAAATACAAGTGCTGGCCAATCCCCAGCAATATGAAATTCTAACAAGTAGAAATGCTGGATTCTGCACATGGAATGGTCTAATCCTGAGTTATGGCAAGAGTGAGGGACAAGAGGCTGGAGTGCAATCCTGCAGAACTCATCTGGGGATTTGGGTCGGTGGTAAGATCAATATGAGCTAATAACGTGTCCTGGTGGCAAAAAGGGCCAACCTAATCTCAGGGCACATATAAGCACAGTTGAGAGAAGTGATTGTCCCACTGTATTCAGCATTGGTGCAGCCTCCTCAAGAATTCTGTGCAATCTTGGGCTCCACGATATAAGACTAGAAAAATAGCAGAATGTGTCCAAAGAAGCACAGAAAAATTAGATATATGGGTTAACTTAAAATATGAGGTTTAACTGTTTGGTTGTCCTGTGTGGAGCCAGGAGTCGGATTTTCTGTGTGGATCCCTTCTGTTTAGCATAGTCTATGGATGTATGAAAAATATTTCACATTTCTAGATTTCAGCGTTCATACTTTGGTAGGACACTGGTCTCCAGTCAAAACTTTGTGAGTTTACATCTACAGGTCTTCATTATTTGAGGTGTTGAGGCATAAGCCAAAGTTTTCAAGTGATTATCTTCCAGCTAAAGCATTTTGACTGAGAATACATGTAGTTATAAAACATCCCACTTTCAAAACAATATGTATTGACCTGTTATAATACTGACTTTGCATGTTGGATATGCTTAATTTCAAAAATGGAATATCCATTAATCAATATTGACATTTTTAGTGGCAATGGAAACCCAGTGAGGTTTGGATTATTTTGCATTGCACCAGAATATATTAAAATATGATAAGATGTCAAATTTTGTGATTTTTTTTTTTTTTACTTTAATGAGAAATACAATTCAGTGGTTTTCCTCATGAAGAAAAAGAGACTTAGCCAATTACTAGAATTAGAAGTTTTAAAATTTTTCTATTTACATGGTTTCTACAGAATCAGCCAAGGTTAACATTTGTGGTTGAGAAAAACAACAGAAAGCAATGTTTATAACCACGTATCTAATTCAGTTTACAGCAGAAATTTCTGTATCTCCTATGTCTGCATCTACACAAGACCTTTACCCTGCTGAGCCAGAAGTGATGACAGTAAAACAGCATGGGCTTATGAAATTAAATAAGTGGTTTTGAGACGCAATTAATTCCTTTATCTACAAATTACTTCTGGGTTTTAACAAATGTAGATTGTCAAATGCTTTCATTTTGGCTAAAATTAGACTGCTACCTTAGCAAATTTTGAGCACTTGAAGATCAACTTCAAAATCTGGCTTACTCAGTATTTGGTTGGAGCAAGGTGACCTCTAAGATCCCTTCCGACCGAAACCATTCTATTATCTTACGATTTTATGATTTTACAGATAGCAAATACTGTACTATAGTGGAAGTAAGACAGTTAAATATTGTATCAAAATTACTTTTACGTTCACAGCTATGCTGATCTTTGTGCATCAGTAGCAAGACTACCCTACCCCATGCAATGCTAAGCAATGGTTTGTTATTATGACAAGTTAAAGCTACAAACATATTGTTAGATTCTGTGCTTTATTATTACACTAATCTATCCATATAAATACTTTTTCCTTTCTGCAATTTATTGAGTTTATTCAGGAATTAAATATTAACATAAGAAATACAAAAGCATAACATTGATTTAGTAAACTATTCATAATGTGGATAGGATTCACTCCTGTGTCTAGAATTACTCCATAGTAAATAGAAAGGATCTTCTCCAAGAAGAGATTTTAAACCAGAGTATTAGAGAAAGTGTCTTGCCTTACCTCTTAGAGAAGTTACCTTTTTCCACAGTCTATGAAAGTGCTTCTTTTCTATGCCAAAGACACCCTGTCCTATGATAATCAGACAGCCAAAGAAAAAGAAGCTGGTTATCCCTTATCTCCCACTGTGCCAGAGTCTCCTCAAAAGAGCATTCAAAGTCTGCTTACTTGTATATTGAGAATGCTCACAATAAATATACCCCAATTCCATAATCTGTAAGGGAGGTCCTTAACACCTATGTGATTCAACATTTAAATTCCTTACTGGCATTTAACCTCTCAATACTTTCGAGGTCAGGGTCTGAGTGGCTGTTGATCCATAAATGTATCTCAGAAGCTGTAGGCCTCAGATGCTCAGCAGGTGGTATCTAACCAGAAGGCTGAAAGTTAGACAGCCTCGGGCACATTTGTACAGCATAATAACTGGAAGGAGTCTAAATCTACTAGAAACATTTTAATGTTGACGCTGCTATCAGTAAGAGCTAAAGAAAACCTTGAACACTGTAAAGGCACAAAGATAA
>NW_008236177.1:393987-417253 GCF_000691975.1 Corvus brachyrhynchos
AAAACATACCTCTGGGTTTGGTAATTCCTCCCAAGAAGAGGTCAATTCCAGCAAGCATGTAACAATAGAAATCATATTTTGCACACAAAGACAACTTGCCTGTGGCTATTACTTTATGTAAGTAGGTTTTATGAAATATAAATGCCATGGTTAGAATCCTAAGAGACTGAGAAACCTGTGAGTAACCCTCCATTCAATCTTGCCTAGAAAGCCATTCCTTTAAGCAGAGTTGGCAGAAAATGAGTCAATAAAATCTCAGTATGTGACATTTAATCTCTGGCATGGACCACAATCTTGAGATGACTTACAACTCTTTTTTTTCCTGATGAGTTACTAGAATAGCTTTGCAGAAATGTTTTCTTACTTCTTTTGTACTGGGGAAAGTAATCCTGTGCCAGCTTCACAGGGGCTGATGTCCTGGCACATCTCTAAAAACATCGGAAACTTGTTGTATAGCGCTCTTTGCTACTTACCACTTCAGAATGATTGGTTATGCTGGATTTCAAATGATTCAGCAATAAACAACATGATGTAATTCCAGTTACATTTTTTTTTTCACAGCTTTTTGCTAGTTAGTGAAAATGTGATTAATTTCAGATATAAGAAAATATTTGCTGTGAGACTTGGGTATTTTCTATTTCAGTGGGAAAGATATTTTCCTTCACGGGAAGGGAAGACCTGATATGGCACTGCCAACCAGGAATTATTGTCTGAGTAATTTCAAAGAGACATCAGCATCTCCAGAACAGAATAGGGCAAACAAAAGTGCAGTGTCAGGAAGAACTAACCAAGTTGTTTGTATAAATAAGTGGTAATTAATATGGCGAAGAGGTTATAGAATCTGATTGATAACATGGATGGATTTGGGACATAATGGGACTAAGGTTTACCCAGGTTAATAGTGTGTTTCAAAAACACAGCAGAGTTTTCATCTAGGAGTTCTCTGATGAGAGACATGGTCAGCTGAATTGGGTAGATGGAAAAAATTGGAGCTGATGATGCACATACACCATTTATCTCTTATGCTGTGAGTTTTCAACTATTTTATTTTAACCTTGATAAAACCCTGAAAAATAGGATACTGGATGTTCTTTTAAAAAGTGACCACACTTGTAAATTAAAAAATGTGCCATTAACATGTTAAAATTTTCCCATTGTAGTTTTAGCCTGTGTCTTCCAGAAGCCTCTGAAACAAGTTGTAGGTATTTTCCAGAAGTCAGTGCATCAGCAAAGGAGGTTTTGTCACTAGACATCCTGATGTGAACATTCTATTTCAGAAGATAAGGAAGTTTAATTGTATAGCGACAGGACTCTGAGTTTTGTCTGGCTCAGCACTGCAAAGAACACAACAATTTATTAGTGAAGATGTAGCTTCAGAGACTGGACTCCAAATGTCTGGGTATTTAAAAATTTACAAGATATTTTTCCACCTATCCTCATGAGCCCTTTTGAAAGCTGCTGTCTCAGTGATGGTAAAGTGAACATAAGCATGGAAAGCTCTGTTACATATGCAAAACAGGAAGGATGTAACCTGTACCCTGAGAATCTTAAAGCCCATGTCCCAGTGCAATAATGGAGCAGGATTTGTGCCAGTTAATCAGCTTTATAGTTTATTCCCTGTGACATTAGGCATTTTCAAGTTTTAGGGGAGGGTTTTTGACAAATTCTACCCACAACACACAGGTCAGAGCAATGTGCTTCACTTCCACACATTTACTTACCTAATCTAACACATGTATAAGCATCCTATATAGCACACTTTGATATTATTCTCCTGCTGTTACCGTAAGGAAAGGGAAACTCAAGTCATATAATACAGAATCTATTAAACCTTTAATATGCACACACAAAATTTTGATTGTATAGGTACACTCCATTCACACAGTATACATTCACTTGTTTCCCCCAAATCTTAATGCTGAACACTCTTGTCGCATGATTTTATTTTGAAACTCATTAAAGATTGTGGAAGCTGGTCTGGGTCAACAGACAACTTTCCAAATTATTGTTATGTACTTTAGATCATTGATTTGTTGGGGTTTTTTATTTGCTTTTGTTTTCAGGTTTTTTTAATTTGATTCGTTTTTGTGGGTTTTTTCTTGGAGGGGGTGTTCAGGAAAATTACAAGCAGTGAGAGATCTTGGTGCTGTGATATTGCACTGAGTGGATATAATATTAGCTGTTTCTTCATTGCACTGCCCTTTGGAGGTGAATACTTTCTTAGACCTGCATTTAAATTGCAATCTGTGTTAGCCATATCTAAGGATAATAAAAAGACTAGAACATTTGACAAATATGAATGTTATTTCATTAATTTTTATAACTTTAGAAAAGTGTCATTAATGTAAAAAAGGTCCATATATATCCCTTTTTGAGGTAGGCCATCACTAGAAATAACATAATGATGTTAATTTTCTAATCACTGTCGCATATATATAAAGCATAGCAATTGATATTGTCAGCAATTTCAGTGGAAATATGTGTCAATTAAATTCACTTGGTATGTATGAGAAACTGCCACTCATATTATAGCACTTGGAAAAATTTACTGTCATCTTAATTACCCTGGTGAATTTGAAAAATATAATCTCTAAGTTCTGTACTTAAAAATAATGGCATTTATTTAAGTTATTAGAAGATTTTTTTTTTTTAAGATTTCTTTTAGGTTGAAAGCACCATTAAAAAAAAAATAATCTTCCTGCACATACTCAGAGGTAATGAAGATCTGACATTGCACAAAAACTAGGTTCTAGAGTGCTTCAGTAGTGTTGCCCTTGATGTGCAAAGGAGCTTTATGTTACTACAAAGACTATTGGATTGCATCTTACCATTGGGAAGGATAACATTTCTTGAGGTTTCCTTCTGCAGAGACAGCATTTCTCCTTTTAAAACAGGAAACTGTTTTTAACAGTCAGTGGAATAAGCCCGTTCAGGAAAACTGTGATGGTCAAGCATCGCTTGAAGGAAAATGCCTGTCTTTTAGGTTACTTGGATGGAAATAATGTACAATCTAAGCATCAAAAAGGTATAGAAAAGAGAAGTTTTGATGTTTCTTTTGTTGACTGAAAACCAGAAATGGCAGGATAAGAAGATCAGATAGACAGACATGTTACAAAGATTAGGTTTGCAGAATATTATGCTGTCTACAGTGTGAAATTAAGAACTAAAAGACAAAGCCCATTTGCCTCACTCAGAGCAGTTACTTTCAATCAATAAAGTCACATTAGTGTACAGACTTTCAGGATCAAGTATTCACCTTACACTGCTGAGCAGCTGAAATGAATAGCTGAAATGCCAACTGAGCACTCACAAGCCTTATTGGCTTCACATTGAGTTGTAAGTGCTTGTCATTTCCCAGATTCAGATCTTTCACGTGTAAAGCTCCCAAAAAAATCAATGCTTTCTGTGTGTCTGGACCACAGGGAACTTCACACTACTATCTTTGATTTGTGTCTGTAGATATTAATGGTTTTACTATGGAGAAAGCAACTTCTATACATGTCCCACAGTCCCAGATTTTTTAGTCCAGGTAACTTCTTGGACACACTGTAGCTCTCTCCTCTCTGCTCAGCTGGCTTTAAATCCTGTGTTAAAATGGGATGGGAAATGATTAGTGCAGCTCCAAGGCAAAGAAAAAAAGCAACCTCTTTGTCCCGCACTATAGATACTCACAGTGACACAACACACATTAAGAGCTGATCAAAACTGAGAAGAAAAAAAGTAAATTCATTTCCATGATATCAGGGCTTTTAGGCAGGCAAGACTGTCCAAATAAGGAATGACATCCTAAGCCATTGAGATTATTTTTCCGAGTTATTTGGCACAGGTTCACAGTTGCTTATATACTAGAATACTTCAACCCACAGCCTCTGCAGAACTGAACAGGACAGGTTGTTCAAGCCACAGGTTACTACCATAGACTAGTAACACTTCATTCTTCAACTGCAGAAGATGTGGAGCTCTATTACTTTTAAAACTGAAAAGTACATGTGCTGAGGTTTCACCCTTCCACCCCTCAAGGGGAAAGAAGTGGGAAGGAGGCATCTCAGCCACATTCCTCATGTGCAACTTACTGTGCATGTTAAGAAAGCACCTAGCTTTGTGTAGCGGGAATTCTCTAAAGTAAAATATATTGCATTGTTTCCAGCTCAAACAAAACCTCATTATTGTCAATTTTATTCCATATCTCCTTAGCAAAACATTCTGAGCACACAGCCAAATCTTAAATTGCAAAAGATATCAGTTCTATAGGGATTGATGTAGGCAAAATGCTTTTAGAATAAAGCAGTGCTTGACTCCCCATCCTAGATCAGTACATGTAGCATTAATTTTAAAATAAGGCAAAATTACAGCATTAAAAAGACAGAAAAATACCCCAGAGCTGTGGTTTGGAAAAACTGGAACTCCTGCAGAGAACATAATTTCACATCAGATCTGTGTGAGTTAACAGGGAATATAATGTTGAACATAACCAGAAGCATCTGAAAGTGAATCCCATTTCGGCAATAACTATTTCTAATAGGAAAAGGAGGATTGAGAAAGACAGCCCTTATTACACAGCCTAATGTCTTAATACTCTGGCCTATTAGTTTTCTGACATCTACCCACTGCAGTTCTATTCCACCTTATGTAAAATACCAGGGGTTTTAAGGTGCTGAACTCGTGTTGCATAATTTAAGCTGCTGTGGTGAGGATTCACCTGACCCTCCTGCTGTCGGAGTCCAGCAGGCTGGAATTTCCATACCACACAAGAAGTATTGTACAAGACATCTCTGTTCATGAAGTTCTACATTTTCTATCATGGTAAACTTGTATGTAGCAGACAGATAAAGACTGATTGTAGAGGTGATACTTCATGTCTATATTATTGTGCTTCTTAGATTTCAGTATTAAATTGCTAAACATTACAAAAATGTAATTTGTTTTCATTTACAATAGCAACAATGAGCTGAGAAAATACTACTTCTTCAATCAGTTTTGATCAAGAAATTTTATTTATGAAGCTAAAAACTATAATGAAAACTTAACCCAGTTGAAGAAAATATTTTCTTTTTCCCTGACATAAACCTGTATCATCAGTAATATCGGATGTGAAGGTTTTTTTCTGCCACAGAAATTTTATAAAGTCCAGAGTATTACCTAGTAACATTTTCAAAGTGAAAACTGGAGTTTTGTTTTTTTTTTTTTCTTTTAATTAAATTTAAGCTGTTTCTGCTGGTCTTATCCCAAAATTATTCTAATAGAATGAGTCCTTGTAGTATAGAGGGGTTAGCTAGTACAGCCCATTAAAGTGATGGCACTAAAACCACAGTGTAATATTTTCAACTACTGAAAATAAGGAAAGGAGAAAAATGTTCCTTTACAGACAAAAAGAGAAGTTCATTATAGCTATCTGGATAAAAATATTTATACTATGATCTAACTACAGCAAATATATTTTTAATCCAAAGCTGTTTTTTCCCCCCAAATCAGCTGATAAACATTAAGTCAAATCAGGGCCAGTCCTGGGGAAGTCCACTGCTATTTCAAAATAATACTGAACTTTGTTTAGTTTCACACTTAGTTCCTCATAACTTGACCTGACTCTTCCAGAGCTTCATTGTGGAAGTTATTTATTTAAAAACTGTATCTTCAAAATATAGCTACCTGTCTGAAACCCAAAAAACAAGCTCTTTTAATCATCAGCTGTAGATCCTGATGAACCTTGTTCTGTGCTGTAACAAATATGCAGCAGACACTGAGGTTACTGCTGTTTTATAACTCGTGTATTTCTAGTGAAAAAACTCAATAATATCTTAATTCAGAAAGTATGGATTGCCCTCAGTTGTCTAAAGATATGAGGTCCTAAGAAATTTCGCTTTGGGAATTACTGTGGTGAATATTGCATCTTTGTCTCCATAGCATCAGATAGCTGAGAGTGGATTGCCTGATCTCTAAAATCCTTTTTGTGTTTTGAAATGCTAAATACAGGAGGAACTGCGCCAAGTCTGATTGGTGCTCCAGTTTGTCCTTTGTGAACCAACTCCTGTTTTGCTATTACACTCTCATGCTGAGCAGCCAAAGAGGCTCTCAGGGTGTAGTGCAACATTGCTCTTTGAATTGCAGAGGGTGATACTGGGAAAATTCCTATTAATCAGCTCCCAAATCAGCACTTTCCTTCGTGTGCTTTCCTCTCATCTTGTAATTTATTTTCCTGCATCCTTATTGTCAATCAGTTACCCAGATTGGGATAGTGTATCAAATACTTCAAAAGACTGCAGGTTTTCAGGCTTTGTATGGATTTTTATTTACATGAAAACCTCAATATGCATTATTGTGCAGGATCAAATATATCCACAGATAAGTTTTTATGCTTTTTGTTTTGTTTTGTTTCTGAATTGCGCAAAGATTTTCAGGCACATTGTAGCAAATTGTAGATGGTCTCATTACATAATAAAGTGTGATGTAATTCTGATTTTCTACTTACAAAAAGGTCATCAATGCAGGAACTCTGGTCTCTAAACCAATTTGCACCAGATTGTTTTCAAAATGGAGTTTTTAACCAAAGCCCTTCAGAATGCTTTCAAAATTATCTCTCCTTGAAAATATTAGCTCTAGCTTATAACTCTAGTTTATAAAGACTCTAAACTGACTATTTCTTGCATGTTTTAAAATTACTTTATGCTATCTCCTTAGCCTTTGCTAACATACAACATATACCAACAGTGACAGTGCTTTCCAAGCACCAACCTGTACAGACAGCCTGGGAAGCTTTCCCAGGTAACTCTTATCTTGGTAATACCATGAATTCTAACTTCTAGTGCTGGACTTGATCCTGAAATAGTAAATATTCAACAGTTTGGCCAGGTTCAAACATTAAACTCTTAAAACTTGTCATCTCTGAAGAATCAGATTTAAACCTAGTATGTTAACTCCTGATAAAACAACCAACCAACCAACAAAAAAATCCCCAAATTAAAAAAAAAAACCAACCCTCAAGTAACCAAACAAACAAAAACCCACCAAAAAAACCCCCAACCAACGGAGCAAAAAAAGAAAACAACCCTGTAGGAGCCCAGAGTGCCGAGAATATTTCTCTGCCTGTTTTTAAGGGCCCTGAACAACACTGGTTTAGCTTCAAACCTTGGAAAAAATTACCAGTAGTCAGACAACAACTAGAAAATACAGTGGTGTGAATTAGGTGATAGACTACTATGTAAGATTGTCACAGGGTGAAAAATTTAGAGGTTTAGGGCTTGTCTTTGTAGTACATAGATAAGAGTAAAAAAAATCAAAATGGAGGATTGTTGTTGTTCTCTAAACCTTCTTCTCCTTCTTCTACTACTCCATGTTCTGCAGTAAAAGTAGTTTGGAATGATTGGATAGAAAATTCCGCAGTTCCTGCCCGTGTTACTGAATAATTGGTAGGAAAGTGAAAATAATGTACGTTTTTAGTAACTATTGGTTAAAATATCTTTAAAAGGCTGTGTAAATCTTGATAATTGTCATCACTCCTACTTTTCTTCCTTCTATGCTGTACCTGGGTCACGCTAGTGGCTCTGTTCCTCTGATAAGACTTAATAAACAACTATCTGGAAGCACTGAAACTAAAGGAAAAGTCTTGGCTTTTCTTTGCAACTCCTTGCAAGGACTTTCAGTAAATTCTCTCCCATCCAGAGGGACTTGATTTACAACATGGTAAAGTGTCACAACCCCAAAAATCCTAACCCTAGTCCAAAGCCTACTCAAAATTCAGAAATCCTTGCTACTTCACAGCAGCCATTTAATCGGGTTATTCAGGCAGATGCCAGCCAAAAACCCCCCTATTCCTAGTTCATATCACATGGCAACTCCAATCATCCATCTCTGCCAGAGCGAACCTCTAATTCTTCATTTAGAATAAGCTTCAGCTTACTGACTCTTCCTGTACAGAGGCATGAACCTCCTGTCTATGGAGGGAGATGGGGGAACTGAAAGAGAGATGAATTTTGGGATCATGTCAAGTAGAGGGGATGAGGTGATTTAAAAGAAGCCGATTATTAAATTTATAATGTCTTTAGGCCGTGCTTCAATTTTGTGGTGGTGGATACGTTGTTAATTCCTATTATCAGGCAGCAGAAAAGCTGCTTTTTAGAAAGGTTAAGGTGAGCCCACAAAGATTGATGAAAATCACATTCTGTATGTCTGGAAGGTCAGTTTGGAAAGAGTACCAAGATAACTCTGTCTTGTAATGTTAGAGCTATAATAAAGCACTGTCTGTATCTAAAAATCCACTTTATAAACCCTGCAGACAGGTACAAAGTTTCCACTAGTGATTCTGAGCTTAAGGCTCAACTGTCCTTGCCTCTTGTTTCATTAGTGCTTTCTGCAGCTGGACTGCAAAATAGTCCCTCTTGCCAGAACTGAAACAGGTCACTGACATCAGAGCAGGTCTCTGCTGCTGGGGGGCATCCCGTGGCTCAGCTTGAGCAGCAGTGTTGCCATCTAGTGTCCTTTTTTTTTTTTTTTTTTTTTTTTTTAATTGAGCTTTGATTTTATCCCTTTCCCCTTAAAATGTATGCTGTGAAATTCAATAGAAACTCATTAAAATAATGTCGTATGGTTAGGAAGTAGGTTGACATCCGTTGCCCCATCTCTGTGTGGTTCTAGATTTCTCTGCCTTATGTACACATAGGTTTTTTATCTTCAGATACGGCTTCCTCTACTCCCCTAATTTACTGTCAGGCTGCTGAGCTGCTGTCATGTAAATTACTGTCTTCAACAAGAACTGAAAGAGAGATGGAAATGCTGCGTTTCTACATTCTGTTATTATTCATTTGAATGATCTTTCTGTTAAAAAAACCCTGACACTAATAGTCACAATTTATACACATATATATTTCAGTTAACTTAATGGTGAATATTTCAAATAAGTCTAGTAAGGAAACTCATTAAAGTAGCCCATACCATTAGGTCCTGCAAAGCATTTCCTCACAGTATACAGAGGAATTAGAGATAAACACTTAAAAATTTGAAACTGGCTGTAGTTTAGTCTAGCACTGTTCTGTCCATGGGACTTTGATAAATACTTTTTGACAAGGTATTCTCTGTCATGTGGTTTGGAAACTTGTTGCATCAGAATAATGAAGATGTGTCCAGCTGGAAATAAACATCTGCATGTGGTGAACATTTCATGTTGATCAATGTCTGGTATTTTACTAGAAACTTTGCTGCCATAATAAAGCATACATTTAAACAAAACAAAAAAAGGAAAGAAAAAAAACCACAAAAAAACCAACAACGAAAATCTCACTATTTTAAACTTTTTAACATAATTTATTTGTTTTAACAAAACTAATTACCTATATTAAGTAGAACTTGACATTGGCATTGAAGAGAACAGGGAATGGCAAGAAGCCATAGACTACTTTGAAATTCAGCTGTATGTACTTATGGTAGTGACCTTTCAGAAGTGATAAAAACCAGGGCTGAGTGCTTTTGAAAACTCCAACAGAAAAGAGCACATCTTGTGTACCAATAAATAAATGTCTAGCAAAAAGGCTTGAAACATAAAAATGAGTGTAATGTGAAATATAGAAGCCTCAGACTGAATCTTTCATATTGCCTGGCATTCTGAACCAAAGACCACTCAAAGATTAATTTGATGTACAAATTTTAGAAGAAGGATATTTTAAAAAAATATTTTCTATTTCCCCTTCACCCTCAATTTTGAATGAAGATTCTACAATCCTAGAGTTCAGAACAAATACACATAATTATTAACAGCTAACCGCTATCAGGAAGTTCCTGGATCCCACAGGATTTTTGAAAAAAATATTTCTGGAAATTTTTTTTAAATTTTTGAATGATGGATCTCTGTACATTGTTATTTTCTTAATTCATTTCTGGTATCAGAAGTTTTGGAACTAATTTTTAACCTTTCAAAAATTAAAGTTTTAAATCCTTAATTTAAAAAAATCCCCAGATCATCAATATCATGTTTTTTGTTTTATGTTTCCCAAACAAAGTGTTTTCTTTAAACATATGAATGAGCTCACCCATTCTCACTTGGAGATATCTTCCCTCTTTTCCTTTCCCCTCCAAACTCAAATATCATAAAACATGGCAATTAAGTTAGACTTCGCCACACTACAGCTTTAGTTGTGAATGCCAAAATATGACTAAAATTTTAAAAATAATCTCTAATTTTGTCTCCTCTATTGAATGATTTAATATAACTTGATTGCAAAACATTTTATTGACTGCTTCATAAAGAGAAATTAAATTAACATTGACATTCAAATAGCAAGTCATGCTGTTTTCTGAATGCAGTAGTACTAAGAGGTCTGAGAAAGGCCAGTAGGGCCTCATACAGTTGTATGAGAACAGTAAGAAATACTTCTCTTACAGCAAACAGGGAAGAGAAGGGAATATATTAGAGTCAGTCAATAAGGGAGGAATTGATGCTCTGAGAAATTATGACTTATTGAAGTAAAGAAAAAGGGTATTTTTCAAACCAGCAAATTATATTCTGTGCATCAGCCTAGTGCATAAAATACAGTAAAAGCTTCCAATTCTGATATATCTGTGCTTTTGTCAAGCTACAGTTAGCTCAGCAAATATTTGAGGACCGTTTCACTGGAAGGGTAAAGGCAGATCCTTTGTGAAAAGCAGTGTGTCAGCAGATTTCTCATTTTGAGCAAAAGCTAAGAGGAAAGAACAGATGGAGTAGAAGACTTACAATGGTTACAGTGCACAAAATGTAATTTATATTTAAACAATTAAACATTTTGAATGCACTTCTTTAATTAACTTCCAGCTCAAAGCAGTAAGTACTGTAGGAGGAGTTATCAGTAGTTTCCTGTGATTTATGAGCTGTATATGAAAAGGTAATATTCAGAGAGCAATAGCTACATGTGCGTTTGAGGATAACACTGGCTACACTTCGAAAGAATGAGCAAAAGTGATCTATTAATTCTTGGAGACAGCTCATTGTTCTTGTTGCATAATTTAATTAAACTGCATCCAAATATAATGGAAATCATACTAATTGGCTCTAGGAACTTGCTGAGCAAGACTTACACCCTATTGTTAACATTTGGGTTATTTCCTTTGAATACTTTTCTGAGCATGGGATCTACAAAGCAGCTGCATTTGGATTTCTTTGTGGGTTTCTTCTAATGTACAAAGGGCCAAGTGCTGCATCAGGGGTATAGATAATTTACCTCCACAAGTGTTACCCTTCTTGACACAGCTTTTTCAACAATATACTTCCACAGTTACGAAACTCAGACTAAGCACTGTAAAATAGCACGCCAGGTGTTTTATGGTTCTTGTCCACTGCTTCCTTTCTGTGCTACTTTGGGACTGTCACCTTTCCTGGCTGCTGGTACTGCCTGGATGGCCCAGCTGTCAGCTTTCCAGATGTAATAACGGTTTCATCTAAGCATCTGTGAGACTCCCTATACTAAACATTTCTCAATATCAGTCTCTCTGCTGCTCCATCTAGTCCTTTTCCCTCTCATTGTTTAACTGATGTGTTTTACCTTAACACAAAATCCTTCCGATTCCTCAGTGCTTCAAATGCCACGAGAGCCAGCTGCTTACAATCTCAGCCCTAACTTAGTGTCTACAGGCTGTGCATCCTCCTCTCCAAATGGCTTCATGGACACACTAATCTGAGAGGTGAGTCTGGGCTCCGATGGGAAAAACTGCTGAATCATACCTGTGAGGATGGTGCAGTAGAAACAGACTTTTTTGGGATAAGGAATAAGTTATGCTCTCCCCGAGTCAGCCGTGGAAAATTGCAAATACAAAATCAGCTACAGCCTAACCTTGAACATTTTCCAGGTCATTCACACTGAAATAATAGACACTATATCCTTCTTAGAGCTCTTTGAAAGAACTGAGAGAAAATTCAGGCTGGAAAGTGTTAAAAACCTGATTTTGGAAAAAGAGAAAGAATGATGAAAAAGGCAGTAAAGAATTTCCCTGAAGTCTTGTGTGCCCAATGGGATGTAGTCAATGATTACTGTCCTGGCATTCTCCTTTTTTTCTCTACCCTAGCCTGGAAACCTGAGGCATCTAGTCTTTTTATATACATACATGTATGTATAAAAGTGAAACCATTACACACACACACACAAACAAATATAAATATTATATTATATGAGACTATATAAGATTATATAAAGTTGTATAATGTGGTATTATAATTTATATTATTATGGTTTAAATATCTATTAATTTATGTTTGTATTTATGTCTTGCATCTAAATTATAATGAAGCTTCAATGGTGCTGTGCAAGGACAAAGGTAACGAACGCTGGGTCAAAGACAAGAAATAAAAATGTACCCACCTTTAACAACAATAAAATAAAAGTACACATTTATGTAGTTCAGGATATCTGGAGATTTGAACAGTGGCCACATTCCTACATCAGCAGCAGCTCCTTGTTTTCAGCGTGGTCTTCTCTATGACATAGATATCCCCACCCATACTGTCTATCACACACAGATCTATGCACATTAAATTAGTACTCTGAATATTATTCTACTAAGCTTTCAAGATTACACTCCCACAGTGATTAGTGGTGAGCTTTAATGATCAATATGCTTTTACTGATTGGTATTTACAACCATGGGGACAATGGTGTCATTCTGTACTTAGACCTTCAAAACATCACTTACCTTCTCGTGCCTGCACTTTTGGTGGTCCTAGTTCCCAATGCCAGTTCTCACTGAATAGCCTGCAAGCTGCAGTTACCTGGCAACAAACATTTATTCAAACAGTCTAATAACACTTATACTCGTGTTGTAGGATCCTGGAGCACTCGAATGGGGAAAAAATATTGATCTGTGAGAAGACAGATGCACATAAAGTTATTTGCTTGTATTAATATCTTTTAGTTAGGACATTGGTACTTCATCAAAATTGGTTCAGAGGAATCAGAACCCTCTTCCATATAATCTGTTCACATTACTGTCGTGAATCCAACCAACCAAGCTGTACACTCCTGAACCTGCTTCATCTCATTATTGCTACTAGGCCCTTTAAAAGGAACGCATTTTGAAATGCTCTAGGCCTCCGATGTTGGGTATCTCCTCTTCAAATTTTAAAAAAATTATTAGTCACAAGTAATTTTGCTGAAATATACAAATGTGGATGCTGAAAGGTTGATGCAGAGAAAATTTCCAGCTTTCTGCCAGTATCCATGTGAAAGTTTTGCTTTTACATGTACGCTTGCTGAGAACAATGAGAGGTTTTTGTAAACTAATACTTTTATCTTGCACCTGCAGCTTGTTATGCAGTCTGTTATGTTACTGGCTGAAGAAATATTTTGAAATGGCTGCTGTAGGGTTTAACCAATCATTCTAAGAGGTGGATGGTCAAAGGACCAATAACCTTATGCCATTCATGAAAACCAGGTTATATAAACAAGTTTGGAAATTAATAAAGAATACCATTCCCTTCCTGGACTGAAATCTATGATGCTTTTTCACCATCCCCGGTACAACAGGGACATATAAATATGTTTCCGTAAGTATAAAACCTTTTTAAAAGTGATGATACAAACATTTGCATTATCCACGATACAATAATTGCGTGGAATACAGCATATAATACAATTCTTAAGAATCAGCTTCTGATTTCTCAAAATCCAACTCAACATCTATATTTACCTTTCCATATACATATTCTGTAATGGTGATGAGAATCCTGATTTTGCATTTGATATGTAGAGTAAAATTCCTATTTTTATGGATTTGTTCATTTGTTACAGGCATCCTTAAGTTCTTCAGCTTTGCAGGAGTCAGTGGAAAATTAATGCCGTACACCGTCTTGTTCAGCCACGGATTGACAGCAAGAGCTTGTGCTGGAAGCCTTTCCACCAACTGGATCAACATGTTCAGCTTTAAACTTCATGTGGAGAGCAGGAAGAGGGATCATAAAGGGTAATTGGTTTCTCCCTTAAATGCGTATTCAATTACACAGTCGACTACTACCCAAACAGAAACTTCTGTGTTTGATTAGGCATTTCTGAACTGCAGAATTCCCGGCAGGATGCTCTTCCTTTCACTGTGGTTTGATTGATGAAGATAAGGTTTCACTTCTTCTTTTTGTTTTCCTTTTTTTCCCCTTTTTTCTTTTTCTTTTTTTCTTTCTTTTTCTTTTTCTTTTTCTTTTTCTTTTTCTTTTTCTTTTTCTTTTTCTTTTTCTTTTTCTTTTTCTTTTTCTTTTTCTTTTTCTTTTTCTTTTTCTTTTTCTTTTTCTTTTTCTTTTTCTTTTTCTTTTTCTTTTTCTTTTTCTTTTTCTTTTTCTTTTTCTTTTTTTCTTTTTCTTTCTTTCTTTCTTTTCTTTCTTTCTTTTCCTTCCTTCCTTCCTTCCTTCCTTCTCTCTGTCTTTCTCTCTTTCTTTCTTTCTAAATGGCATTAAATAACTAGTTTCCTGCAGTTAGTACATATAGCTTTCTATTGGTTATGGCTAAATTTTTTCTCCTTTTTTAACTACAGATTTTTCTAATTATAACTTCCTCAAAATATGGTTTATACACAACACAGTTGTATCTATTGTCAGACATTTTCAAATATCCAGAAGTACCAATTCTCTATTTTATAATCTTTACCATAGCTTTCAATAAAATCCTGCATTATTTTTAAGTTTTTGTGCTCTAATTTAAAGACCTTCTGCAGTGGACAAAGACCAACATATCTCTCAGAACTTTTGAATCCATTTTCTCCTTACCATTCTTAAGGGCAGTACTTATATGGTTGTTTAGTTTATGATACAACTGGAGTATTTTGATTTTATGTCTGCAAGCAACTGCATTGGTGACTGAGGAAAAGTTATTGCAATTTTATTTGAGATGATCAGTGTTTCTGAGCAATTAGGTTTATAGAAATCTGTACTATGTGGTGATTTTAGGAGCCTTTAAAAATTGTGTGGTAAGAAAATCTATTGCCTTTGGATAAAAAAAGTTAGTATAAAAGGCTTGTGGTTATTCTCATCTGCCTACAGGGTATGAGCAATGGAGTGAGAGCTGATGAGGTGTCTAGGGATGAGACACAGGGAATTCTTCAGATAAGCACACACTCCTCACAGAGTTTAGAGCTAGACCAATTTACACAGCTTGAAGGCAAACAGAGTCTGTCCATCTCACAAGTCACTTAGGAATGCTTTCCACTTCAGTGAAAATTGTTATGTGTGTGAGAAAGCATAATTTCAAAACACCCCCAACCCCCCTTCCCCCCCCAAAAGCAACAACAAAGCGTAGTTCTGTTAAGTTCTTTGTAGCTAAATAAATGTAATTGCAGTATTAAATTCTTAGACAGGCTTGGGTTTGTTTGAAGACCATTCCTGAAATCCCTCCATATTTCTTGATGTACAGGTTATGTAAGTTCTTATCTGGTACTTTGAATGTTTCAGGGATACAAAATCATTTTTTTCAATGTTGTAAAGGACAGAACATCAGGCTTCAGCATACTTAAATGCTGTACAGTCCATTGGTGAAATTGCAATAAAACTAAACATCAAAATAAAACTTATATAAAAGTTAATAAGCTTAGTGTGCAAGATGCTTTCAAGCATTTAGAGAAATTGCATTACCAGAAGTCATGATCACTATAAAGCCAGTATCCTCATTAAAGGCTTTGAGGAGGATATAAGCTTTTCCAAGCAGGTTTCCTCATTATAATTCTTACAGTGTATGCGAGTAGCTTTAACGTTTGCCTTATCACAGCAAAGCAGTGAAAACTTTAAAGTGTACATTTGACGCTACCATGAATTTACATGGTACCAGGAGATTACTTGGTGTGGAAGACCAATGGCCTGAATGAGGAAATGCTTTTTTTTTCAGGTTTTCATGGATCCAGGAGTGTCACGGGTACTTGTTAGCAACACACCATTTATTTTCTTTTGAAACCTGATGTTGTATATTGGGTCTGGCTGACTTTTTTCACATCATCCTACATTGTGCTGGGGTTTGTATTTGTGGCTAAAGCAGTCCTACTAACTCACCAGCATTCTAGGCTTTGAGGGGACCTAATTGTGGCCCTCCAGTATCTGAAGGGAACCCACAAGAAAAGATGGAGAGACACTTTTTACAAGGGCACCTTGAGTGAAAGGACAAGGGGAATGGCTTCAAACTGACAGAGAGTATGTTTAGGTCAGATATTAGGAAGAAAGTCTTTACTGTGAGGGTGGTGAGGCCCTGGCACAGGTTGCCCAGAGATGCTGTGGCTGCCCCATCCCTTGAAACATTCAAGACCAGGTTGGATGGAGCTCTGAGCAACCTGGTCTAGTGGAAGTTGACAAAGGTGAGATGAAGGTTCTGAAGGAACTAATTATCATTAAGGTCCCTTCCAATGCAAACCACTCTACTATTTTATGATTTCTGCTACTGTTGAGCAGTGCCAAGACTTTCTCTTTTTCCACTCTGCTCCCAGAGTTGTCTGGGAATGGGCAAGAGACTGGGAGAGGACACAGCCCAGAGGCACATGCCTAATATTTGACATCATGCATAGATACGTAAAGGAAAAGGCAGGGGGAATGTTCTTGTTTATGATGTTTGTCTGTAAGGTGTGCTGAGACCATGATTTCCAGGGCATGGCTGGTCACCCGCCTGCTGACATAGGAATGCACATATCAACACTGTTGGGATTGCTGAATTTTCCTGAAGAGAACAAGATGACTTTATTAGCATCTGATGAATAAGTAGGCCTTTCCAGGATGGTCATGGGTCTGGTTACATTTGTCTCTGGGATACACTCAAAATTTTCCTTATTCAGAAGCATCTCAAAATTTTCCTTATTCAGAAGCTGAAGTTTCTGACTGTTATTTCAAACCCCTGTGTGATAATTTGGTTTGTATTGCCAAATATTTAACACTGATCTGTGCTCTGGACCTTGAATTCTTCTTGTCACAATTCTTCAGCCTCTTATTTGATAATAACAGCAGAAGAAACTAAATGAATAAGCAAAGTTAACTTTTGCCCAAATAAAAAATTGTGGAGCTTTTTCATAAAAGAATCTGTGAGATTGAATTTGCAATAGTAAATGTGGCAGACTCCTTGGTGTTAGAAGAAATGATATAAGAAAACAGATGATCATGTTACGCTCTGAATAATCAAAATATTGTTATAGTCGCTTTTACAGTCTAATAGTGAAACTACCACCCAACTTCCTACTGTTCCGGTTTGGCCAAATCTAGAAATATATCCTCTGAGAGAAGGCACAACCACCCCTCCCCCACCAGGTTCGGGAAAAAATAGATTTTTCTTGAGGAAAGTGAAAGAGATAAAAACTATTTATTTAACAAGCACACAGGAAAAGGATAATAATGCTAAATAATAAAACCTCTCGCTCTGCTGAGAGAAACCTGGGAAAATTTCAGACTCTTTCCGTAGATCTCTCTCTCCCCCTCCTTGGAGCTGGGATGGGGTGGTGGGCTCACCTCCAGGGCCAAGGCCTCAGTGGAAAGTCCTCCCAATGTATTCTGATGTTGAAACAGTCCAGCAGAGAGAAAAGGAAAAAAAACGAAGCCCCAGGAAAGCAAAAGTTCAACTCTCCGAAGGAAAAGAAGCTGGGGAAAAAAAAACTGCTGAAAACTGGCTGGAAAGAAAAGCAAGCCGGGTGCTCCCCTGCTCTCCTGCCGCAGCTGAAAAAAAGTCTCTATTTCTGTGTGACCTTGAACAAGCTGCAAACTGCTTTGAAAAAGTTTTGCTCAGTTTTTCCTTCCCCCTCTCAGGCTCAGTTTAAAGGCATAGAAAGGCACAAAAATTAATTTCTGGGCATAGGGCAGCGATATGGGATACACATCATAAAGTCACCCCAAGACACCTACTAACACCTACTTGTTTTCTCTGGTATTCAGCCTACTCTTCCAGTGTCTCTCTGGGCATTGAACCTTCTGCCTTAATCAGGGAGGTCAGAGCCAACACACCTGATGCAGCCAGTGGGAAAACAGGCAACATGAGGAGCAGTCCTTCTGCTCTGAGATGAGGAAGGATGAGGGAGGGAAGGGGCTGCAGTCCCAAAGGAATGATTGGTCTAAAGTCACTGCAATGCCTGAAAGGACAGCAATTATGATCCAGATTAGAAGCAGAATAAATCTGGTTCTGGAACTCCTTTTTTTTTTTTCTTGTAATTCAAGTGTAAATTGAAGTCAAAGTTTGAGGTAAAGACTTGTGGCTGAAGACTAATTCATAACAGGCCCTAAGAGAGCACAAAAATATTCATGCAGCAAAGCCTAATTACATAAAAGGAACACAAATACAATTTTATTTTGGTTTTCTGATGAACTGAAATCCCATCAAGTAGGCCTGCTTTATCTTTGCAGCTATCTCAGAGAAAATATCCAGGGAAAATTTACTCAAGAGCAGCTGCTATTATTTTAAATCTGGTTTTATCTAAACTTGAATGATTCTAAATGGCTTTCTATAAGGTAATTTCATTTGAATTAAAGTTACCTCATATCTCGTATTTCCTCTGGTACAGCAGAGTAAAAATTTGCCTTTTTTTTCTGACATTGAAGCAACATTTCAAAACAAAACATTATTTATTGAATGCTCAAAGGCACAAAGTATTTTGGAATACGGATTAAAAAATTTATTTTGGCTACACCTCTGTAAATTATTCATGCTAGCTTCATCCGTCTGACAGAGAAAAGAAAAATCAGTTAATGCAAAAGCTGCAGTACCCCTTGCTGCCCTTTTGTCTTCCTCCCTCTGCAGATTTGTGCCTGTTCACTAGTGTTGTGCAGACACAAACTGGGCAGGCTCTTCCTGCTCCTTCAAAACTCTGGTCTAGCCTCAAGCGGGAGAATTTTTACATCTCTCTTACTCGCATTCCAACCTGAATGAAACCAGACAAATAAGGTCTATCCCCACTGATGATGGAGGCATTATTTTCTTTGCTGGTTTGAGTAGCTACATTACAAAAGATTGACTTGCATTTCTTCTAGATTGTGTCAATTGTAGTCTCAGTTGCAGCTCTATCTGAAGAAAATAGTCAAATTACTGTACCTATCTCCAAGAGATTCTTACCACATTACATAAATATAATACAGGCATTTCAGAATTTACCATAAAAGATTAAATTTTTTGTTTACTGTTGCTAGCCAGTAGTAAAAAAGTACTGTGAAATAATTTTGGGTTTGTGTTTTTTTTTTGTCTCCAGCAAGAAAACTGCACCATACCCAGGCCCTTGCATAGAGATAGGCTTGATTATACTTAGTATTTTAAACTTTAGCCCCAAACCTTCTCTAGAGGATTTTTGGGGTATAAACAAACAACTACACCAAGCCTTTGAAAGAGAAGCCTTTTCTCTTGCATTTGATCTCTGTCCCACCATTGCTTTAAAATGCAGCATTTTAGTGAATATAGATCTACTTCTAACTGTTTGGGGATTATTGTGTGAATAGGATTTTTGATAAATGGCTGTTTTATTTCCTCTACAACCTAATTTATCGCTGAAATTGGAAGATTTAGAGTTTCCATATATCTGGACAGGAGTGAATTCACCCAGGTCACCTTAGTTTCTCTGATAAGAAAGATATTTATATAATTACATTATATTTATATATTTACTAGAGACAACAAAAAGGTTGAATCAGAACAGATCAGACACACAATCTTTAGAAATTTTATAGGTTGATTCAAAATAATTCTCATCTCTTGAACTCTCTGAATCAGAACTTCTTCCTTTGGGAAACTGACAACTCTACAGAACCTCAAACTTCTAGAAATCTCCTTTTTATCTGACATCCTATAGTTTCCTTACTTCCACAAAATATGAAGTGTCAGACCTTTGAATATGAAGCCAAGGAAATATGTTAATATTTTCAGTACTGCAACAAAAATATTTTATAAAAATTAAAGGAATCAAGAAGTCTCTCAAGTGACTTTATCTGTGGAAAACAAGTCTGTTTGCTTCCTCACACATGGGCAGAAACTGGATGAGATCTCCCAAATGTGAAGCTAAGCTGTCAATTTTTATGGCTCTTGCTTCCAGAATTCTCATTAGAGGTCAGGGAATTCTGTTCTGAACTGAAATTCACTTTTAAACTTCTGAACTACTGTACAATTTTGGCATGTGTAGTAGGCCAGAGGAAAAGCTGTTATTTATTGATGAGGTTGGAAAGAGGAAGGTGTAGGGTTTCTATGTGATTACTCTGCATTAGGCTATTACGTTATATTATCCCAGTTTTCTAAAATAGTGCTGGAAAACAATCCTGTGGTCCTTTCACAGTAATACCATGTAAATACAGAGTGACCATGGGTCTTCAGTATTGAATGTCTCTTCCCTCTGTATGAAATATTGGTCTCCTGTCCTCAGGTGTCCATCCTATTTGGATAGAATCTAGTACATTTCATAAACTGGAAAATAGCTCAGAGGTAAAAAAAAAAAAAAAAAAAGGAGGGGGGGAAATACCATGCTGTTAAAATCTGGTTTAGACCCAGGAAAGCAAAGCCAGCTAAGTCTGTGAGCATAAACCAGAAAGAACTTAGAAGGTTCAAAATATCCCCAGAAATGAGATTAAAACCAAACGGGGTTAGATGTTGCTGCCAAAAAATGGATGTATTTTATTTAATAGTAAAAGAGGCAAACAGAAGGAAAGACGAGAGTAAAGAAAGAGAGAAAGAAAAAGAAGTGGGGGGGTGGGTGGGGGAACAGGGAGAGGTGACAGGGGTTAGGTGGAAGCAAATCACCCATCTGAGGGTCCCAACGACGTCTTGGTGCTCCCCTCCATCTGCTCTGCTGGTGGTGAGGGTCCCCCGTCGCTGCCCTGGCCACGCCGCCACACGCTGCCACACGCCAAAGAGTGCAGAATCCCGTGAATTAATATACACTTTGGGCCAGGTGGGAACGCCCACGTGCCTCTCTTGCAGGGGCCAGCTTGACACACTGTCCCTTGCAACACTGAGGGTCTGTTGCATCATCTCTGGTTCAGGGTCTGGGGAGCCCTTTGAGGGGGGCCCCTGTGATGGGCCATGTCACCCCCTTCTGCTGTGGATAAGCTTCCCCCTCCCGGTGAGGACCCCTCAGCTGGGCTCTGCACAGTTGGAGGATGGGCAGTCACTGCAGAGGCTTTTTCAAGATACCCAAAGCCTCTCCTCCCTCCACCCCTTGGTTCGAGGGTCTGTTCGAGCCTGGCAGCTGATAGCCCTGGGGCTGTGGTCTCCACCTTGGAAGTGTTAAGCTTGTGCTTTGTGAATGTCCCCAGCCCTGAGTTGTTACTTTATCTTATCTTCATCAGTGAGCAGTGTCAGGCCTCAGTCAGGGTGTGGTAGTCCTCTCTTCAGCTTTTTGGGATACAGTTTTAAAGTCCTTTAAGAAAATGTTTAAATCATAAAATATAGTGTTTAAGTCTCTGACACATGCTTACCTAAAAGAAAGAAAATTAGAAGAAGAAGAAAAGAAAAACACATGAAAAGAGGATCAAACGCCCCTAAGCACCAAATCAGGTACTCATGGAAAGTAGAAGATCAAACCAAAAGCATAATGTCAGAAGTTTTTAATACATTGTTTTGCCTAGATCAGTAATTCTCCTGTTTTTTTGTGATTAAAATTGGTTACTGTGTACATAAGGAATTCTCTTTTTAAATGATCTTACTTGTCTTTTCACTGAAGGGCTAAGACAGTTAGAATTCATAGATATAGTTTGAAGGCAATATGCCCAAACAGTATAGCTTATTGTTTGGAATTGCGGCACAGGGGGTTTGTATTGATCCAAGAAGGCAAATTGTAAGGTAGGCATAAGTCTACAGCACTAAACAAATAATCTCAGAGAGAGCTGTGTGCTTTAACCAGCCTTAAAACAACTGGAATTATTCTTTTCAGAGAGCCTGTTGACTGCAGAAGATGGGCACAGCCTGAACACCTCCCTTTAGGCAGTTAAATTAAATGAGAGCAATCTGACCTTGAAAAAGAAAGGCAAGATACAAGGGAGGGCAAAGGGCTCTTTCCTCCTTTACATTCTTCCAGGATTTGGAGGTCTGGCAATTTATCTTCGCTGTTTATAATGAGTCCCAAATCATTGACATAAAAAGAAGAAAATAATGCTTTAATATTCAGAACAAGAGGAACATAGTAATATTGCAAAGCCAAAATAGTTTCTTATGCAGATGAAATTATAAATCTGAAGTACTTTGCTTTGGCTTTTTCTCCAACACACTGTCAAATTGACAGGTCCCTTTTAAACATGCTGATTTTTACCAAAACTGTGTTTTCAAATGAAGAATCTTCTAACCTTTTATGACAGAATCACAGAATGATAGAATATTCTGAGTTGGAAGAGACCCACAAGGATCACTGGGAACAGCTCCTGTCCCTGCACAGGACCATCCCCAAGAGTCGCACCATGTGCCTGAGAGCATTGTCCCAACACTTCTTGAATTCTGTCAGGCTTGGTGCTGTGACCACTGCGCTGAGGATCCTGGTTTTGGTTATGATTTAAATAATCCTTTCTATATTTCCTAAGCAACTGCTTCTGGATGTTTTTGCTTGCTTGCTTGCTTGCTTTGTTTTTTGGGTTTTTTTTTTGTTTTATCTGAGTTTTCTGTAATTTAAAATCTAATTTTCAAGTATGGAGTATGCCATTAATAAAAGCACACCATTCTTTCTTCCCCCAGCTTCCCTCCCCCAAATTCTGGAATTTATTTTTTAAAAAATTACATAGAGGAAAAGGAATATTTCATTAACTGATTCCTTGTTACAGTAGGCATCATTATCCAAGATATTGTTTATGCAAGTTTGAGAGCAAAGTAAATCCAAGACTTCTGTCCAGGAAAATGCAATCCTTCCCTTTTTTGCTTTCTTTCTGATATTTTTTTCCCATTATCAGCTACATATTGAAATTAATTACATTTCCTTTTTGTTAAACCTACATTCATGGTTCTGTCTATAGTTATTATTATATGGATAGTGAAATTAAATATAAGAATAGATGTCTCCTTTGTTAACAGTTCTTGTGTCTTGCAAACCAAGATAAAAGTATTTTGCAAATAAAGTTCATCTTCAATAAAAATGCTGTAGCAAAAGTGATACTTTGAGTTAACTGCAGAGAAGAGTCTAATTAATTAGATTTTTGAAAGAAATATTGTCATGTTGGAAAAAAGAGAATTTGGAAGAATTTCTGTGGATCCAGGATTTCACTTCAAACTTCACATGGAGTCACCCTAGGGAGAATTGCTGGGATGAAAATGATGACCATTATGATAATATTGAGACAAAAACCTACTCAAGTTTTTTAAGTTTACAAGCTGTATAAGAAGAAAACTCAAAATATCACTGGAAATATGTTTTAGGG
>NW_008236177.1:417269-500157 GCF_000691975.1 Corvus brachyrhynchos
GGGAAAGAAAATTCTTACACATCCCTTGGTATGAGGCAATAGAGCTAGTGCTTAATTTTGGAGTTCATAAATACTGCAAGGTCAAGTAAAAAGTATAAAACAAAGCAACAAAAATAAAGGAAAATTAAATTAAACCAAGTTGCATGAACTATACCCTCTCTACTAACAAACTATATAATGTGAGTTAACAGAATGTTGCCAGAACTAAGAAAGCCAAGAAAACAATTACATAAGATTAACATAATTACATATAACAGCTAACTAGACCTTCAAAATATTGAATAGTAATAAAACCAATAACAACAATAATAAAAATATCAATTTAAAAACTCCTCCACATTTTTGTAGTGATGTATTTCCTGTGTGACTGGCTGCTTCCACTAAGTATTTGTTTCACTAAAAATACCACTTATAGTTATCAAGCCTGGTTTGTGCTCTAGGAAAGCCTTCACGAAGCTTCAGCTGAATTGGGGTCATAAGCTGTCCCTCAGCCCATCTTATTAGCTGCGGTATTTGCTTTCATCCCTTTCACCTGTTCCACATATTTTCTTGCTGTTCCGGCTAAACATTTCTGGTTTTCTGAATATCTGGGGTTCCTGACTGCAATTAATACAGCTTCCTACCAAAAAACCCCAAACCAAAACAACCAAAATAAACAGCAACAAACCCCAAAAGCTTCAAAAAGTTTTGTCTTCCTTTAGTCATGAGACTGTTTTTGGTTTTTTTTAAATTCCAAGGTACCAGCAATTTAATGAGACTAGTTTGGCCCAAAATTCAGCCTTTTAGACTTCCACATTCACATTCTATTGTAAAATACTCCCCTCTTCATCATCACTTTCTGAATTTAGAAATCCTCTCAAACACAGGGCAATAAAGGCTGCAATTTGGGCATGTATAATGTTTACATTCAGGTATTTTTGTTTCTGGCAGATGTCATCTAATACAAACAAAGTCAAGTCAGCTGGAAAAGAGGAATCAAGAGGAATTTGTAGAGAAGCCATTACCTGAAGTATTGCAATGACACATACAAGAAAACTTCACACAAGGGGAAGAATTGTCTCAAATGCCAAGTGTAAAAATATTTTGGGCTTGGGGCACAATAACATTTTTACATGTTTTCGTCCTTACAGAATTAAATATTAATGAAAATACATCTTTGTTTGATGTGGTAATTATTGCCATGATCCTTACTCATGATCCATACTCCTTGTCTCTCAAAACTGTGTTTTCATTGCTCAGTTTATAGTCCTCCTTTTGGTATCCCTTTGTTACACCTATTTAATTTCACATATTCCATAATTTCCACTGTGCAATATCTCATAATTGTTCTAATGTGCTCAAATGGGGTCCAGCTCTGCGTCTTCAAAAGTTTAAATAGGCATTGTTGCTTCCTAGATTTATACCGTTTTCCCACAAGAGGTGTGATGGTTGTATTCAGAAGTGCTGCTTATAGTGAGGTTTGTGTTCATTTGGAAGTGGGTGCAGGTAGTTGCATTCCATCTTATACATATTTTGCCCATCCCTTAATACTGTCTGTAGTCAGGGTCTTACTAGGGAAATGGTGTTTAGCTGCCACGTATTTCAAAGCTCAATAACCTTGAAATGTAGGAATGAAACATTGAGTCGTTCCCAGATGGTGTAATAATGCCTAGGTGAAGTAAAGGTAGAGAGTGTATATTGACTTCCCTGAGCTAAAGAGGATGAAAAAGAACAGTTCAGCTTTCAGTCAGATATATTCTTGAGATTATAATGTATGTAACCATACATTTGCACAACTACATATGAAATAAAAGGTCTGTCCACACCATGTAAAACACACACCTGCACACTTCCTTCCCTGAAGGATGTGGCTTCAATGGTAGTTAGAAAGATCATTGTAGTTTCCTCACAGATATTCTTCTTCCAAGAATTTCTCTCTAGGACTCTCCCAGCTTCCTTTTTCTCTCCAAGTTGAAATTAACTGGAGGTTTAAAGACTCCACAGTAATTGTCATAACGTTTATGTGCATCAGTGATCTTTGTAATGCAGAAGTAATATATTAATGCATAGAGGAAACTAAGCAAGTTGCTTAGCTTTTATTACAAGTGCTTGAAGAAATAACAGTCTTGCACCTCAGAATTATGACTGAAAAAAGAAACACTGGTTTGAGAACTCCCGCCCTTTCCCTGGTTTAGACTGTTCTGCCACTAGCAGGTGTCTGCAACCACCTGAGAGGTTTGAATTTAGTCAGAAGGAATTTATTTGAACTTCAGTTACATCCACCTTTAAAAGTAGTAGGGCAGTGAAACAAGTTACTTTATTAACTTAGAGAAAAGTTGTGGTTTCACACCAGAAGGTGCTCCCTTTAAAATGACAGTCTCAATGTCTTGGCTCTACTTTATCTTTGAACATTTTCAAGTGTTTTATTTGGACTGCTCCTACCCTTTCTGGCTGAATACACCCTGCTCCCTGTGATCACCAAGCCAACATGCTAATGGAATGTAATTTGCACTGCACATAATTATCTGGATGGGAGACTCCCATGCTTGTGTTCTCTAATGGAGAGCTGGATTATGTAGCTTTATTATTCAAAGCAAATGGGAACATGAGTTACATGCTGTGTAACTGAAATGAGTAGGGCTCATGGGTTCAGCCTGATACTTATTAAAGCAGCCTGCCATAGTTAACTCACTTGTAAAATAGGATTTATAATGGAAATATTTAAAGTGGGAACACCAACTTGTCCCCATCTACCAGTAGCTATGAAAATATTGTCATATGGCAGAATGTTAGCACAGAAAAAAGGCTCAGCAGTATACATTGCAGCACATATTCTTTCATATGCCCAATGCAATAACTCTTTATAGTTAATTCATTGTTTTTATAGTATTTCTTGATAGGGGAAATCTAAGAATGTACCCTAGTTTTTGCTGACCTGTCTACTTTGTATATATTGCCACAAAATTAATGAGTTTTGTAACAATCAATCTTTGAAGGAGTCTCTTGAAATAAATAGTTTCAAAATGAAGGAAGAGTCAGACAGTATGTTTCTCCTTTTAATAATTTCAGCAGATGAAATACTGATAATATATATCTTTATTTGGTGTCCACACTCATAGACTAAAGTAAAAGTGGAGCTGGAGGAAGAAGTGTTGGTGGAAAAGTGGCCACAGAAGGAAGGCCTTACTGGGTTTTGATTTCTGTGAAAATATATTGTTTGATTTTCACCTCTCTACTTTTTCAAAGTCATACCCTAATCATATGCATCCTAAACAAATGCAGCTAGCAGTATGAAGTGACTATCCATATTGGGTAATGGTTTTATACCAAAAAAGCGTAAATTTAGATTAGTATAGGTATAAGGAAGAAAATATTCTGAGGGTGGTGAGACACTGGAACAGGATGCCCAAATAACTTGCGGATGCCTAGCCATTGGAGGTGCTCTAAGTCAGGTTGGATGGGGCTTTGAGCAACCTGGTCTAGCAGAAGATGCCCATCTCCAAGGCAGGGGTGCTGGAATTAAATGATCTTTAAGGTCCCTTCCAAACCAAACCAAAAATGAAAGAGGGAAAATCAAATCTACAAATGATGGAAAGGTAGAATAAGTTTTGGAAATGACCTGAATTGGTATAGGAAAAAAGGTAGGAAAAAGATATTTTAAAATGAGTGGGGAAAATATTAAGTAGGAAAATACAAGTGTGAAAAGTACTGGGAAAGGAATAAAAACAACTTTGAAATTAATGTTTTGTAATTCTTTTCCTTTCATTTGAAATATTCTGTATTTTTCCAAATTTTAAGTCAAAAGACAAAATCTGCAAAAGGCATATTATGTCAACATTGTTACTATTATACACTCCAAGGTAAAAGGAATTTTTGTGTGGCAGGGGAGAGCCAGAATGTAACTTACAGGTCACCAGAATGTGATAAATCCCTCAGCAATGGACACCAAACAACACTCAGCTGCTTGCCTCATGGCCTTTGATTTTTTTTTTAAATATTAATCTCTATCAGAGCCCTTTATAAACAGCTGTGTTCCATTTTTTGTTTGAGAGAATGGTGGTGCTAAAATGTGTAGAATCCAATTAAATATTTTCCTTACTTTCACCAGATCTGTCAGCTTAAAACAGAATCTCAAAAAGAAAGGTAACGAGTTCAGGAAACTGGTTTGTAAACTGACTATAAACTTGCTTCAAGAGATACGGCAATATAAGAAGGATTTGGTTTCTAGTTGGCTAATATCAATCTAACTATATGTTTATACCATAATTTTGTATTTTAGTCAATAAGAAAATTGTTCTTTTTCTACTTGTTTCAAGAGATGAAGGGAAAATTTCCCCTCCTTTGTACAAGCATCTGCAGTGTAAACAATGACTTGCCATGTACAAGATTAAACACTGAGAATCATATTGGAACTGCAAATCCTTTTATTAATTATGGAAGATGTCACTGCAAAAGTGTGTTACAAATGAATATAATGACATTTTTGGAACGTTCATTACTACTGTTAATGTTGAGAGCCTACTATATGAATTCATCATATAATAGCTGACTCTATCACAAATAGAGTATTGAATGCTGAATTTATATCAGTCCTTTCCAAGAAGGAATTGTGCCATAATTGCATTACAGAATATATGTGTTAACCTGGAAGGAGGCAAGTAAAATTTATGTTTTAGTTTGTGAAGAGGTGAAATATCTATTTGTTTATTTTATCAAAGTGTTGTTAGAAATCACATTTTTATGCACTGTTACAAGTTTTCTGTCTGGTATTTAACAGGTGTAGATAATCCCTTTTGACAAATACAAGAAGGAGTAAATGCTTTAGAGCAAAGAATGTTTTTCTGTTAACAATATTAATATTTTTACACAAGGAAGTCACAGGTGGTTGTATATGCTATATAATATAATGATATTGATAAATAAACAGTCCCTGCAGTTAATCACATGTTTCTTCTCAAACATAGAAAATGTGTATGTGTTTGGTTGCACATGCACATGACTTTGCCTGAAAGAGGAGAAAGAGAGGGAATTACATTAAATGACACTTTAGCTCAGGTGTAGCTGCGCTCACTTCTGCACAGTTAATGGACCTATCCATGGTGTCTCTGATACGGGACATGGTTTTGCTTTAGAATGTGCCCTCATGATACTACTGAAATTTTGGGTAAAGACATCTAACGATGCAAACTAGATTTTGCAGTGACTTAGAGGTGCTAATCTGTGCAATATATTTAATTAGAGAAGAAATGCCAAATCTTTAGTTCTGGCTGAAATCCAGCCTCTATTCGTCTGCATTCAGTAATTTACTTTGTTCAGATTAGTAATTAATTAACCCTTATTTTCTGTGCTGTCCTAGCAGCAGACTTCTTCTAACTGTATGCTAATACACTGAGACAATATTGACTCAGGAAGAAACAAGTCATGAGTTGATTCTACAGTGTCACTTACTGTAGCTTCCTTTGTTTTCCTCATGGATTCAGTATATGATTTTTTTTTTCCTTAGATTAGTCATATAAACCACTGTTTCTCTTTCTAAGATGATAACTATTAAACAAAATTTTCTGTCCAAGTTTTAATAACCTGAAATTTCACTCTTTCTGCAATAATTGAAACTACCTCATATTTTAAAATTCTTTTAGTGGCAAACAAGTGTAAAGACACAAGTCCAGCATTTTGTGAAGTTCAAATAATTTCAGCTGTATAGTTTAAATCCATTAAAAACTTTTTCATCAGAAAGAGTTCTCGAATAGGACAAGATAGGGTTAGAAGGAGATCGTGTGAAAACTAATAGGACATACAATTACCAGCTTGCAAAATCCACAGAACAGAATTGTGGAGTGTAGAGAGCAGGGGGTAATAAATCAGGAGTTCTGAAAAAAATGTTTAAGATAGAATATTGCAAATTTCACTGCCAAGTCCACTTCTGCTGATTGCAATTATATGGAGTCAAGATTACCACTACTGAATACGATCTCTTACATCTGAAAAAACTTCTGAGAGTAAACATGCTGAGAATTTGGAGGGTTTGGACCATTTTTTTTCAGTGAAAACTGAGAGATGGCATACTAGGAAAAAATGTCTAAAACTGAATGTGAAAATGGGTGTAGAGTTTAAAGATTTTGTTATATCTCTTGTCTGAAGAAATATGACTGGAGAAAGCAGTTTCTTGACTTTTCAAACAACTACAATTTGCAACTTATGCCTAAATAACAGCAAATTCCTTCAAGTCACTATGTAATTAGGCTGGTCATTAAAATCTTGAAAAGAAGCTCCACCAAAATAATTTCATGAGGTCAGTTTGAATTGTACTAGAAAATATTAATCTTAAACTGACTTCTAGATGCAAAGAGCAATTTCTGCTTGAATGCTAATAAACAGGGATCACATTTATTGTTGTTAAATATTATGTGATTAAGTTTGTGCTCCTGGATCTGAAAGCAGATGAGATTTTCCATTCATAAATTCTCTTACTCATGATGTTCCACCTAGAATCTGGAAGCTTTTTTGGCAATATAATGTAATAGTTAAGATATCCATAAATGCTCTAGGTAAGTGCTTTGTCCCTCATTACAGTCATAAAGGTCTTTTACAAGACAGTAAGCAGATTATGGCTGTACTACATGTTCCTGTAGCCTCCAAGAAGGTGTCCATTCCCTTTTAGGCAGGAGCTGCTGTGTTAATTGCAGCTAATAGGGAGGACGCTTTTGGCCAGCTCTAACAGAGTTTGGTACGCAGCACCACTACATACTTCATGGGGACCTGAAGAGCAAAACTACTCACAGGAATTCAAGATCCATATACATCCTGTGGCACAATGACATTAACTGTCACACATTTTACCATTTGATTTGTATTCCTAATTTCTGTGGAGACAACATTTACATATAATTAACTTGTGTGATTGCAATACATCTTTCCTTAATGGTAGCAGTCACTATAGCTAAATATAGAGCATTATAGTTAAGTATAGTGACTATAGTAGTCACTATATTGTCACTATACTTAACATCAGGACTTTTTCCCCCCAAATCTTGTGCAGTACTACATTTCTCTGTAGCAAATATTATCAACCATTTTATCAACAAGTCACTATTTATTGGGTGTTCTGCCTTCATGCATGATCTTCCTTTTATCACCTTGATACCATAGTACTGTCAGACTGTGCTTTTACCAAGAGCTGATCCTTGGTGTAAGATCTCTATGTCTGTTATCAAGGTGACAACAGAAGCTCTGTTCTTTGCTGGTTTTGCACCTTTCTTCTCCACCTCCTTGTTGTCAGTGATGGAAAATTGCATGGACCCCTTTATGCCACACATGGAGCCCATGGAGAAGCTCTGAATAATTCTTTTAGTGTTCAGCGTGGGATGGAGGTGCCATTTAATTGGTTTTCTGATACCACAGCTTTACTCTCATGGGATGAAAAGCAGTGCATCCTGTCAGCACTTGTTGATGAAGCTGGTTCTTCCCTCTGATACTACAGTCCCAGGGAACCCTTTCAATGAAAAGTTAAGTCCCTACTTGGTTTTTATGCAAAAGAAATTAACAGTTTCAATTATAATGTCTTCTCCAAAAACAAACAAACAAACAAACAAAGGAAAAAGGGGCTGGGGCAGGGAAGAAACTGAATTTTGTATATTTCATAAACACACAGGTGGATATGAATGGAAATAGTCACTTGAGGTGAAGTCTCAGGGATCTGCGCTCTGTTCATCTCAACTGATCCACCCTGAGGCTGTTGGGTGACAACACAATCAGAATCAGAGGTGACAAGCATCATCAACTTGCACTAGTGTAGCCCATGTATTCTTTCTAAGTATGAACAAATAGTGTTTTTCCAATTTCTCTTGGGTCTGTAAAGCATTTTCAGTAACACAAATAATGTTCATTCTTAATAACATGCTTCAATATAGGATTTTTCTATAGGTTGTACTTTTCTTACACTAGAAAACATAAAATAAAATCAGTATGCTGGGAAATGGAGATATAAATAAAATGCTATAGACTGAATTTCTTTAAATTAGGATAAATCGGTATCTCAAAATTAATTACCCAAGACTTTTTTATCTGTCCTGTTAAGTGATATTGACATTCATTTCTCCTAATATTACAGTTTGTTTTCTGGAAGCACAGAATTTGACTGTTAAAGGGTTTGCATTGTTTAAGCTATTTCCTTCCCTAGTTCTTGCTCTTTGAAAATTTCCAAGCTTCCTGCTACATAAGACAATTACAGACTTGTGCCATATGCTTTAGGCATATGCCAAGCATTTTGGAGAAGTTCTCAGCATTGTGTTCTGCAGATATGTGCAGAAAGTGCTACTCTGAGACTTGTGCAAATTGTTACAGCTGGAAAAAAAAAATATCTTTTTAATTATAAAACAATAATGGACTTGTGTTGGACTTCTTCAGGAAAGCCTGACACAGATGTTTGTGCAATGGAAGCCAGTTATTAATTGATAGAATTAGCCCTGCCCTGCAAGCTGCTCCCAGCATGTGAACCCCATTGATTACAGCTGGACTCTGCAAGGGCACAGTGCCTTCCAGCCAGATGGACCACTTTGCAGGCTCAGAGATTAACTGTACCATTTGAGTGAAAGAAAAGTGACACAGGTAAGTCAGGCTTCCAGTCTTCAATGCAGTCATCACATTATTTCAGTTTTTCACTACTTAATTTGTATTGTTATCATGTACAAACCGCCCATAATTTGGTGGGATCTTATCCAGGACATTAAGAGCCAGATTCTCAAATAGTAAGTGTTCCTATAAGGTGAAATGAAATGTAACTAGCTATCAAATTCTCACTGCAAAATAGAATGGATTGAGGATTAAAACCACTATTTCTCTTTTATGCTGTAAAAAATTGTGTCACAGTGGTTGGATGGTCAATTTAGTGTCTGCTAAGCCTTTTTCTTGAAAAGCAGGTTACATCTTCGGTGAACTATGGAGAAAGGCACAATAGATAGTCTGAAAATCTCTGAACTGTCAGAAGTACTAACTGTAGAATCAAGGGTCTCTTGTTTATACTGGAGGTTAAGCTAGCACTTGCATGGTGAGATCCTCTGAGGTCCGTTTAAGGGAGAGCATGAGAAGAAGTTTTAGGTTTGAGCTCCAGATAAGAGAATAGAACAGTATTCCACTACTATGTCCATGTCTCTATTGCAGTAATCCTTCATTGGTAAGAATCTGGCAACATGGCAACATGCAAACCACATTGTGCAGATTGACAATTTTATTCTGAAATATGCAGGAAACAGCAACCACAAAATACCAGCTGTCTTAAAACAGGTACATTTTCCTCAACAGTGAAAAAAAAAGAAACTTAAGAAAAAACCCCAAACACACAACACTAAAAAACACCCAAAACGACCCCAGAAAAATAAAACCAAAAACTAAATCAAAAAATGCATTATATTATGATCTGATTTGTATGTGAATTATTCTTGACTTTATATTACCATTTAGATTCTGTAAGGTAGAACCTAAAACAGTAGAAAAAAATAGACATCACAAAAATGTTTCAGAAAGATAAGGTGAAACAATTAAAGGTATAATATAATTTAACCATAAAGGAAGTATGTTAGATCTTTTTGTACAGGCTATTATTCAGGCATTAAATGGTCATCGATCTATTTCAGTCAAAAGTACATTTCTAATTATTACTTTTAGTTTTACAAAACTTAAATGATCTTCATCTATATCTTGAGACCTTGATATGACCGATTTTCCCATTTATTAGAATAACCAATAAGCCCTCTCCTTCTCTAGAGAAGAATAGAATAATATGGGTTAGGATGGTCCTCCAAAGCTCATGTAGTGCAACTCCCCTGCCTGGTGCCTTGATCATGGACAAGCCTGATATCCCCTCTTCCCTCAAGTCTAGTTTAATGCTCTGTCAGTGAACTCCAGTAATTTGTGAGCAGAGACTCTCTTCCCTCTGTGAGAAAGGTAAATCCGATCTGACACCAGCAGACTGATGCCTTGTAGGCCATACCATTATTAAAACCTAAAAATTGTAGTGGTAACACCAGCCACAGGACCATACATAGACGGGTCCACAGACCCAATAGACTGGGTCCATCTGTGCCTTTCAGTGTCACTGTCTGCAGCTGGAAGACAGGAAAAATCACCTGTGCTCCAGATTCCCTTACCAATCATCCCAAGGACCTGAAGTCCTTTTTGACCATACTTGACCACACACTGCAGTTTCATCACTACCTACATGGAAGAGTGGTGATGGGTAAAAGTCCAAGCCTGTGCCAGGCTAGAGAGTTTCCGGGTGATGTCCTTAGCCCAGGCTCCAGAGAGGCAGAAACCTTCCTTAGCAGAAGTGTCTGTCTGGATGCTCTGTTCCCCTCAGAAGAGCTTATATATATATGTATATATATATATATACTTATATATAACTTGTCTTTTCTTGCTTATAGGGGTGGTTGTGATACAAGGGATGGGCTGTTCTGACTTTGGCAACAACTCTGGTGCAGAGGCACTGACATCAATATCATCCATTGACTGGCCTTCCCCATCCAGAACCTCATCCCTGTAGTGCAGATGCAGCTGGGAAGGTGAGGTGGGCAAGAAGAGGGTTCACCTGTTGCCCTGAGCATGGACTTGCCTTCATTGACTCCATCCCTATCAGCTTCCACCTTCTGCCTGGTGGGAGGGTGATACTGGATCTCCTTGATATGGGTTTTCTGGTGGCTCTCCCTGTTTCTGTCTCAGGGAGAGCAGTACATGGTTCCACCAGCCAAACTCTTTTTCATGATCCCTGGTACTTTTACCTTTTTATTTCCTCTCATAAATCTGCCACAAGAGCAAATCCTTACTCTATTTTGACATTTTCTTTCCAAAACAAAAGGCTAGAAATGGTCCCACCTACTGCAGTAACATATATTTCACTCAGGGCTACAAAATTTTATGTGCTTTATTATGTTTGCCTATAGCAACTTGATCTGCGTAAAATTTTCCAGCTTTATTAGTTCTACTTCAGTCCACTTACTGGTTTTATTGGCAGGTTTCATGAGAAATCTTGATTTGTATATCTGGTGATTAAATCAGAAAATACAGTAGCTAAGAAAGTAAGGAAATCACCCACTCTACCTTTTTTTAGGGAACTATATGAAGCCAATAGTTTTAAATTTTTTTCCACTGATGATTGTGAGGTAGAAGTCAAAGATTTCTATTTATTTGGGTATACTGACATTTTTTTTTTAAGTCAGCAATCTAGAAATCAAAGGCAGTAATTACTAAGCTGTAAAATTACTGCTCTTTCTCCGTATGATTAACTTCCATGACCTTACTTTACAGGCAGAAGATACCGTCCAGACTTTAAGGACTCTATTATGTGACAAAAGTTTTCACATGAAGTTCCAGAACACCTACACACTGCATAAGACTTTATTCAGTGGAAGTAATAGTGATATGTTGGACAAGATACTAATAACACACAGTGCCTGGGGATGCTCAGAATTATGATACGTACTAAGATTATAGGTTGCCTCAGCATTTTATTGTGAATTTTTGCAGGAATTTGTACTGAGTCTGGCTGGGATAATGATAACTTTTTTCACAGGGTCCTGTATCATGCTGTGATTTAGACTTGTGGCTAGAACAGTGTTGGTAACACTGATGTTTTGACTGTTGCTGAGTATCCTTTGCACTAGCTCTAGGCACTCCTGAACCAGCAGCTGTGAGGGTGTTTAGCTGCTGGTCTAGGTCAGCCCAGAACAATTGTCTTTGTTAATAGAGAATCACTGAATTCAAGCTGGAAGGAATCCCAAGAGGTAATCTTGCCCAGCCTCTGGACAAAGCAGAGGTCAAACCTGGTCATTCAGGGCTTTGTTCAGATGGTTCTTAAAACTTCTAAAGATGGTGACTGCACAGCCTCTCTGTCACCCTGCTTCACTGCTTGACTGTGTTCAAAGGGAAAAGGGGATTTTTTTTGTGTCCAGGTGGAATATTTTTTTCTCATTTCATGCCAATTGTCTCAGGTCGACATGATAGATTACTCAGTGAAGAGCCTGACTCTGTCTTCTCAATGACTACCCCACAGGCAGCTCTTAGGTCCCCTTAAACTGCATCTCATCCAGGTTGAACAAGCTCATATCCCACAGCCTCTTACTGTATGGCACATTCCTTAGCCCCTGACCAGCTTGGTGGTCCTCCACTGAACTGGCTCCATTTTGCCAGTGTCTGTCTTTAGTGGGAAGGCCTGAACTGGACACTGGTCTGTGCAAAGAAGAAAAATCATTCATAAACCCAATGAGAGTGTACACTGTTTTCTCCTCTAAGTCACTGATACAGATGTTAAATAGGATAGTTTCTGTTGTATATCCTGAAGAAACTCCACATGTTTCTGGCCTTGAGCCAGAAGAATCACTAAGCGTTATTCTTTGAGTCTGACTAAAGGACCCAGCTTGTTTCATACCCATCTAGACGATCACCTGTCTAGACCACAATGTGCCAGGCTGCTCACAATGAGGATGCTCTAAGAGACCATGTGAAAAGTCTACTTAAGCAAAGACAAGCAACACCCACTGCCTCACCCACAGCTCTTGTTACTTCATCTTTGAAAGCAAACAGGTAAGTCCACACAAATCACAAAACATAAGTTCAAGATTTCCTTTTGAGATATTCTCATGACTTGTTGCCAGCTCCCACGACTATTTATTCAATTGAAAGTAAGTATCAGGATTTCACTTTATTGGCTGTATAATGCCTTCTAAAAAACTGGTTTGGCTACAGTGGGGTAAGGCCAGATATAGCTTAAGCTTGTGAAAATATGTTACTTAGGCAAATATTTCCTACATTTTAAGCAAGATATGCGCCTCTGGTTGCAATACCAGATTATTAATAATTGGGAAACACATGATACACAGCAGGGGGTTTGGAATTTGTCTTTGTGTTATGTATTGTATTATAAATGTATTATGTTTGCCATAATAAGCCCGGGGAAATTAGTACTTCACTGAGATTTTCTGCAGCTTTAACCTTTAAGAGATAAAGTTGCTATGTAATTACTAAAAGCAAAATAAGTCCTGCATTAAATTCCTTTTGAAGTTATTTTAGCCTCTGAAGAAAAAATGAAACAATAAATTGATTTTTTCTTCTTTAAAGTTAGACAATGTATGGAGAGATTTTTCTAGTATTATTCATTTAATCTAAGACTTTAGATGCAAACTATGTCAGAAGATTAACATTATTTTCATTTTCAGCATGAAAATTATCATGCTAAAATCTTTGATACCTATTTCCCTTCATCCAACATTTGTCCTTGAGTAACTAATGAAGGAAATTATGAGAGCTTTTTAGTGTAGTAAAAAGTCTCATTGTAAGTGCTCCTCACATTGTTGCATCTTCTTGAACCTGCAGCTGACTAAAAAGGTTTTGCCATGCCATCATGGGTTCTTTGGCAATTTTAATTGCAGAAAAGACAATACACAGTGCATGTGCCTAAGTCAAAGCTGCCCAAGAAGCAGCCTAAGCCACTGCCTACATCTGAATCAGTTCATTTTATATGTTACATAACAATCCATTACTTGATGCATCAAAGTCCTCACTTCAACAATATTTCATCGGTTTTACTATATAGCATGTTTAAGGGAATTCTTTTTTGATTCTGCATTTTCAAAAGACATTGAGGAAAAGTGATTTTGTAGGATTTCTTTAAACTCAGCAACTGTTTTATTAGTTGATTTAATCACAAAGTAGCCCTAGGCTGTGGCAATATTTAGGTTTCAGCCCACATTACATTCATTGAAATTTAAATCTTGTTCCCATCACTGAAGTCCTCAGCTATTGTGGATCGTTTAAGTTTTTGATAGAGGTGGATGATGAGTCATCAACTGCACTATCAAATATCTATTTCCCCAAGCATTTAGACATTTCAAACTTTTATTTTACTACTTCAGGTTGTTAGTCAGAATCTGTCCACTGGGGACTGTAGATTTAAACCATGTCTTTACTGCTTGCTTCAGGTTCTTTTATGCCCCTTTGCCTGCCCTGTAAACCAATAGACAGATGTATTCAGGATGCTTTTAGCTCTATAGCCCTGTTAGCACGGTATTGAGCTCAGCATTGTGCTGATACTCGGCCTCAGAACCACAGCTACATCATATCTACATGAGTAACGTGTAGATGTAGCAGGTGTGACTCCCATTATATAAAACTCAATTCCAATATAGTCTAGCATTTGGTTCCTATTCTCACTGAAAACTGCAGCTCCAATATCCAAACGTCCAGCCACAGTCAAATGATTGTTTTTTTAAACTGTGTTCCCTTTTCTAAGGGCATTGTTGTTTTGGGTGGGGGTGTTTTGAGATTCAGGTTTTGAAAGAGAACATAAGATGAATTTGAGGACCCCAAACTAAAAATATGCTACAAAACTTTTCTTGTGTAAACCAGGTAACTGAAAATCCAAATCATTTTTTATACACTAAAATAATAAAACAGTTGCATTTACATTGCAACCTATACTTAAGTCAGGAATATTTTTTTCAGCAAAATATGACCTGCAACATTATTTCATCATTCTCTGACCAGCCTGTATTTGTGCTTAGGATTGACTTGTGAAGGACCATACACTTGAATTTGTTGAACATCATGAGGTTTACACAGCCCCACCTCTCCAGGTTTTTCAGGTCCCTCTGGATGCCATCCCTTCTTTCCAGCATGTTGACTGCACCACAGAGTTCCCTGTTGCTGACAAAGACGTTAAACATTTCCAGGCCCAATACCAATCTCTGGGGAATGCCACCCATCACTGGTCTCCACTTGGACATTGAGCCATTGACTGCAATCTCTAACCAATTCCTTGTCCACTGAGTGGTCCATCCATGAAATCCACATCTCCCTGATTTAGAGGCAAGGATATTGTGCGGGACAGTGTCACCTGCATTTCACGATTCCAAGTGGATGGTGTCAGTTGGTCTTCCCTTATCCACCAGTACTGTATCACTTTAACACTGCGGCCCTGTTACAACCCTCTAAGACTTTTAACAAAAGCAGAATCCATTTATAAAATTCTGTAATATCTATTCTTTCCTCTTGGTTGAAGATGGTTCAAATATGTTCATATATATGTAAAAATAATAATACTTCAAAAAGTCCCAACAAACAGCAGTGCTTTATTGTAGTGCAGTTTAAAATGGACTGCACTAATTGGCATTTCAAATTTAACCAGTCAAGAAAGGAAAAACAGTATAATAACATGCTTTGTTCATTTGCTAGAAACTGAAGTTATTCTAAGATATCTAGGTGACAAGCAGCTACAGTAGCTTAACTTTCTTGTGTTAGGAAAGAGAAAATCTTCAGAATAGAAATGAGCCATTGATTTACCGATGTTTCTGTAGCATAAAAATGGAATATAAAATATATCGGGACCACAGACAGAATGAATGAAGGAAAGCAATGAAAATAAAAGAAGTGGCTGAGTGTGATTCATTTTTGGAGAAAATAAGTGGGATACATTGTCTTCAGGCAGAGCATGAAAATACTTGAGCAATCATTTCATGTTAGAGAACAGAGAAGGAGATGGGGATAGGTATGATTTCACTATAAACACATTTGTTTCTACCAAGCAGTATCCACGCAACTGAAAGAACAAAACTAAGTGAAGGAAAACTGAAACCAGAACACTGAGCCTAAAAAAAAAGTCACATAAAGTGAATTAGGCTATTAATCAGCATCCTTTTTCTTGGTTACCTAACATTTTTTAATCAACATTGGTAAAGTATTTTAGTTTTGCTTATGCAAACTTAGCCTACTTCTGTCTTTGTTTTCACAACCAACTTTATCTCCAGTATTCAAAAGCCAGGAGGCTATTTAGTTAAGCAATATTTAAATCTTAATTCAGACTAATGTAACACACACCAAAATCTTTCATTCAGTGTTAGCAGGCAATTTCTTATTAGTAAAGGGAGGCCAAAAAATTAAATTTATGTAATTCTGCATCTACATAGTTTGCTTCATTTTACAAGGTGAAGGATGTGTGGTAGTCCTGCAGTTCTCCTACTACAGAACCAACATAAGATTATGCACATGGTTAGAGAAAATTTTTCATATGGGTAATTAACACATGACTCACAGATGTCCTTGGACACTGGCTTCCTTCCATTTCAAATGTTAAAAGCATAGAAGTAACTAACAGTTGATGATATGCAGTCACTAGGCCAATTGAAAATTAAGATTTACTACCGGTGAGAATATATTGAAGGAAGAAGAAGAATGGAAATTGCTGCTGAATTCTTTAGGGAAAAAGTGCATGTCTGTATTTCTCTTATCTAACTGATTAATGGAAATAAATTATAAAATTAAACAAAATATATATATTATGGAAATTACCTTCGAAGTTGACTAAATTTTGCTTCTACATAAAATGAAAACAACAAAAAACAAAGCCAAAAAGTCCCTCTCATCCCCCCCAAAAAAAAGATTTTTCACTGAATTTTAGGAAATGTTGATTTTTTTTTTTCCCCAAAGGTTTTCCTGAAATCAAGTTTTAAGGAATTCTTTGTATAGGAGGAAAATAAAGGCATCCATTTCTACAAAGGAAGAATTACTTTTTTTTCAATGGCTCAGAGAGTGAAAAATAATAGAGGACTTGGTTAACAAATTGGCATATATTAAGGCATACTATTGCAGATAAGAAATGTGTGTCTTCAATGTTTAGGGTAGGCACTTATTCCAACACTTGCTCTTTCACAGCAATCTTAAAAAAAAAAAAAGAGGAAAATTAGTTACTCTCCTTATTTTAGAAGTTCTGGTGTTTTCCTTTTTTTTTTTTTTTTCCCCCTAGTATTTATAAAAAGCTTTACAGGCATCAGTAAAGAAAAAAAACCATTGTGAGTATGAGCATGATACCTAAATACAGAACATTGCAAATACTTGAAACAAATTTTTAAACAATATCAGGGAAGATAAAGTTGAAAACAGATTTCTTTGTGGCTATCTACTGAGTGTAAAGGGAAGAGATGGTGTCTTATCCTTCCTATTAAAGGTCTGTATTAAGAGGATTGCTTAATTATGTCAAAGAATTACTTATTTCTGCACACAAAACTATCTAAACCTGAATAAAACCATCCTTTAAGATGGCTTACTGAAGCAATGGATATTTACCCCACTCCCCACCCCATGACCTTCAAGGAGCTTAAAGCCTTCAGGCATTTTCTATACAAAGTAATCAAGATAAATCTACCCACTGCTTGTAAGATTTAAGTTTGTCAAACAGAAACCTGCGAAAGGACTACAAGAATACATTATCCCATGTGCTCCATACTTTTCTGAGAGGAAATATTCATAGCAACAGTGAGATGAAAGAGGGAAGGTTGACTTTTTAACTGTTCAACATGCCTTTGGACAGGGAAATGTTCCTCGTATACAGTCGAATATTAGAAGAGCACTTCTGATAAATCTTCTGAGGAGCTGAAAACAATTCCCACTGAAACTCTGGAAATAGTGCCTCTTCATCACCACTGAAGTGTTTCCTTCTGGAAGGGCTGAGTAATTAAGAAAGTGCTTGCCAGTTCAGCACGGTGTGGCAGCAGCTGTCTGCTCACTCAGGTGAGAGAATTGAATTCTGGAGAGCTCTTGATTCACTTTCTCTGGCTTGCTGTTAAAAGGGAAGGTCTATGCTTCATGATCTTCCCTTGGTTTTCCATCACTACCCTATGCAAAGCTTCACCCCCGAGTGTTCTGTTCATCTTTTCCTTCCTCACTACAGACATTAGATTGTTGGGATATTGCAAAGCTTCAAATAAAAAGAGTTAAAAGGAATCAGAGCAAGCTACTGGTTATCTTCTGATAGCTTAGAAACAAAACAGGTATTTTAGACCCTCTTTCTGGCCTTATTGAAATAAACTAAACAGAATATTTTCTTAATTCCCAATATCTAAGCAAGCAAAAGAAAGAAAACATGGAAAGTGAGGGCAGTGAGGCATAAGTCTGTATGGAAGAGAATATATTTAGTTGCTAGGAGCAAGACATGCCATTTCAGCTTTCTAGGAGATTTTTAGCATGCAGACAAAATGAATGTAAAAGCTTATTTCTGAATGGGGAGGGAATTTTATCGAAATTTGAACCCTTGCAGACATTAGAACTGAAAAAAGCATATTACTATAAAATTGCCTGCAGGACTTTGAAGTCAAGGACCTGATTTCATATCTTTCTTTCTCTGTGTTGCTTTGATTTTCTGTTTTGTTTTGTCACACTCTCTGATTCTGTCCTTTCCCTTTTACTTCTATTTATCCTTGTAAAGCATATTTGCAATTACTTTGATTTCAAACTCAGATCCCTTCATTTCCACTGAGGGAAGTCAGTGCCATCACTAGAGGTGTCACTAAAAAAATTTTAAAAAGTAATAAAAAAAAGATATAAATTCTGCTTTCCAGTTATTTTCTGGCAGTGTCCCCATATTGTTACATCACCTTGTGGTACTGGAAGCCTCAAGCAGCACATGCTCTTTGTTATAGTGTAAATTATACATTTCCATACCGCATTTGTATCTTCCACATTTACCTCCAAACTACTCTTCCATGAATTGTATTGTTGGTGACGTAATATTTGAACAATTTTTTCCTTTAGTATCCAGAATATTTCCCTCTATGTGAGGCAAGCAGTACATCTTCAATGCCAGTGTAGAATTTATTCAATTTTACTAGATATCTGCCATGCTTTCCAGTCAACACAAAAAAGTGGCTGAAGAAATTTTTTTTTCTTTATTTTTACATTTGAATTGACCATCAGCCCCTGCTTTCTGTCTCTCTCAGATTTGATGCCTTAAGGATGAGCCATTTGCTTTATCAATAAACCCTAGTTTGAATTTTTATCTGGAAAAAGTGATATTGCAGGTCACATAAACTTTATCCTAGAGAATGGTAGAGCTTGCCCATTTGTGGTTGCTTGTAGAGCTTGCCTGCTTGTTGACTGATGTGTTTGCCTGTTTTCCTCTCCTTTTTTCTATGGTTAAGTGGAAGCAGCTTTTTCCTACTAGTTTGTTAAATATTATTGATATTAATGTTGACCACGATTGCTTAGTGTAAGGGCTGGTAATTAAACCTTAAAAGCTGTCCCCAAAGCATCATTCTCATCATTAAAAATTTCCCAGGAAAACATCTTTCTATATCTTTTTGCTTTTACATTGCTTGCCCAAAGAAGCATAAAATGACTGCATTCAATGTCTTGTAAAAAACTAGCAATTTTCCTCTTCCATCTGCTTCCTTCTTCATTATATGTCCGTTTTTTCATTTCTGCCTTTTCCCTCCATGTACATATTTTCCCTCCCATCATCTATTCCTTCTCTTTTCTATTATAAAAAAGAAAAAAGAACAGGACAGAGAGGAATGTAGTTGTCAGAAGCAAATGGATTTTGTGAAATAGCTGTTTTACAGTTCAGCAATGTTAAACAGAGACTGACTGTGTTGTACAGGAAAATTTAAGAACATCATTAATCCAAAATACCTGGTTTTGACTAAAGGGTATTGTGTAATAATGTTCAGTACCTAAAATCCATTAGGTTTCATTCTTTTTCTTTCTATTTTCATTGCTCCAGTACAATCATATTTCCCAGTTATCACAACTTTTTCATTGAAAACTTTCTTTATGGTTCAGAAACATCCAGCTAAGGGTAAAAAATTTTTTTGAAAACATCCTGAAAGAGTCAGTTCAAAAACCATTTTGAAACAAAAGGATGGAAACTACTGTGGTAATAAAGGTAAAGAACATTTAGGAAAGGTTTTCCCTGCATGAGCAAGTTTGGTACAGCACATTTTTAAAAGCGTTTAAAGTGAAAAAACCCTAATTTTTTTCACTTCTGCCTGGAGGAGAGCTGATTAGTTAACAATTAACTCTGAAGCCCTTTTTGGCCCAGGAGAACTCTGTGTATCTGTGGGTTTCAGATGGCTAATGATAATGTTACTGCAATAACAACTATTTAAAAAATGTTTAGTATATTGCTGTTAAAAAAAACCCAAACAAAATGGGACACATACAAAAAATAAAAAAAAAGAAAAAATGAAAATGTTACTGACAAGTTTGCTCAAGAAAATACATACATGTCAATACACTTACAGGTTAAAGTCTGACAAACAGAAATGTCAAGGAAGGAATTCACACTGTGGTAATCAGGTTTGTCACATCCTGTCACTGATGAAATTGACCATCCCTGCTTTCCCCTTTCACTCCTCACCCACTGTTACAGGGAGCAGTAGCCACTCCAAACAGGATTAACAGGAGTTTTGATCTCATTGAGCAAAATGTTGTTTTCAAACGTATACCTTAAACCAATTCTCCCAGTCTCCTTGCCCTCAGGCACTTAGAGATCAAATTATTTATATATATATATCTATATCTATCTCCATACAAGTTTCACAGTCAGAAAGCCAGTCAGGGCCCAAACAACATTCATCAGTCAAGTCAGCCTTTCTCAGGAAAGAAAAGAAAGGAGAAAAGTAAATTAGAAAAAACAACAAAAAACCCAACCCAAACCAAACCTAAAAAACTAAATCAAATTAAAAAAAAAATTTAAAAAAACACCAACGACCCAAATGAACAACCACCCCCCCCAAACCAAACAAATAAACAGATTAAACCAAACTGAAAAACGCTGAACAAAAAAAAAAAAACAAACAAACAAAAAAACCCCACAAAAATTATAGCATTTCCTTTTCTTTTATCCAGCACTATAGTACAGTTATAAGAACTGAAATCTCCCAAATTCAGACCAGAAGCTTTTGTTTCAAGTAGATTAACTACTGGGTCAAACACTGCAAGGAGGACAGTCAGGGAACAAGAGCTCCTCATAAACACTGATGTGAGAAGTTCTTGTGGCCCAAAGGTTTATCATGAAGTTTGGATTGTTGAAAAATGCATACCATCATCAAGAAATATCTGCAGGTATTATATTGTATACATATATAATATGTATTAATTTTGACATCTTATACTACTGCAAGGGGCAAAATCTTACAAAAATACTTCATAAAGAAGGAAAAGTTTTGACAAATGTGGGAGTTTTAGGTATGATGTTACTTAAAAATATTTGGTTTAGCCATTTATTTAAATTGTATTCTAAAATTGGCAAAAGTCAATGCTTGACATTTTGACTGGTTTGTTTCTTTCTTCTTCTAGCTTTGGATCCATGTAGCATTTTGGGAAGGAGTAAAAGAATATTTTTGAGCCAAGACTGACTTTTAAGGGCTTTTTCCTTTTTAAATATTAATTTTTAAAAAGATTATGATTTAATTAGCTAAAATCGAGCCCTTATTTTTGTCTATGACTACTATTGCAGCAAATTAACTGAAGAAACAAGCTTTTAAAAAAAAAATCAGCAATTTTTGGTGCATCAGTTTCTACAGTAAAGACATTGATAGAAAAACATACAATTTTTGTTTTCTTTTTAAAAAGTGGGTTTGGAATTATTCAGCTATTTAGTTTTCAAGTATGTTTTTAAGATGTTTTACAAGCTCATGAGAAGCTGATAAAACAGTGTGGAAAGGATTCCTCTAATCACTTTTGATGAATGCTTGTTTTCATACCTATTAACTGAGCAATAAATGGGAGCTCATTCTCTTGCACAGTCATTGCTGGGGGCTTACAGGAGCCTGTGCTCTATATCTATAGCTACCATTGAATTAATTATATACAATTCCTGTTCCAAAATTCCTCTTAAACTAGCAGAAGAATATTTGCTCCTTGATAATCATGTTCATTGAGTTGTCCTTTGTGTAATTTCACCCTGTAAATACCAGTTTAGAATCAATTCCTTTGATTCTGTTTTGAAAGATTTCAGGCATAGAGAAACACACATTTAGTGCCACTTAGCTCTAGGCAACGATGTCACAACCTATGTGGGAACCAATTATAGCTAATTACAGTTTGACTAACCTTCTGTGCCATTGAAATTCTTGAAGACTCTCCCCAGCTCCAGCTCTAGGCTAATTCTTTTTCTAATAATGTATCTGGTTTGGAAGAGTTTGCTGTTTCAGTTTGGTTTGTGGGGGTTTTTGCTTTCTTTTATTTTGTTTTGGTTTGGTTGGTTGTTTTTGGTTGTTTTTTTTTTCTTGTAATATTGCATCAACCAGAAGAAAACAGAGATTTAGGAAATGAAGGAGAATCCAAAACCGATCCAATACTAACAGTCTGCTAGTGATGACCCCACAGCAGGAGTCAAGTAGTTTCACCAGTTTTAAGGTATTCCTATTCAACTTTTACTTCAGAGGTGGATTTTCGTTAAGTGAGAATCAAAACCCACAGAAATAAAACCTTCAACACTGTGAGAGGGTTCTGGAGCAACTCTGATCACTGTGGGATACTAAACACAACACAACTGTGGTTCCCCAGCAACTAATGGGAAAGAATTTTTTCCAGGAAAAAAAAAAAGAGGTGAACACATCCCAGGAATGTACAAAAGCAACTAAATAGGCAAAGGTGCTAGAAATTTCAATTATCAGGATCTGGGAAATGTTTGGGAATATGATGGTGAAAAGGAGGTTAGGACAATCTGATTGAGAAGGAGAACCAAGAATAAATATAAGGAATAAAATAAAGAAGGAAAGGAGGAGGAAACTAAGGGTAGGAAGGAGAGAGAGAAGGAGGAAAAAAGGAAGGAAAAAGGAAGGAAGGTAAGAAATGAGGCAACATTTTATAAAAAGGTATTTATGAGCTACACTAAAAAATGTAATTCAGAGAATTGTAATGGCAGAAGTGCAGATCGTTCTATTGCAAGAAGTAAAATAAAAGAAAAGAAAGGAAGATAAGAAACCATGTCATCATGATAAGGCCATAATAAAACAAATAATGATAAGAAATTATTTAATCTTATTTATGAGTATTTGAATTCCCTCAAAAACTAGACAGACACACATAAAACTAGAATACTGTGTTTATGATGCAGAATATTAGCACAAACCTATAAGACAAAAATCAGTTTGCTCAAAACCCAAAGAAAGATATAAGTGGAAAGAAATATGAAACATTTTGTGTTGGATAAATCTTACCTAATATTAACTATCAGAGATGAAAAAGTCTAATCAGAGCTAGATGGAAAATCAGCTCTGCTCAGATTTCTTATGAACAGATATTTATCCTTTTCTCCTAACTGCAGAGGGAGACCAGATGACCAAAATCTATAGATTAAACAGATTTATATTTGAAGTATCTATGAATACCATAAATTAGGTCTTATTAAAAGCATTGTCTATAATTACTTAACTAATAAACTAAAAGCTTTTAAAAGGAAGACAAAGGAAAGACAAAATCCTCTCTGACAAAATGCTCAGTGGTGATCCGAAGGAGACAGAACTGATTAAAGCCTTTTTTGCTTCCAGGTTCATTGTCATCAGACACTTAAGACAATACAGCGCAATGACACAGACTAAGATTTTTCTTTCAATAGAAACAGAGTGTATTAAAGAGTAGGTAAGACATATGTTTTCAAGTTGGCTGGGTGTGATGAAATTCACTATATCACAGTCTGAGGATTGGCTGGAATAATCCCAGAACCATTTGCACTTGTCTTTGAGAGCTTATAGAAAACAGGCAAAGCCAGCAGTGTAAAGTTAGTACCCACTATCAAAGTGGGAGGGTAAGACAAGTGAAAAAAGGACAAAAAGGGGAATTACTGTCCAGCCAGCTTTATTTGTATTAGCAGAAAAATGCTGGTACACTCCAAGTGCTTTATAACCAACTAGAAGATAACCAGGAGATCAATATAGTCCAGTATGGTTTTATCACGATGTAGGCTTGTGAAGATAATCTAATTGCTTTTACAGCAGGGAAACTGTAAACCTTGGGGCTGCAGAGAATTTTTAAATACTTTGACATTGCTAAACTTCTAACATTTTCTCTGGTAACATGCTAAGGAAACATGGTCAAGACAGAATGTCTGCTGAATGCCCAACTGATTGGAAAATTATCATTAAAGAGTGATTCTTTTTTCCCTGTAAAATAAAAATCTGTTTGAGTGCAGTTTTATACTGACTCCAGTTTAATTTTTTTTTTAATTTTTTTTTCAATTTTGATAAGAAGTGAATACTGGGCATGAAATTTACCATTGACAACAGGCTGGCAGTATTTACAAGCATGACAGAGGCCAGGCTTAGAATCTAACATGATCACAGCCAATTGAAGAAACAATTTGGTGAGGAAAAATGCACTTCAATAAGGACAAATGACAAGCTCCACACTCAGCAGAAATAATCAACTGCCATAAATACAAGACAAGAAACAGACATCATTGGTACTGAAAAGAACCCAAGCATTTAATGGGCCACAAACTGAACATCCATCAATAGTGTGACATAATTACCATAAAGAGAAAAACATTCTAGAATACGTAGACTGGATTGATATCCATGAGGTTGGTGACATGCTGTTGGATTCTATTCAGCACCAGTTTGAACTCTGTCAGGAGGAATTTGCCACAGTTCAAGAAGGATGTAACCCGGATGAACGGGATTCAACAAGGAATAATGAACATTATTAGACTTGAGAAGAACTGACATAGGAAGACAAGTTAAAAAGGAGACAGAGAGAACATGCACTAATAATTAAATGCATAATAAAAGTGTTGTGAAAATAGAGTGGAAAGAAAATCTCTCCTTGGTAAAGATCAGGTAGATCCTTTTGGGTAGATCAGCATGTGTCAGGGCATCACATCTAGAGCTATTTTGTTTACATTACCAGTGCAAGCTTTCTACAGTACTAAAGCACAGGAATGTATTTTGGGGAATTCCACTATTCAGAGCTGAAGAAGTAACTGTCAGGAATGGCAGAATTATAGCTGATCTTGCCTTTCAATAACAGGTGATTCCTCATGTTTAAATATTTCCTTTAATTTTGGTTATGAGGCTTGCAAAAGAATCTCAATTTATTTCTATGCTTGCTTTCTGCTGATCCAAGGGCATCTCTTCATCTCCTTATCATTTGTTTTTGTGGTTTATTTGGAGACTTATTTATGATATGCTCAGTGGAATTTTTCGTAAATAATTGTCCCTTTTATTCAAGAGCTATAAAGCTAAGAAGATATTTTAATGGTTTTATGAAAATGAATGAAGCAAAACTGATATATGTTACACATGGTATTTTTAAATTGTCTTTTGAGAGTCTACCGTAGAGAACTTTGAAAGTGACTATGCTATACTTTAAATACATACCTTTATGTATTTTAATGTCTGGTCTTAATGATTCATTGGTTACAACTGGTGAATAACAAAACAGAACAGTACTGTTTGAAACTTATCATGAATTTCAGATGTACATAGTGATAATAGCTCATTATATTTGACTTCATAATATTTAATAAACCTCTACTTTCAATGTCAGATTTCCACATGCAGATTTTCTTATTCATCTGTAAAATTCTGTTACCAGCTCTGCAAATTCCTGTAGAAGGAAATATATATACTGTTATAAAAGACTTTTTTATGGAAGCCTGTGGTACACCTTATTCGTTAGGAAAGGAAAAAAAAAAGTCTGTGTTACTGGCAATAATTCTTTTGATGTATAAATTTAATAAAGAGGCAGAAGATGTTCAAAATAACCAAAAGAAAGAGGTATATAGCAAAATCATCCATGACTGGAACTGGTCTGAGGTGTTCTTCACAACTCTCAGCAATAATACACAATTCCCAAGACTTAATAAGCATCTTTCACTGTTAAACTATAACAGTTGGCAGAAAGGTGTACAAAACCATCATTCTCCTTTTATAAATGGAAAAAGTGTGAAAAGGATGGCCTGAAGAGACAGAAATCAGCAGCAAGGCAAGTATATAATTCCTTAAAACATCCTTTAATATTGGACATTTAAAATAAGTGTTTTTCCTATAAGCATTTCACGTTCATTTGCCTCACTTCATAATCTTGCAAGCTCACGTTCAGCCACTGAGCAAGTGCTAATTGTAATCTGGGAGTGTGCTATAAATATGCAACAGTCTTCTCTCTGAAGAACTGGGGATAAACACTATGTTGTTGTTTCTTCTGAAAATGAATACAAAGCGTTGTTCTTATTATTTGATTTAGGAATGTATGGGCATATTTTTAGTTGTTTGTTCTTCAGAGGTCTATTTGAGAACTCTATTTTAGTTTCTCTATGATAGTTTTCAATTTAGCTTCAAAATGGCAAGCAGAAATAATTTGTATGTTTAGCAAAGTGAAAAAAAAGCATTCTGTCAGTAAACTAAAGCAAATAATTCAGTTCTTTCTATATTTGAATGGTAGGAAATTTAACTAGAGATGTGATCATTTCAGCTCCAACTTTCCTGAAGAACTCTGACCCATCAAATCAGACTTGATGGGTCAGTGCTGACCGGACATTGCTTGTCTCTGCCTCATGCAGCTACTAAAGAAAGAAAACAACTGCCTTGGCAGCGCTCCTTCCAAATGAAATCTCTGCAGATTGTACAGCGGTGAGATGAGCACGTTTCCCCACTGCTTCACAGAATCTGAAATGATTGCAGTTAGTCCAAGTAATGTCTGCAGGGGTATTTTTTAGAGAGTATTTTAAAATCAAAACCTGTGCCTACTGGGTGACTTATAAAAGGAAAAATCCATTTCAGGGAAGGGACTAACTGCTGTGTGTTCCCCACAGGCTAATTCTTGAAATGGGCTTTTGAAATTCTTTTGCATTTGAAATGAATGACAGTCATTCACCTGTTTGTTTAGCCTGAGTTTCACATTCAGAGAAGTGAATAAGTGCCATTTGAATAAAGGGCTCCAAAAAGTGCCTTAAAGAGCCTCTAAGGATGTAAAATCTTTCAAATCAGATTTGGAGCATGAGTCCCTACTTGCAGAATATTATAGTTCATGCAGAGAATGTGTCAAGCCAATTCTCAGCACAAAACTGGCACCTCTTTTCCTGGAGTGACAACAACAGCCCAGATGTTTATGTACCCAATAATTTAGCACATGCATTGTGACACATGTTAACAAGCTGCAACAAGAAGATATAGTTTGGTTTTCTCCTTACAAAACACATTTAAAAGAGAACCAATTTATTTGTACTTTGCATGTGAAGTTATGGATTGGATGAAAATTTATCCTGAATGCCTACAACTCCTTGAATTGAATTTGGATTAGAATATGGAATTAATCTCCTACCTGTGAAAAGGAAATGAAAAAAATTGTAAGAAATTTTCTGATATGAATCATGAGAAGGGCATTCAGATTATGGCCAAGGAACACTAAAGTCTTCATTTAGAAATGTACACTGCAGATGCCTCAAAGAGATTTTTAATACAAGACCTAATACAACTGAACTAAGTGTTCAGTGGAGTTTGAATTCTGAGCAGAACCTATTTTTGACTTTATCTCACACTTTGGCTTCTATTTGAATTAAATGTATCATTATAGAAATGTCCTTGAAACAGATTTTTCACTGGTCAAATATCTCATCACTCAAAAGTTACATTTTAATGAAGTGTTTTATAGACTTTATCATAAGACTCTGCGTTCACCTATTAGTAAGATGAAATCATGTTAATAAAATTATGTGACTTCTTAAAATTAAGGATTAAAAGATATCATTATCATACGACATTCTGTTTTTAATATTTCTGGTTATTTAAACATAATAATTCATACAACAATGTTCCCCTGGGGTGTGATTAGGGCAAGTTTTGAGAGTTAAAATTATATTTTTCCTGAAACAGCAGCAATATAATTTAAGTGTTCTATCACCAGTAATTTGATTTGCTGTTCATTATAATAACAGTAATAATAACAAATTCAATTGCTATTAATGGAAATGTCATATGCACTTTCATAGAGGTTTTATTGTAATTCAGTATTAATCAGTGTATCATTAAAATAAAGTGTTATCATCTAATTTGTATTTATTCAAGCATAAAGGAAAAAAAATCTATTATGATGTACTGCACCATTATACAATCTGTTGTTTTAATGAAAAACAAATTTGTTATATACTTATGTGTTTCTCTTACATTATGGTGGAGAAACATTGTTCTAGAATGTTCTAATTTACCTCATATACACCCAACAATATTGCAGTGGCAAGGTTAAATTTTGTAAATTCTTTCCTATTAAATCATCTCTTCAAAATCTCCAAGGTTAAAGCATGTTGAAATAGCTTTCAGGACTGTGGTGCATCCCATCCATAATAAAGGAGTATTTTTATTTGAACAAGTTATCTTTATTAACACAGATAGTTGACTAAAATACAGGTTGATACAGCAGCTTCTAACCTGTATGAAAGGTAGATTTCTCTATTTCCATAGTGAATAATATAAGTTGTTCTTACTCATATTTTACATTCTCAGCTACAGTCACACAGGAAGGACTTTAAAACTGACAAAAAGGCCCATGAATTTCACTGGCCTTTTTTTTATTTTTGCAAAGTAATCATTGCGTCTCTATGGTGAACCATTTAAGGGGAAAAATAACGAGGTAATTTCAAATGTATAAATTCTATATTCATTCATTCACTGAAGATTGAATCAAAGTTCAACTGTAATATTCCCATATTTCTTTCCTGTGAGGGTGGAGGCCCTGGCACAGGTTGCCCAGAGAAGCTGTGGCTGCCCCATCCCTTGAAATGTTCAAGGCCAGGTTGGATGGAGCTCTGAGCAACCTGGTCTAGAGGAAGGTGTCCCTGACCATGGCAGGGGTTTGGAATGAGATGATCTTTAATGTCCATTCTATCCTGAACCACTCCTCAATTCTATGAAATTACCTCTAAAAAATTATAACACTCAGGGTTATGTAACCTTGTGAATTATTTTGGATTTTTGAAGAGTCTGACTTCTGCAGCAGATCCAGAACTTAGGGTTAAGCTATTCCCATCAGTGTAAGGTCTGGGTAGAGTTGGGGGTCTCTGAAATGGATGAGAAAGAAACCAAAATAAACACAAGCAGAGATCTAGAGCTAGCAAAAGAAAATAGCAAAGGAAGACATATGTCAAAAAAGACAACAAAAGAGCACATTTGTACTTTATGGCTTTAGGCTCTGTTACGTTTTCCCATTCACAGTCACAGAAGAGTTTTTACTTAACATGGCACTTTTTCATACTCATTTAAGATGAAAAAACACTTCTTGACAAAGAGGTGTGTCTCACATCTCTTTCTAAATTATTCTAATTCCATCTGCAAGCCAATAAAACTTCAATACTTGCCTGAAAACTTACTCACTTTGAAAATGATTGATGAAATATTGCTTCAGATGAGCCAGAAACCAGGATTCTTGCATGGATAGTGAAAATCCTGTGCCTGAAACCCTTCAAGCCATAAATCCATTTCAGTAATGTCTCCTATGTTATATTTGACTGATTTTTGTAAAAGCAGAAGGCATCCCCAGAAGAATCATTCAGCAGATTGAGCATAAAAGATGACATCTTAAATTTAGGTTTCAGGGGACCTCTGAAACCCTTCTCCTACCTTCTTCTCAAAGCAGGATCAACTACAAACTGAGAGCAGGTTACTCTAGGTCATCTTGTCCAGCCGAATCCTGACTGCTCAGTGACAGAAACCTCACAGTATTTCTGTACCCTGTGCCTCACAGGGAAAAAATATGTTCTCGTACCTAGAATTTCCCATGTTCAGCTCATGCCTCTCTGCTCCTATGAGCCTGTGTGAACCTCTGGAGTCACAGAAGCACAGAATCATTTAGACTGGAAAGGATCTCCGAGGTCATCGAGTCCAACCTTTGACTGGTCACCACATTGTCAAGTAGACCAGAGCATTAAGTGCCATGTCCAGGCACTTCTTGAACACCTCTAGGGATGGTGACTCTATGACATGCCTGGGCAGCCCAGTCCAATGTCTAACTACCCCTTCCATGAAAAAATTCCTCCTGATTCCAACCTGAATCTCCTCTGGTGCAGTTTGAGGCCATGTCCTCTTGTCCTGCCACAACTTGCCTGAGAGAAGAGACCAATCCCCACCTGACTACACCCCTCTTTCAGGGAGTTGCAGAGAGTGAGGTCTCCCCTGAGCTTCCTTTTTTCCAGGTTAAACACCCCCAACTTCCTCAGCCACTCATCATAGGACTTACTCTCTAACTTCTCTAACTATTGTTTCATATTTTGGAATGTTTCCAACTTCATCATTGCTGTAACAACCCACAACCCACCAGGCAGAGAAGGCAACAGTAAGCTTCCTCTAAGCCATCTCTTCCTTGCTCTAAACAAGTCCAGCTGTCACTTATAGCATGGGTAACACTTCATTCTCCCACACTCTGTCACTAAGCACAGGCAGCAGGCAGCCTGAGAGCAAATCCTGACCCTAAAGAGAAAGTTAAAAAAAAACACCTTGAACTTTTTGGTTCCCTCATTTTTCAGTACACACACACATTTGCTGCCAACAGACCCAAAGAAATCTCCTTTGTGTCACCAGTATCATAGAATCATAGAATGGTTTGGGATGGAAGGGACCTTGAACATCATCTTGTTCAAAGCCTCTCTGCCATGGGCAGGGACACCTTCCACTAGACCAGGCTGCTCAGAGCCCATCCAACCTGGCATTGAACACTTACAGGAATGGGGCATCTACAGCTTCTCTGGGTAACTTGTGCCAGTGCCTCACCACCCTGATGGCATTCCTAATATCTGACCTAAACCTACTCTCTTTCAGTGTGAAGCCATTGCCCCTTATCCTGTCACTACAGGCCCTTGTAAAGTCTCTCTCCATCTTTCCAGTAAGCTCCCTTTGGGCGCTGGAAGGCTGCAATGAGGTCATCCTGAGGCCTTCCCTTTTCCAGGCTCAACAATCCCAGTTTTGTCAACCTTTGCTAATAGAAGTGCTCATGCCCAGCTGAGCTGTGGTTTTCACAGTCCCATAGCTGCATGCCCTGGCAATACGCCTGTTTACTATCTGGATAGCTTCTCCACCTTCTCTAGAATTCCTTTTTGTCTATGAGCACAGTCAAAATGCTCATAGTGAATCAAGGCAGGGTTTTGTCAGGCCTGTTGGGTTTCTGCCCATCAGAACAGACCATTTCTGTGTCCTGGGCAGTCTTTCCAACAAGGAAGATGCTGTGCCTATGCACAGACCTACTGAGAGATTTCCAGGCACTGATCTGTGCAGTAAATGGGTCAGGTGTGTATGGTCAACCAGCATTTTGTTTGCAAACTGGAGCTGTGACAAGAAAGGGAAATCACATTCTCTCTCCCCCTTTCTAAAATAGTGATACCAGAGTTCCTTGCAGATGTGAATTAGGGGTAATTACAAGCTGAACTTTTCAGTTTGAGACAAATTCTGCACATTTATGTCAGTAAGCCTCACAGGTTTAAGTACTTTCTTCACAGTGAGTAATCAGGTGCTGTTACTAATAAACAGTCATCTTCAGATCATAGATGGACATTGGGAAAAGTGTTTTAAAGCTATTATTTTTCTCATGGTGCAACATTAAGTTATATAACCATCATCTTTAGTTCTACTGCCTCCTTATGGATTTAAAGCATGAATGTCAAACATATATATATGTATGTATATATACAATGATGTATCTCAGCTGGTGTGCTGCTTCATTCCAGTCACCAACACCAAAGGGAGTTTTTGAATTAATGTAGACCATTATTAAATCAAAAAAGCAATTCAATACAGCACAGCAGGGAGCAGATGCAATATCCACAGCACTGGAAAAATATTTTAAGAAGGGAAGTTGTTTGTTAAGAGCTAGGGAATTCAGAAAGACAATTTAACAGAATAGTCTAATAAAGATCAGAATTGTGCTGAACAATAATAAAACCCAGAACTGAACAATAACAACAAAAACCATCTAGCAAACATCTCTAAAAACCTATAAAGTAAAATGACATACTGTCCCAATCCAGGACATTGATCATAACCGTGGTCAAGAATAGATCTAAGAATTTTATGCTGCTCTGAGCCTTAAACCTCAAGGTACACCCATGAAAATATCTAAGCACTGCAGCATACAACTTTTAGTCAGCTAATTTTGAAGTACATGCTCTTAGAGCCTTGGTTAGACCCTGGACCATTGTTATGGGCATGCAGGAAACACTCTGGTCTTGACATTGTATACAACATTTCCAACATGCTGCCAGTGAAAGGTAGAATAAACACTGAAGAATTTTTTTTTAAATTCCCCATTTTAAAAACTGGATTGCAGCTGGAACGTATCCATTTCAATCAGGACTGTAAAGAGGATTTCCTGTATCCTCGGGAAACACCATCTGGAATTTCTTTTAACAGGAATACATTTTTTTTCCTTTCTTTTTTTCCTTTTTTTTCTTTTTTAGCCCTGACTTGAGCAGAATATTGCAATGTTTTGAATTCATGTTCAAGAGACTAACCAAACTTTCCACTTCTCACAGAAACAGCTTCCCATTAATAAGTCCCTCACTGTTTTTTGCAGCATTAAAGGAACTTCTCAGTTCTTGCTTCCCTGAGTTCAGCTTGGAAGCTGGCTGGATGTCAGAGGATGATTTAACCTTCTCACAAATGTGTTTGCAGCCTCTTGAGAAGGCACATAGTTTACTGTGTACAAAGTAAAACTTCTACTTCATATTCAGAATAATATTCATAGCCCGTATTTCAGTAATCAAAATAAAATATCTGGAAAGCATTTCTAGGTACCAAGAAGGGCAGAAGAAGTCAACATGGTTTTGACTAACTAAAAGGATGAAAAAAGAGCTAAAAACCATGCTAGGGATCTGTGCATTGTCCAGAGTAGAGCTAGACATCTCCTCTGGAAGCTGATGGCTACTTCATGTACCTTTCTTCTGGGCCTAGCCAGAACTCCTTCTGGAATTTTCACTTTACCAATAGTAATGGTAGATGAATGAGTGAATGAAATCTAAAAATTTACTTTTCAACAAGGTAACTCTTTACATCTACTTCCATGGCATGACACAGCACTATTTCTCTCAGTGGAGTCCTAAAGAGACAGAAGAGAAGCAGGTATATCTTTTATCTCTTCAATCCCCAGTGTTTCTGGGACAAACTATTCCACCATTAATGTCTTGGAGTTATGCTAGAGGAATATGAGTGAAAATACTGATTTACCAAACATCTATTAACTCACAGAGGCAGATGAGAGACTTTCTGTCCATTGAGACAAAGCATGGAGACAGTGATTACAGACAACTTGCCTGTGTACATGACTATCAAAGGTTCTTTTTTTGTCATGAAAATGGTTGTTATGCTGTGTTCTGGTCTCAGCTGCGACTGTAAAGCACTCTCAAGTTTAGATCTTACATGATGTCATGTGTTCCTTGACTTCGATATCTATTGTTCTTTGTCAAACAATAAGAACTTTGTTAGAAAAAATACAGATAAATCAGAAAGTCTGAGAGCTGACAAATACCTCAGGAAGAACGGATATTGTGGATATGGCACTCCATACTTTTGAGAGACTGTGGTGGCCGGTGGACAGAGAGGGTCTGCTGGTGAGATAGTCCCTGGTACCAGAGAATCCTCAGCTTATTGTGACCAGAAAGGCTTCCCCCAGAATTCATTGCCCTGCTCTGCTAATGTACCCCAGTTCTGCTTTCCTGGTTGGCTCGTTAGCCTCTCCACCTCCTTGTTACCTTGTATGTCTCATGCTATAGAAGGTTCTCCCCTCCCTGTTTCCCACATTGGCCTTTGCCCCTCGCCACTCCCCCAGAGTTTTCCTATTGGTTCTCTTACTTAGTCCCGCCTGTGTACCACCCTCCTGCCCTCAGATCATTGGTCCCTGGTGCTTGCCCCGCTCCCGTACTTAAACCTGGACCTTGTCTCTGGTCTTCGCCTTTTGACTCCTTCATGGTGCGGATGCAATAAACCTCCGTCCATGGAATTCTATGCAGAGACATTCCTGCCTTTTTGCTGTCAACCCATATTACTGAAGCTATCCATGCATTTGTGCGTGCACACTTGTGTGAGTGTGTGGCTGATCCTGCTGAGTGGCTTCGCTAACGAGATGCTCTTGGAAGATTGCAACACCTCGCGCGCCGGCACAGAAGCCGCAGAGCTCGGGCTAGCGATAAGAGACAGCACATAGGCTGAGATTCTCAGCATTGATGGTGACTCCCTTAGCTTGCTGGTCCTGATGAATTCCAGCTGCTCTGAGGTTCTGCTGGAGCCTACAGTGCCCAAAGAGGCACCACTGTTCCCAAGCAGTGAAATGCAGCTCTGCTTCTGCTTGTCTTTTTTGTTACTCTACCACTTCCTCCAGTTTTCTCTCTCTCCTTGGTTCTAAATTACCTGCACTGTTTTAAATATAAATAAATCTAACCTAAGCAGGGGCATATACCATCAGACAAAAAGAAAAATCACCACCCCTGGGACTTCACTTGGTGTTATTCTCAGTATTTTCAGTCATTGTGTCATCAGATCATGAGGGAAGAGTTAGTAGGCAAAGAAACTTAACAGGTTTCTGATATTTTTGCCAGTTTGTACCCAAAAGCTTTTTCCACCTGACCGACTGGTTCATTACAGCTGGAAGTGCATTTTTGCTGTTCTGCTTGAAATCTTAAAAAAATTGTAGAGATGTTGTTCGTGTTTTGTATTCCTCTCACTACTTCAGTTCAAGGAATCCAAACAGCAAAAGAGGAGACTTTGTTCGCAGACTTTCTAGTCTTGGGATGTCTGATCTGTAGGAGATATGAACAAGGGACCGTTCATTGTCATCCCTCCCCCACCCGTGACTGTCTCATTTCCTTGCTATAAAGCAACACATTGTCTATTAAAGAATTGTTTTTACATTTTCCCAACTTCAATCTGGACCTTTGATTTTGTGTGAGAGAATTCCTGGCCAGAACATTGGGACAGTCTCCACTAGTCTTTAACTGAACTTCAGTAACAACTATGGTGATGAAAGTGACGTATCCTACTCAAAGATGCTACAGAATTAATGCAAAGATGTCTAAGTTTGGTACATGTTATTTCATACTGTTTGATTCCAGCAGGCTGGAGGGTAATTCCTTCTATCCAATGCAGTCCCAAGAGCCTTTGCATCAGCTCTAGAGCTCAAATTAATTGGATAATCATGAAAAGGTTAGTCTTACACTTTGAATCAGACTCCCTGAAACAAAATCTATACTGATCAGAAAACCAAATGTAGGAAAACCAGCTGGTTAATTTGAAAGTCTACATGTAGTTTTCAGAAGTGAGAAATACAAATCTTCCCTCCTTTCCTTGCAGACATTTCACTGGCTTTCCATGGAGAAATTCTTATCTGTCAGGAAAGCAATTATCAGATTGCACATTGGGAAAGAAGTCAATTTTTCTTCTTCTTCAATACTCTGGGCAAGTCAGCTCCTTATATTTCTTTCCTATTTTTTGAGATTTTTACACTGGAAGGGAACATCTAGACTGAAGGAATATCAGTCCCTAATTCCAATAGAGTGCACTTAAGAAATGGTGACTACTTAGACTGGGGCCAGTGATGGATTTGGATTATTCTGTTATCTACTTATCCACCAGTGCAGCAAGTCTCCAGTTTTGGTTCAAAAATCATAAATTCAAAAGTGATTCTTTTGAACATAAATCTGTGTGCTATACACGTCTTATTATGATAATTCTGTATGTAATGTTTTCAGAAATAATCTGCTACAAAAAAAGATATTTTCCTTCACCAAAGAGCTTTACAGAATTCCTGAGACAACTGACACATCTTACACATGTATTTCAATTGCTTATCCCTTAAAGACCTAATTCATACATCTCCTAGTTTAACAGGGTGAAACAGTGGCTTTTGCATATGTATCAAAAAGAAAATGCAAAGAAATATTCAAAGAATCACCTATTGCTTGTTGATCCATCTTTTGCATGACAAATTATTTATCATTAATTGTAGTGTGTCTTCTGTCACATAAAATGTTTAAATTTTTAAGCAAGATTTTAAGTGGGATTGGTTCCATAACCCCTGATATATGCAATTCTTCACAGTAACAAGGTTTCTACTAAGAAAAACCTACTAGTAAGAGTTGCAGATCAATGCCGAGCTTTTTGCAACTGTTGAATAGCATTTTAGAGGCTTTGAAGTCAAGCAAAATATGAAGCCATCTTTATCAGACATAGAAATAACTCTATTTAAATTCACCCTCTCAAAGAGTGCTAGATCTAAAAGAAGAGTATATATCATTGTAGAAATACAGCACAAAAGGTAAAGTTGGAGCTTCTTGCGGTGTTTGATTTGTTGCTTTGTGGATTGGGTTTTTTTTGGTGTTGGTGGTGATTTTTGTTTTATTTTGGATTTTTTTGCATAGGACTTCACACTGTTTTACAAAGGAATTAAGAATTCTGAAGAGCGTATTGAAGACATTTGGAAGATTCTCTTTCTTATAAATACCTTAGGTCCCTTTTCACAGCATCAGCTAAATATTTTGTGATAGATGAAGTACATAAGATCAAACAGACTCTGTATTTACATTCTGGAGTCACTAGCATCTTGATTTTCATAGTGTTTCTCACTTTTTCCGAAGAGAGTTTGCCAGTGTGGTAAAGGTGAGCAGGAGTTGTTTGTTATGGATTAAATGTTATTTCCTGTGAAACAAGGAAAAACAGTAGGCAGAGTCACTCATTCCTCTTACATTCATGCAAGTAGCACACACATGCTGCAACAGAGAAACCACATGGACCTCCTAGTTCAAAATGACACTATTAAAAAAATTACACTCATAAAAAGAATGACAAAGGACTCTCTGAATCTCTACATCTTACAGTTTCTAAAATCAAGGTAAGTACAATTGCTCCCCAGAGCAATTGTAACAACAAAAAAACCCAGTCTTTACCAAAACCTTCTTACATAGACAGACAATTTTATCTCAAAATTGAGAGAAACTTTCATTTTCATTCCAAGCTGCTTTCTTCTAATGCTTTCACATTGTAACTAATTTAGTCTTTTCTTTTTTTATAAGGCTTTAAAAACAAACTCCATCCCAAGACTAGCAGCATTACTAATAGCCTTTTTTGGCTAGAAATCACCATTCTTGGCATTTTCTCTCCTTTAAGACAACAGAAGATTTCTGACCAGGGCCATATTTACACAACACAAGTAAAATCATTAGATGCAAATTGGGTAAGGCTGCTTGATCCAAATCTTGCTGTAGTCAAAAGGAATACTGTCATTCTTGCAGAAACAGAAGTCAGTCTAGAAAATCTGCCAGAATGTAATGGGCATTCACTTTCAGTAAAATGTTAAATTTTGATTTTACAGTGGGGTGAGAACACAAATTTTTGCATAGATTTAGACTTATGTTTGCATTTTTCTAGCTATTGAAATAAAACTGATCATTTTTTTGCTTTGATTTGGTTTCTTTAAATTAGTAATATCTTTTTCCTGATTATATTTTCTGTACAGCACTTATATTCTTGATACCCGCTATTTAAAGTAAATGGATTAACCATGGGGTAAGTTACTAATTGTTATGAATAAGAATAGAAAAATAGAGTCCTTTGAAGGCATTGTCATTTTAATGACTTCATTTTTGCCTTATCATTTAAAATCTATAAATGAAAGAAATAAAAAGTATAAGATATAAACAGGCTGACAAGTGCATGACAGTAAGAGATACTGAACATTATATTACTTTTTACTGTATTTCTAAATAGCACTATCAATCAAAGATTATTCTATGCAAGACTGATACCAAATCCAGATACAATAAAAGATTTGACAGGTACATTTTTCATATTCTGCTACCTCTTTATCATGTATAGTCTGCTTTTTGAAGTCATTACTGGCAGATTCTATTATATATCCATCCAGTCATTTGGCCCACGAACAACCACTAAGGATTTATTTTGGCATTCAATCCAGTCTTTACATGTACAAGCTGAATTCCAATTATATTCTCTTTGTTTATTTAGAAGTGCAACAAAAAAAAGACCTTCAATTCATGGATTTTTTTCCTTTTTTTTTTTTTTTTACTAGAGCATATTTTTTGGCCAACAAATATGGCAGTTTCTTATACATTAGTATTACAGACCAGTAGTTAATCACAGTAAGTTATTCACAAGTACCCTGGCAGACGATCCTTCTGCAGCATGATGTGGCCCAGGAGTTCTTCTATAGAAAGGTATAACAAAAGTTGAGATGATTGGTAAAGGACCAAGAGGATTTCACCCTTTCCCACAGGTAACACCTCCATGCATTCAGCAAGGAAAGAAACAGATCAACCAACAGAATAGTGAGTTGGAAAGAAGCTGGCAGTTCAATTGGTCCTAGGAGTGCTCAAGTAAATTAAAAAATTGTAACATGAGAAAAAGAGGCAGATGTTAACCTTCTTCAGTGGTATTATGCATGTAAGCTAAAACAGCTACACAGATAAAATTGTGGAACATTCAAGTAGGACTTAACTGACAAATTAATCAATAGCCACAAACAGTACCCAAAGGAAACACTGCATCGTGACACATTTTGGAAAGACTGATTTTAACGTATTTGCTCACTCTGAAAATGGTGGCTGAGCTGTAATATCAAAGAAGAAAGATATCTGAAACAGGCTTGAGAATGGCATCTTCCATGCAGGGCTACACATTAAAGTTCAATGCATTAAAGTTAGGAGAATGTTCAGTCATCAGGATAATCTAAAAGTAAACATGTAAGACCAGTGCTGATATTGTTACAGGCAATGAGACACAAAAACTTTTCTTCAAATGAAAGTTATTTGGAGAATGGTCTGCCATCAGCAGGGAATGACTGCAGGGATTTTATGCAATGAATAGCCAAGGGACAGGAGAGAAGGAGGGCTGCATTGTGCCAGAGCATTGCTCAGGTGTCAGGAAGAACAAAGAAACATGAGGTGGTGAAGTCAGGAGTGGATTTCCAAATGCCTGTAACATCTTAATCAGGTTTACATAGGAAGTTAGGCTCCACGGTGCTTATCTGAGCTGAACAGAGTTGCTGAACTTTCTCTCCTGAGCCTTTAGTTAAACTGTGAGGATTTGAACAGCACAAGCAAGTTCCCTGAGCACAGAATGTGAATGAAGGCAAATTCCCATCAGGGAAAAGGTACTGAATTTTTCTTTTCTATTTAAACATTATACTCCTTTTGTAGAAAAGACTATGGGCTAAGTATGCTGACATAATACTCGCTTTAGGTCAAAAACTGTCTCTACATAGTTTTACTTTTAGCGATGAACTCTGTATTTCTCTTTTCAACCATTCCCTCCCCAAATTCCATTCATAGCAGATGTTTCAGGAGGAAAATCAAGCCATTAGGGCTTCTGCCACTCTTACTATGCCAGAGAGTTTCACATCAGGAATTTGTAACAGAGAATCCTGTTAATCATCCCACCAAAACCACATAGTTTCCATTGTGGTAGAAGTGTAACCTGGCATGTGAACAGGAACCAACTGAAGCAAGTTCAATACTGTTTCTGGGTCTGTTGAGGAGAGAGCAGAGGCTATCATATGTGTGGTCTGAGTTCCTGAACCACTGAAGGGGAGCCATCCTCTCTTGGGAAGCCCTGAAGTGACACTCGTGAGGCACTGTGCTTAATTTCAAATATGCCACTTCACATCAGGGCCTATTATCGTCACCACAACAGTGCTGTAACATAACTATATGACCTCTTCAGCATTCATAATAAGGCTGTCTGCATGGTTATATGCTGATATTTCATCTGAGGCTAAAATGTGCTTACGGAAAAGCAGCACTCATGCTGAATTTTTTTTTTTTTTTTTTGGTTTGGTTTGTTTTTTTACCATAAGTTTTTTAGCTTTAGATACTGCAGATTGTTAGGCTTTTATTCAGTCTTTCTGTGTTCCCAGGTGTGCTACCCCGTAACTGAACTTTAGGAGTCCTGGTTTATCCATTAATATATAATATCTGAATTATCCATGTATTATATATATTAATGTATTTATATAAATACCTGAAGTAATTCTATGAACTAGCAGTCTGAGAAAACAGCAGAAGCTATCCAAGGCATTTCCTTGCCTTAAGTAGTTTAGGTACTGGGCTGAGGAAACAAATGGCTTTATCTCATCCATTATCCAGTTGCTAGGTCTAGACCCCAGGATACCCAGCTACCTTGACCACCATGGGGGAAGAGTTTCCACTTAACATGTTCTTCCCCTTTCCACATAGTCATTGTATCCTGTCCAGACTTGGTAAAAGGGCTATTGGAATTTAATTTTGTTTCACTGTTTTGTTAGAAAAAAGCTTGCAAACAAGTAATTTTTTTTTCTTTGGATATGCAATAGATTTTATTGTAAATATTTGTTTGCAAGTCCTTTAACTGAATTTGCTTATCAGAAGTTATCCTACCTACATCTTGTTCTGCATTCAAACCAAACCCCTGAAGCTACAGAAGTAAATATCACTTATGTATAAGTGGTTTCATTTATGAAATTTCTTGCTAATAAAATACAATTATGTTTTGTCTCACAATACTGCCAAGTAAAGGTTAAATTAAGAGAAAACAAGCAAAGTCAGGTTTACTGACATTTAAAACCAGTTATGAAAAAACACCTTGTTCAGCCAACCCTGCAGGGCTCACTACATTTCTGAGATTGGATCCCAAACTTCATAGAAAGCAGAGTTTCTCCTGGGATAATGTAGCAGAAGCACCTGTGGCACCCATAAGGTTTGAAACCAAGTGAGGAATACTAAGCATGCTTCTCTTGAGCACAAGCACATTAAAGTAGGGTAATCTGTGACTGCATATAAGAATTCTGTAAGAGTGCCAACAGAATTTTGTATAGACACTTAACATGAATATATAAAAATACAGAGCCACAAAGAGGCAAACAGATTTGTGTAACAGCGCAACTGGGGTGCAGGAAAATATGTTCAAGCAGTAAAATCTGCAAGGCAAAAACTAAGGGTTTACAGCAGTCAATAAAGATGTGTGATGAAACCAAAATGGATGAACAGGACAGGTACTGATGGAAACAGAATAAGCAAGAAAGATTTCTGGCACAAAAAGAGCAAGCCCTGATCCCAAAAATAAGATGCATTATGTCAAGAGCAGATGAGATAATCCCCTTGTCTTCTGGGGAGGAGATGAGCAGCACAAGGGGGAGGATGAGGGGAGCTCACTGGCCAAGGCAACAAGGGCCATCAGCACTGACTACTCAGTGTCAGCTCCCTGGAACTGGATACTCAAAGCCCACCCATGGTGTAAGTGTTGAAGACTGACTGCTTTGAACATGTATTGTTGACAACTGAAAGTGATTAAGAGCCAATCATTAGCTGTGTGACATCAGCAATTGACAATCAAGTATTATTTGCTGAAAGTGGCCAAACTCATTAATTTTTTGAACACTCCGTAACAATCTCCAATTTTCTAACTGATACAAAGGTACATGCATATATACATGCCCATGTATATATAAAATATACATATTATAATCTTTGTAAAATCATATGTACAAGGTGTTTACATTACTGTGCATATATATCAACCAGCAGAGCAGTTCAAGTTGAATACCCTGAAACATATCCACAAACACTACAAATATTCTGTCTTTCAGGGCGCACTGTCAGGTCGAATGTGCCAAAAACCAAGGGTTGCAAGTGAGCTTTAGAAATTGAACCTGAGGAACATAGAATCATAGGCTATGTAGGACATAATAAAAAAATTCCAAAATTATGTTCACTAAGATAAGAATTATTCAGAGCAGTAGTTGTGAGAAGCAGTGTTTTCTACCATGACTCTTACCAGCAACAACAAAAAACCAAAACTCTATAAATTGTAGCAAGAGTCTCTGATTGAATATTTATCATGGCAGAAACAAAAACACTATAGGAAAATGATTTGGAGGTCAATATACTTCTATCCTACCACAGAAATTACTGATTTTATATTAGATATTATTTATTTTGGTTTACCAGTCTTGGAGTAATTAAATGAAATAATGACCACAACATTTCAAATTAATCAGTAATGTAATAGTTTCTATTTATTTCTCAAGCCCTCCACAATATAAGCATGTCTACTTTGTTTCCTAGAATTCCTGACTATATCTTACAGGATGAACACACACGACACAATATTTAAAAACTCACTCCAGGCAAAATTCAATTCTGAGAAAATCTGAGAAACTCTGCTCTTTATGGATTGTTTTAAATCTGGCCACAATTTGGATGCAGAAAAATTCAGTTTTACATACCATAACAGAACATATTCTGAAGTGCCCTGGATTTTTGAAATGGTTTGTTAGGTATTATTGTCTTTGAATCGCTTCACAAGTGGAGAAACTTGCAAATTTTAAATCTATATTTCCATGGTTTGGCAGAGTTCGTAATGATTGATAATGGCAAAAAGTGTCTTTAAGATGAAGAAGTTCCTATTAGATAGACTGAACTCAGTAGCATAGATTATTTTTATGGCTTCCTAGAAATGCATGGAATATTTGAAAATATGCCTGCTAAAGTAAATCAGCCTGATTAAAAATACAGCAAGAGGGAGTCGAAGCCAGTGAGAACAGAGTACTTGCTGTGGATGCTGGCCTTTGCTCTAGATACTCTCACGTGAAATACCTGTAGGCTTAAGTCTGATCGTCTTGGAGGAAGCTTAGAGGAGAGAAAAGAACTGAGGTAAGAGCTCTCAGAAAAGTCGTTTAAAATGTAGCTTATTGGTGAGCAATTTTACATACAACTCTGTCAGTTTTATTTCTACAGACTTATATAAATAGTGCAGTAATTCCTCTTTCCCATGATCAGATATAAACTTCAATTACACCTGTAAATGTGCCCCCAGAGATCAGTGTTTGCCTTTATTTTATAATGCTTTTGCAAACATAGTACAGCAGAGTTTTATGCTCTCTCATTTCTATCCCTTTGTGGTAAAATAGGCATTCCATGTAACCTCAAAGCAGAAATGAGCAATACTGATAAATCATAGTTTTTGTAATAACTTTTGGTTGTTATATACTGTAGGCAAGAGAGAATATGGTTTTCTCTTGTGCCATTTGCAGTTAGCCTGAGAGTTTACAATTTATTTTATTGTCAGGGCTACTACATGTCATATATTACATGTAACTGTGGACTAGGCCTTAGGCCTCATCTTGCATGTATGGAAGAATAAATCTAGAACACACGATGATGCAGAGAAATTATGACAAAGATGTTCCTAAAGGTCCCTTCCAACCCAAATCATTCTATGATTCTAATGCAGGGTAAATTTAGCTTAAATATTAAGGCAACATTATTTTCTGTGACTGTGGTGAGGCCCTGGCACTGGTTGCCCAGACAAGCTGTGGATGCTCCATCCCTGGAAGTGTTCAAGGTGAGGCTCAATGGAACTTTGAGCAACTTGGTCTAGTGGGAGGTGTCCCTGCCCATGTCAGGGATATTGGAACTAAAGGTTCCTTAAGGTCCCTTTCAATACAAACCATACTTTGTTTGATTCTATGAAATCGTGAGAGAGTAATGAAAATACCTTCAATCTAGTCTTTCACTTCACAGTCACAGAACACAAAAGAAAAAAAAAATTAAAAACCAAAACCAACCAACCAACAAAAAGAAAATACGCTGCAAAAACCAAAACTCACAAAACAAAACAAGAATAACACATGACATTGCATGATGACCTTGATCCATAGGGCTGAATAAACTCTCTGGAAAAAGAGGATGGTCTTTTAAATGTTCCAAAACAGATAATAAAGCTCTAACAATTTAAAACTCTAATTTTTAAAAGAAGAGTATGTAGAAAATATTACATGCTATTGGTCTTTAGAATAAGAATTCCTTATATTCAGTTTCATCATTATATGTCAGTTCTAGTAGGTATTGCAATTTTTTTATTTTAAAAGAATGACAAATATATTTACTTTCTAAGTCACATTAGAATTCAATGGCAGGTAAATGCCTAAATACATTAAAGGTTAGTGTCAACTATTTGACTTCCAGACGGTAGATCCCCAAACACCCAAATTAAAGAGGAATGAAGATACAACATATGTATAAAACTTTAGCAATAATGGCAATTAAAAGCAGCCTGTAAAATATATGTATATTTAACTATATAAATAAATGCTATTAAAAAACTGTGTAAGTGAAAGAATGTCGATTTGGACAAAATCCAAGAAGACAGATAGAAAGTTTGGGATATAAGGAGAATGAGAGGAAGGTGGTGCTGAAACTGGCTAAAAATATCATGAATCACAACACAAGGAGTGTGTGATTTCAAAAGAAAAGTCAGGCATGAATGAGTCTGGAATCTGGCTTGTACCTTGAGCTAAAACTTGCAGAGATTTTTTTAGTATCTGTTATACTTCTTCCTGCATTCAGTAAGAGTTTAGATACAGCTGCAGTTTCACCTGTTTCAAAATATAATTTCACAAAGTTCACTTTAGGACGGTTGTTAAATTTACCTCTAAACCAACTGCTTTCAACTTTCTCAATTCTATTCACCACTGCTGTTCTCAATGCAGTCATTTAATTTCATTTTCTGTCAACTTCAAATATAATTAGCAATCTCTCTTTCATGTCTTGCCTTTTTTTTAACCCTGAGTCTCATTTTGCACTATGGTCTTGCAAATACATGTAACTAAACAGTTACATTTCCTTACCTTAAATTTTCCATGTCTCAATCTCTTTTTCTTAGCTATCATTATAATTTCACACAGTCATCTACACAGCATCAGAGAAAGAAGCTTCTTATAGAAGCAAAACTGTAATTTAAACTTGATCTACAAGATATTTTGGAGCAGATGGGTTTTATTGTGTGTCTCCTTGGCCTGAATCTGAATGAATCACTGAGTCGTGCAATGACTGGGATGTTTGCAGTAATTGCTTGTTGATTATCTTTTGACCATTTGAGGCTGAAAGCACTTCTGATTTTGTTATTATGCACTGGAGGAAGGTCACTGATTTGATTTGTGATAGTGTTCCATTCTACTGTTAATGTTTGTTTCGAACATAGTGTAAATGTTTGCTTTATTATGTCTACAAGCCCTTATAACTGACATTTAAATTGTAATCAGTGCATTTATCTCAAATTGAGGGTTCTCAAAATTAAATAGTTTTATCGGGGGAAATAGAGAAGTATTTGTAAATTGTGATAGTCGTAATACTCATTTTAACAATTTTAGAAGGCAGGAGGACAAAGTACACTTCAGCCAAGTAATAACAGTGCAATATTTTGTCTGAGAATATTAGTATACAATTTTCACTGTTATTTTGGATGAGGTGTAGAATGTCTGTACTGATTGCTTTTTGACAAAATACATAATCTGAGAACAATAAATCAGCTTTTTTCTTCTCTTCTGTGGGAAATAGAAGCCCTGGGACAATACTGGCCAGATCCCACTTGGCCACATAGTTCAGCAGCAACTCTCCACATAAAAACAAAAATTGGTTGTTGAAAGGCCCATATCACACTTATATTGGTGTCTTTTTCCAGCCCTGTCCTCTCAAACACAAATCCTACTGTAAAATTTTCCTTCAAAGTCACTTCTGTCACTGTTATCCCCAGAGAATGGTGAAATCACAATACAAGTCCAGGTTAAAAGATATGGCCGAAGCAGAGCTAAGACCATGTTTAATGGTAAGCTCGTCTTTTATAGTGTGGTTCTCAATAAAGAACTTACATGATTGGCTTATTCACCCACCACCTCTGAAGGTGATAGGTTGAGCAGTAAGACACCCATTTCCAAATATTATTCTCACAAGACTGAAAACAATTCTAGTGTTCTCACAACAACCTGCAGGTGCAGAAATGGTTTTACATTCCCTGAAACTGTTGTCCATCCAGTTTGCATGAGAACGAAAGCTTTCACAGAGAAGCCGTGAGAAGCTGGATTTCTCTAACTGCTTTCTTATGAGAAAGAAAAGTTTCACAGGAAAATTCCTCTGCTCCTGCCTTTTAGCATCCACAGCTTCTACTTGGTGTTACAAAAAAATGGCAATGAACACTCTGCTGCTTCCTAACACGATTCCTGGGTTTGTCCATGTTCAGTTTGGCGACAAGTTATAACACAAAAGTTAACAAGCTGTGGGGTTCCTGCATGATATACACTTAACTTCACCCTAGATTCCTTGGAACATTAAAGCTCAAGAAAACAGGGCTAAATGGGTCCATAGCCTTTCTCCTACTGCTTATTATTTTGCTTTATCTTTAACCATCTGCGCCATCATCTTCTGACTCCAGCCTGTCCCTAGTGTGACATCCCACCCTTAGGATAAAGGGAGCATCCAAGATGCATAGATGCTTGTAGTCAAAAGGAACAACAAAAGTCAAAGGGTCCACTAAAGATTACAAAGTTTTATTAGTAAATTACACACTTGGCATGGAAATTGGTATAAGTTAGTCCCTGACTGCCTATATAAGCACACAGCAGTGAGATTTGGATAAAGCAATAGGATGAAAGGGAAAAGAGAGAGACAGATGAATTAAAGAGGGGCGGAAGGAAGGAAGGAAGGAAGGAAGGAAGGAAGGAAGGAAGGAAGATAGATAGATAGATAGATAGATAGATAGATAGATAGATAGTCACTCCTGGCTGCAGCACTGATCCAGCTGTGGTGTCCAGCGTCCTGTGCTGCCCAAACACCTGGGCTTTAATGAGATACCTTTTTCTAGATAAGTTTTTCCCACCCTGGAGATGTTTCTCAGTTTCTATGCAAATTAGTTCTCATGCATAATCTGTTCCTCTAGACCATTCTGGAAATGGGTCGGAACCTTCAGGGGTCTTTGGTGGTCTTGTTCACCCTGATGCAGTCCATGCCCACTTCTCAACCTCACTTCTGCCTTTGTGCTGTGCTGTGTTGCGCTTATCTCCAGGAGCCAGAGCAAGGATGTTTGTCCCAGAAAAGTGCTGCCCTAACTCCCTATGGCCCCTGCTCCAGCCACATTCTGTTCTTTCTCACAATGTATTATTGCCAACAATCCTTGGCTGTTACTACCAACAGTCTTTGGTTGGCTCCACAACAATCTGGCCATCAGTGTTTAAGACATACACATTAACATCTTTTAGGCTTCTGCATTTACTGCTAAAAGTAGGAAGGCTAATTTTCAATGTGACCCTTGTAGCAGTTGTCAATGACAGAAGTGCAGCTGGAGTCTGCACTGTGTAGATTCTTCTGTAAAATAAATAGAAAAGACTCCTTCTCCTGTTTTTAGAAAACTGTTTCTTTCTCTCTAATCCATTTCAAAGGCACTCCTCTATTTTCAAAAATAAAAAATCCCACTCTTTGGGAATCCTCAACTATGTTTCAGCTGGTATGGAAAGTAGAGAACAAATTGTCACATCAGTTTTGCTAGGGTGAGCTTTGCTCATATGACTCTTTGAGAAGAGTGGTCTATTCCATAAGTGTGGATGTGCACACGTACACATGTACACTGTGTTGCAGAAATTACTATCTCTGGACATCCTCGACTGCTCACCTGTACTAGATTAGATGAAACAGAAGATGTCTTGTAGTGGCCTATTTAGCCTGAATTGGATCAAGGAATGCTCACAGAGTCTGAGAAGAAAAGCCTCTAGCTTGGTTGACAATTATGTTCCTTCTTGTGTAGTACACCTGTACCCAGAGGCTGCAAGCCTTCATGCCTTGTTATGAAGTCATTTCTGTGTCACAGTACTTCAAAAGAATCTTTGATGGGAAGTCACATTTTCACTGCCACAAGGGTTAGACTCAGCCACAGGAACATGGAGCAAAAAAGGAGAGATCTTTTGACAGAGTCCTTATGCCCTCAGATAAAGAATTTGCTGTCTAAACACCTTTTTTTTTTTTTAATAACTTTGATTTTCTTTCCCAAATCAATGCACAAACTGTAAAGTGAGCATATGACTCATGCACTTCACAGCACAATCCTGGCATCTTTTCATGAATACAGTTACAATCATAATCTGTTGTCATATATATAATAGAAACATAGAAAAATACTAATGAAAGCATCAAAAAAATATTCAGAAATATGGATAAATGCAAAATCCTGCATGCAGCTGTCCTGAATTAACTTTTCCCCTCAGCTACCTAGAAGAAAGAGATTATTTCATCAGTGTTTGGCTGTCAGCTTGGCATCTTAGTGAAAATACCTTTCACTTCCCATTCCCCTTTAGAAAAATTCCCAAACATGTACCTTTGATGCTAAGAAGTATATTACGTTAATCACTGTTGCAGACTTTCGTGATAGTGAATTATGCTTTTCCTATTTTGGCAAAAATATTCTATCATGTCAGATGTTTCCTGTTTACTACAGTTCATAAAATTTGTGTGGAACAAAAGTTTAAAATTCTTTCCAATGAAGCTGACTTCTAGTCCAGAACTTGTCCTGTTTGTAAATATGAAATAGCAAGAATGTTATTAAGTAACCAGTGCACCACATCTAGTTGAGGCAGAGATATGTGTCCAAATAGATTGATCCATGGACTGAAAAAACAACTGGAAGACTGAATTGCCACTATATGCAAGCTCTTGACTGTTTTTAAATATTTGTCACAGATTTTTAGCACCCATTTGAAGGAACTCTAAAAAACATGAGTAGTAGATGACTACTCTGTGCACCATGCATCCCAGGCAAGAAGGAGAAAAATTAAGGAAGAAACCAACCAAATACGAAAAGAATACATTTTCTGGACATTAAATATGTCTTAAAATATTGCACAGTAGGTATCTTAAAATTAACCAATGAAAGAAAACTGAGAATTTTGTTTATGCAAGTCACATGATTTCACTCAATTGGGCAAAAAGGCTGACAATTAATTTTGTAGAAAAAATATTTTTTTCCCCACTTTAACAATTTAATATGTAACAGAAGAGGGAAAAAAACCACTTTGAAAAAGAACCCACAGATACGTGTTTTCCAAAGCAAATAAAGGTTGGTGAAGAAGAAAGGTGAGAAATAGAATCATACATGGTTTCAGCTATTGCTTAAGTAATTTAAAGCAGATCTAAAACACTTGTTTCCATAACATCAAAGCAAAATGCATCCTAGAATGACCAAAGTCTAGAACTATAAGAGGAACAGACTTTACTTATCTGAAAGAAAAGTAGTAATGCTCTGCCAATTCGGGAACCTTTAAGTAAATTTGTTTTAAAGGCACAAGTGATATAAAAACATAGACAAGTGACATGCAATAAGTAGGCTGAGTAGCACTAGGGCTCTTAACGTGAACATACACTGAGACATTTATAAAAACATACATTAAGACAAGGAGTTATGGGGAGACTAACACGTTTCATGAGTGAATCCTTGCTGTCAGTGAGTTTGTGGAGGCTGTCTCTTTTTAAAACAAATTGCTATTGCATCCACTTAAATCATGTTCCTAAAACTACAATGAGAGTAATATGTGATATTTATATAGTACTCTTTAGTCACAGGTTTCAGACCTTTGGATGAACTAATTTATCAATAGGAGATGGATTTCTCATTAAGAGATGAATGGAACATGACCTTTTCCAAGGATTTTGATGCAAAACAGCTGACTTAGAGAAAATTTGCAAATATGGATAGGTATAATTTAGGAACTCTATAGCTTCATGGTTTCGTTTCATAGGATAGAAAGGCATGAAGCTTTTTCACTGATTCTTGGTTTGTTTAAGCCATTATGAGAAGCATCCACTAAACGTGAAAAACCCATTCCAGAATTAGACAAAACAAAATTCAAACCACTCTTCATAATTCATGATTAGTGCCAACACTTCAGAGTCGTGGTGTTGCTGGGAGGAAAACACATGGCGGAAGCATGAGTCTCCTTTCCTCTTCTCTTGATGATAACGCTGCACTTACAATTTAGCTGTAAAAGCAGTTTTGTTTTCCTATCAGAATTCAACTGCTTTTCCAAATCATCTGGTCTATCTTCTCCGTGATCACTGGCAAAGGAAAAACTACTCAAAGCCAACAACAAAATTAGCTCTAATCACATGGTCTTTAATCCCAGCAAAGCAACTCCTCTCCCATTGCAACACCTAACACATCTTGTTCCTGTTTTGTACAGCAAGAAAAGTGGATCAGGAGCTTTGTTGACCTGTAATGTGTGTCAGTGTGTGCGGACAGCCTACACCTGCAGCCTGAGAACAGACTCATTCATAGGTAAGAGAGGAATAATCTTTTACCAGACAAGCAGCAGTCACCCCTCAGCACCAAATTAGTCTCTGAACAGCCGGGACAAGTGGTTGTCCTCGAGTTAGGAGAGCTCCTCAAAACACCCCTCTTAAACTAAAATTAGCAAATTAAATTTTGCATTCCATGAAAACTGAGAAACTGTGCAAACTCAGTTACAGTGAATCATTAGCCCCAAACTATTACAGGCTCTCTGTGTGTGTATGTGTGCGTGAAACGTTGTTTCCAGTCAGCTGTAGGAAGCTATTGAGTCTATTCACAGCATTTCTGAAATCTGGATCAGAATGAATGCCTGCCGATGCCTTTTATCAAAGACAGGAAACTCCCACTCATCACCCAGCCAGCTGCTGTTGTTATCAGCTCATTCGCTGCTTCCTCTTTCCCCTTCAGGGGACTTCTTGGGAGCAGAGTGCACACTTCGTCTGTATGAGGCAAAACAGATTGAAATAGAGCGAAAGACTAAGCAAGCTTGAGGTTGATTTTGTTGTTTGATTAATTAAAAAGAGGGAAAATGCTGGAAATCACACTGTATTTCACTGTGCGTTGTTTCTGCCTAACACTTCTGCCACTGTTTCAGCATTGCTCCCATCATCTGCCTTGAGCCTGGCAACAGGCATGGCAGCAGGAAATGACAACAGCTTCCACTGGGAAAGGGCAAGTGTTAATCCTAGCCTTACAGAGCCCCTTGGAAATAAATAATAATAATAAAAAGAAATTTTAAAAAAGCAATGCTTGTCATTGGCAAGACTGAAGAGAGCATCTAATATCTTTTATCATGAATTTTTAAGAAGAAAACTTTAGAAGGAATGAAAATATAATTAATAAAAGGTGACATTTTCACTGAGGCAGGTAAATAGAAGATAACTGAAATAACCCCCTTTACGTGATTATCTTTGTCTCAATAAATTTCAGGAGGGTACTTCATTGAGATTACTTACAGCTAAAGAATAAACAAGTGAGATTGAAGGGTCACAATGCATTCTTCCCACTCATGGCTCTCCCACATTAAATAATCAGTTCATTTAAACATTCTGACAAGATGGTTTTCAATATATTGACTGATTACTGTGATAAAAATGTGATTATGGAAAGTGTCTCTGTGACAAGTAAACCAGTCATTTTCCTAAGTGTGCACTGTTATAAGAAAACAAAAGAAAATTGTAGCACCACATGTATACACAATCTTCACAGTTATGGAAGATTGCTTATTTCCACGAATCAGAATTTAAAAATTAATCTATAATTTTTTGCTAAAAAATTACTAACAGGGGATATACTGATGGAGCAGACTGTGACAGGATAAATTCTTTGACAGCTTATGCTGGTTTTCTTCCTAGTTAAGGCAAGATCCCTGACACAGAACTCAAAAAAATGAAAATATATACATCTGGTTGAAACCAGTCTGCTAAGTACCCATGCTGTCAATGGAGAAGGAAAGGGGACAGTCATCCTTGTGTAAGACAAGTGTCCAAGACAGTTTGGATTAATTGGCTTCAAGAAAACTCTAATCCTCACTGTGGCCTACAGAGAGAAACCAGGTGGTTAACTTACAAAAGACCATAGACAATGTTTGGGTAGCTTTGATAGTTAGTGTCTTTTAAGGAACACCAGGGAGAAAATACGTAGCTATTTGTGCCTGAAAAATAAATTATCTGTGTTATGGGTATGTGGCTGAGACTGGTGTTGATGGAAGTTGAAGGTATAACAAATAAAGAAGACATTTCATGTTGACCAATATATTCTAGAGGTAAGCTGCAGGAGAAAGAAATTGGTTTGGGATAGGTCGTTCCAGCACCAAGAGGCATCAGTGGCTTAGGCAGATGGAGGTGAACAACCAACAACTTCCGTCAACACCAGTCTCAGCTACATACCCATAACACAGATAATTTATTTTTCAGGCACAAATAGCTACATATTTTCTCCCTGGTGTTCATTAAAAGACACTAACTATCATGGCACTGTCCAATGTTAAAAACCCACCTGTAAATTTCTGTATGCATGTATGACAGCACAAACACTGTCTTGGAGCAAAGAGGGTAAGCCTGTTCCTTTAAGCCTGGCAATTTAATACTAGAAATCATTTGGATTAATGCAGTAGCAGAAAAGGGCCACATTGTTCTCCCTACCAACCTCCAGATGCAATAAAGAAAATCATAGAATCATTAAGGTTGGGAAAGACCTCCAAGGTCATCCAGTTCAACCTGTTTACAAACACCACCATATCAACTAAACCACAGCACTAAGTGCCATGTCAAATTGTTTCTTGAACACTTCCCTTGGCAGCCCGTTACAGTGCTTGATGAGCCTTTCAGTAAAGACATTCTTCCCGTGAACTTATTCCACATGAACCCTTCATGCGAATGTTCCTAAAGGTTTAAGGATTTCCAAAGTCAAATTAGATTGCCTGTATACTCTTGTTTTCTCTTGTTAAAGTGTAACTATACTTAGTTACCAAATTCAGAGATGTGAAAGAAACTTTGAAAATAGTGAGATAATCACACAAGAGCTTTAAACAAAATCAGAATTTCCATTCTATAAAAACTGAGATGATCACTAATTATTTATGGTTCCTTTCGCAGAACTATCAAGCTGCTAATTTTGAAGGTTGTGGTGGACAGCACAGCTGCACTTTGCAACACATGATGTAAAAGGAAGAAATCTAGTTTGACTCAAATATTTAAATTTCCTTTTCAGCTTTGCCGATGTCATTGGTGTTGGAGTTTGTTTTTGTCCCCATGGCTAAATATCCCTATTTCCATCTGCACTTCAAAATCACAAGCTACTTCTTACAACTTCCTTCATGTCAAAATCTCCATTTTAACCAGCTGCAGAAATATCTGGTGCTTCAAAATAAAACTGTTTTGATGTTAAAAACATGGTTAAGTAGAACAGAACAAGGGATATTTCCAAAGCTGCAGTAATTCAGAGGTCACTGGACGAGCATTAGAAAAAAATTAAGCCTGTCACAGCATAGTGATATCTTTTTCTTTTCAATAAGTTTGTTGCAATAGGAAATAACATGGCATGTGTTGACACTAGTCTTGACACATTAACCAGAAGGTGTTACAGTCCTCTATACGCCTTGTGTGACTTGACATAATATTTGAATAGTGAGCCACAATATGCTGTCAGGAATTTTTCTATCAGCCTGGGGTATGTTAGTTATGTGTAATTGCACCAAAGCACTTCTGACCTTTTGAAATTGCCAAGTTTATACCACTGTCTGGAACTTTATGTATCCACACACATATGTGTATGTAAACCTGTGATAGATGGTTATTTAAAAATTTAGGATTTCTAATATAGGCAAAATTTCTGGTATTATCTGTGAGTTAACCTCTGCAGGCTACCAGATGCCCACCAAGCTGCTATGTCACCCTTGATCAGGTCCTCTCACCAGGACAAGAGGAGAAAATACAATGAAAAAACTCTTGGAAAAGATAAGGAAAGGGAGATTGCTCACTAATTATTGCCATAAGAAAACCGGACTTGAATTGGGGAAATTAATTCAATTCAATTCATTTTGAAACAGAATAGTATAGTTAGGAACAAAATTAAACCCACCTTCCTCCCAAGTCCCTCTTCCCACATCTACTTCCTCCTATTGTCCTGAGTCGCACAGGGGAATGAGCAGTGAAGGTTATGGTCAGAAAATCCTTTTTACTGTTGGGTTCAGCTCTGGCCAGTGACAGGTCTGTCTTGGACCTGCCTGGAACTGGCTTTGTCTCACATGGGTGCTTTCTCACAGGACTCATCCCTGCAGCATCCCTGCTACCAAAACCAGTAGTGCAATAAAGTAGCTCTGCCAGATTTAATTGCTTTTGACCTGGAGAAAGCAACAGTAAGAAGAAAAAAGTTTAGTCCCTGAAATTATCCATTCAGTCTTTAATTTCTTCACTTAAATAGTGAAGAAGTAAACGGTTGAACTTTTGGTACCTAGACAATAACACATACAATAAACCATCACATTATCATCAAGAAGTAATGAAGTTCAGACCTAATTGATAGTAGATGGGTTTGTATTGCACAATAAATATTGTACATCCAGTCTCCCAGCCAAAGATGGATGCTGTGTAATGTGAATGTTAGGCCACTCTGAAATTCAAGCACCATAATTTTATTGAGAAATTTACCTTGGGCAGGACCATGACTTTAACAAGACATAATAAATAAAACACCTTGTCTAAGATAACCTTAGGTATAACATCTCATCTATCTTCTGAGCTTAGTGTTATTGCATCTTTTCTTCATTGGTATTAATTTGGACAGTAATTTTTTAATTTTAATCAGCTCTGCCTGAATATTGTAGAAAAAATCTGGTCATCCTAGTGAAATTTGTACTGTACTTACCTGTGCTGTAAATTCATTTGAGACAAGTTCTTTCTCTAATCACTCCATACATCTATTTATCATTCTTAGTTTAAAAATCTTTGAGGAAATACTAGAACAAAAATGTTCTTAAATTGGATTTAATCAACCATACTAAGGAGCAAAGTGTAGCAGTTTTGGTTCACAAATACTGAGAAGCAATAAGAAATAATTTCAGGAAAAATAGTGTTCTTTCATTTTTATGAACTTTGGTGCTTATCAACACTTCATGAACTTTCAAAATGAGTTTTTATGGTCAACTAGAAGAATACAATTCCAATGAGAACTCTGGTAACATTTCTAAAAGCCCGAAATACATTCAGATCATGCAGGCTGACCTGACACCTAGGGAGAGCACCACAGGACGGAAGGGTCTGGATAATGGCATCAGATAATGGTGATCTTTTCATTATCTTCCTACTATGCAGAGAGAGATTGTTCTCCCGTGGCTTCAATGATAGACTAACAGTGTCTCTGCAATCAAGTGCTTTTATTTAAACAGAGTCTCCTCTCCTAAGCTTTGCTGAACTTGTCTGAATTTCACTCTGCTGTAGAATGCCAGTATAAAGATACCTATCCTTTACTGCTCTGGAAGCCCTTTGGCCTAAAGGAGTCTGCAGTGGGCCATGCTTGAATCTCTCTGTGAATTATGGAATCATAGAATGTCCTGAGTTTGAAGTGTCCCGTCAGGATCATTGAGTCCAACTCCTGCCCTTCACAGGACAGACCTAAAAATCACACCATGTGCCTGAGAGCTTTTTTCAAAAGCTTCTTGAACTCTATCAGGCTGGTGCTGTGGCCACTGCCCTGGGGAGCCTGTTCCAGTGCCCAGCCACCCTCTGGTTGAGGAGCATTTTCCTGATATCCAACCTACACCTCCCTGACACAACTTCATACAGTTCCCTTGGGTCCTGTCACTGGTCACCGCAGAGTAAAAATCAGTGCCTGCCCCTCCACTTCCATTCATGAGGAAGCTGTGGACAGCTATGAGATTTCCCCTCGGTGTCCTCTTTTCCAAGCTGAGCCAAGTTACCTCAGCTGCTCTCTAGTGAAGTGTCTAGATTTAATTCAGCTTCAAAAAGACTTAGTTTAGGTGCAAAAGAGCAGATGACCAAAAAAGGAAATAGCAAAGTACCTGCCAAGTGGTACTCTAGGTCTTCAGGGAAAGCACTTCCTTACCTTCAAGGATACTCTTTAGTTTGAGTGATTTCAATCTGTGCTAATTATGCCTCAAACATGCTGCTGAACTAGGGTCTTACTGCAATACTCTGCTGTACATGCAGAGCTTACTAGAGAGCAACAATGAAATGACAGAAAGTGACAAAAATGAGAAAATTACCATTATTTGACTGTCTGCCGAAGTCACCCTAGCTACTTTGATGTGGCTTCTGTTTAAGTGGACTGACAGCTTCCGCTGTTTTCCTCATGAACTTCATTTTAGAGGTTAGTTGCATGTCAGGTCACCACACTGATGTTGGATGATACAACACTACACAGGGAGAAATACCTTGGTGTCTCTCAAGACCAGGTCAGTTGACCATGCAGCAAACTCAGGCCGGTTGTGGCATTCTGGCTGCCTGAACTACCAGGTAAGCCTGTCTGGTCTACTTTTTTAATATAAATGTCATTAACAACAAAGTACTAGCCCAAAACTCTGTTGTGAGGTTGTAAAACTCATTTAAAAATATTCTAATATAATGGCTCAGAATATGTAATACATCAGCTTTATGCCATTCTATGCTTACACAGTAGATGCAACTCACATAGCCAAATTGAATAAATTGCAGCTGTGAGTGTTGTTAGTTGTGGATTGTAGGGGTTTGAATCATCAGTTGATTCATCTTTTGGTCACTTTCCCTGATTTCCTCATTGGACCGTGGGGAAGTTATCAAAGGCTCCTTTCCACAGATAGCTTTAGTCATTTAAGAAATTTGCATCCCTGTGTCAGAGACTGAAATGCTTCATGCATGAAATACCATATGAAAGAGTTTATAGCGTTGTAGCAAAAACTGTATAAAGAAGCTACAACCACAGGAGCCCACCCCTCCTTGAAGATGCCTGACTGGAACTTTGGACTGTGAGTTAAGCTGCCAAGATAAGATGAAGGTGACAGATACTATTGTTCAATCATCTCAGGTCTGGGGAGAAGTAAACAAGGTTGAAGGAAAGGAATGCATCCACAAAAAGCCAAATGCAGCAGAGAATCATCCCTGGCTGAGTTTGGGGTAGGTGAGACCACAGCCCAGACAGACCAGGTTTGCATGGAGTCCCCCACAACTGCAGGGGGAGAAGGAGGTTTTGTGTGTGTGGTTTAACCTCTGGTCAGAGGCAGTGAACACCCATCCTCCCCTTACACAAACTGGCCCAGGTGTGAAAGCCCCAACCCCACAGGCCACATCCATGGGACATTTATGTGGGAGGCAGCTGAGGAGGTGTCATAATCCATCAAAGACCCCCCCCAAAGTGCCCCTCAGAGTCATTCCTGAGGCCTTGCACCACAGGACTGCGCGTGATGCAAAGTGATGCAACAGATCCAGAGTCTGCTGCAAAAGACTGTCAAACTGTCCTCTCCCCCTGGCGGGGGAGGTACCTGGGCATTCCCACCTGGCCTGGCCTGAGCATATATTAATCCACTGGATTCTATGCTTTTGGGGGACCCTCCCCACCAAGAAGACCTGTAGAGGATCAACGGAACATCACTGGGATACACGGAGTGGTGATATTTTCTTTAATTTGTCTCTGTCACTCTCTTTCTGCGTCCCCCACCTGTTTTCTATTTCTTTCTCTTTCTTCTTCTTGTCTCTCTCTCGCTCTCATATTTACTATCAAATAAACCCATACTATTGACTATGGCATACAGTCTCATTTGCACCTTAATTCAGGCAGAGGCATATCTTTAAAAACCAGACTGTAACACCCTAGCACCTCATTACTTCTCCCAGTCAGATGTTTCTGCAACCACAGTTGAATTGTCATAAAGTTACTGAAAAATAGGTCACTTCTGTTTAAAGCCAAGGACACCTAAAGCTGCTGAATATACAACAGTGCCCTGAGGGTTACCCACCTGCCACTGGATATCACAGGTTCATGGAAAAGAATCATAGAACTGTTTAGATTGGAAAAGACCTCCAACACCTTTGAGTCTGACCTCCACCTTGTCAACTAGACCAGAACACTGAGTGCCACATCCAGGTGTTTCTTGAACACCTCCAGAGACAGTGACTCCAGAGCCTCTCTGGGCAGTTCATTCCAATGTTTAACCATCCTTTCCATGAAGAAATTTTTCCTGATGTACAGCTTGAACATTCCCTGGAACATTTATGTCCCCTCATTTTGTCACTTGCTACCTGGTAGAAGAGCCTAACCCCCACCTGGCTACAGCCTCTTTTCAGATTGTTGTGGAGAGTGGTAAGGTCTCACCTAAGCCTCCTTGTCTCCAGGCTAAACAACCCCAGTTCCCTCAGCTGCTTCTCATTGGACTTGCAAAACCCAAGGATTTTGTTTATGCAACATCACCTGTATCTTCTCAAGATCTGTCCTTAAGGTAAACCATTCTAAAATGAGGGCTTCAGCAGCTGCAAATCTGAAGAGGTGGAAGGAAATTACAAATTCTTTGTCCAAAAGCAGCACCTCAGTGCAGAAAGATATGTAGAATCACAGAATTGTTTGGGTCGGAAGGGACTTTAAAGATCATCTAGTTCCAAAATTTTAAATTCTTCAAGCCAGGGGAAAAAAACCCCAAAAAACAATACATAAAGAAGGGTATGACTCTTAGTTCTGTTCCTTTATTTTACACTGAATTTTCATTGGATGGAACTCTTCAGCATGACTCAGAGCTCCCTTTGGTCAGTGCTGCAATTTGCAGTAAAGTTCCATTTCCATCCTTTCCTTGCTTCCCTTTCCCATACATTTCCAGAAGCATGATAGATTCAGCAATGCCCACACAGACTGAACACACATACACACACACACACGATTATTTCCTGTGCCTTAAGTTGTCCATCAATTGTAGTAGTAGAAGTAGTATGTTTAGCTAGTTCTGGAGAAGTGAACAAAACCAAATCCATGGGATCTGGGTAGCTTCACAAATAAATGGCATATGAAGAACAGAATCAGAAGTTTACATCTGTGCATTTTTCCTAAATACCTTTTTAGATAAATTATATCTATTTAAAGATATTTTTGAAAGGTTTGCTTTCTTGTGCTTCTTTAAAAAATCCTAACATTTAGGATGCTTATTCAGTGACATGGTTTCTGGTAAAGAAAACTAACAATTGGAAAAAATCCGAAACAAATGTAATTTGCTTTTTGACCCAAGCCTAAAATGAAGGTTCTTCTATGAATCCAGTTTTTTATAAAACCATACACAAACAAAAGAGTACAGTTTTCCAGTAGAGTATTCACGCGGAATGCTAACAAGTAGCAGTAAATCTTAAAAAAAAGGAAGTATAAAAATATATTTTAAAGATCTTTTCAGAGAAATGTTATGAGGTTAGAAGCATCAGCTTGTACACAAAGCATCCATTTTCTGGCACTTTTATCACAGAGTTTCTGATTTATTGTTGAGGTTTTGTTACCTGATATGTCAAATGAGTCTTAACTGACAAATGGAAAGATAATGTTAAATATATTCTTTCAAAAATCAATGTATTCAAACATCATAAACAACTTTTGTAGAGCTGCAAAGGATATTAATGAGAGCTACATGGAGAGTTTAAAGGATCTTTTTTTCTGTGGAGGGTTCTTTAGATTTCTCTTTACTTCTGTAACTGGAGATGCATTATTTCAATGCCAAGGGATCAGATCCACACCTGGCCTAAACTGGCGCAGTACCACTAACTCCAGCAAAGATTAGCACTTTTTTTTATGCTTCTTGAGACTCTGGACAGTTACTGTATTTACATCAATTTCTAGGGACAGGATTTTATTTCCTTCCCATTATTCTGATGCACAACGTTGTGATGCATATATAAGATGCCTAGAGTGTGGTCTCTTATGAAGAGGATCTTTTTTCCTGCTTTATTAATCTTTCTCAGGAATGTGTACCTGGAGAGAAGAAATGCTTTTCTTCAGTCACAGATACATAAGTCTTTGAAATTTAGTCTTTAGAGAAAACCCTTTTTTGTACTGTACAGAGTCATACTGTGAGTAACAAAGTCCATAAATAAAAGAGTGCCACAGAGCTCACAGGTTACCTGTTTAACAACGACAGCTTTGTTCTTCTTGATAATTTAACACATTTCGGTATGACAACATTTCGTGATTTAATAATTCTTAACAATAGATTTAAACGATTCCCACTGAGATTTGAAAAGCAAGAGCAACCAGAACACAGGCCTAAATCAATGTGTGCCCTGCAAGTGGGCTGAAAATTAGAAAAGGTTGGATCCTTTATTTTACTGCATGAAAATTAAATTAAAAGTGGTAGGAAGTCTCTAACTTCTACATCTTTTCTGGAATATATTTGCAAAATTAAAGTCTATTGACAGCAATGAGAATTTAGGCATTAAATTAGATTAGATTATCCCTTATGGAAATTTTAAAATGAAAGAAAAATAAATCCTTGGATTTATGTTAATGGAGTAAGATGAGGTTCTTCATTAGTTTTATTTAATGCTTTGGCTTTACTAAGTGCTTCAGTTATATGATTATTAGGTTAATTTATTAATAAAATTAAATAATTGTAGAAAAAATCTGAATTCACTGTATAACCCCTCATCAACTTGTAAAATCTAATTTGAAAATATGTTTTTACTTCTAACTAAAACATATAGAAGGTGTTAAGAATTAATTTAATCATTTTAATAAAGGAACTCTTTTAATAGCTCTAAACACTGCTGATTCTATCCTCAAAACATAGTTTTCCATGGAAACAGGTTAGGGAAAGGAACACCTCTTGGAGGCCTGTGATCACTTACAGCTGACACATGAAACAAAAAAGTTCTAAAACAGCAAAGGAGTGATTGCCAATCATTCAGCAGGTCAAGGCAAGCAGAACTAAAAGCTCTGTACGGCAGGAGGAAAATTTGTCACTTCTCCTGCTTTCTCCATGAGATTTATTTAGCAGACCCCTGTTTGGCACTTGCTTTCTGGAGCAGCATTTATTCCTGGAGCCTCTCTTCAGTCCTTGGATCCCGTATCAATGACATGAATGAGTGGCTACTGCTTTGGGCAAAAGAAAAGCTACAGGATAATAAACATCAGACAAGTATTTGGTCAAAGGATAGCCCTCCCTCCTGCTGTTGCTGTTCCTGACATGGTGATGGGGAGGTTCTGCAGCCCAGCATAAGGAATTCAGTGAATAAGCTAAGTACAAACTTTGAAGTTTTGGAGGTGTGAAATAGGCTGAAACCCAATGCAAATTATTCTCACATCTTTACAAATGCTTTTTAAATACTGAAGAAAAGTTATTTTACTTTTAAAAATTAAACTTACATTGAATATGTATAGGTGATTTAACCTTACTATCTTTTCAAAACCGAATTGTTCCATTTACAGATCCAGGGATATGAATCAGAGAGGGAGAGAAAGCAGTGGGCAGGAAACTGTGGGGATGGTTCATTTCTGCTGACACTATGGTTAGTAGGACATCATTTGTGAAAAATTGGACTTGACACTATTGATAAAACAGGAAATATGACAAAATATTCCAATATCTCTTTCATTTATTTCATGGATTCGTGGACTTTACAGGGCAGAGGGGGACAATTATAATCACATCATCTGCCTCCTTCTATTACACAGGTCATACAACTTTCTTGATTTAACTTCTGTGGATGAACTAAAATATAAATTGTTCTAACATTTTTAAATGTGAATTATTCCAAAACAGACTATGTCTATCTGGAACTTCCATATGCCGTAATTCATTATAAAGTTTCCTGCTGTATTTGAGAATCCTCTCAATAATTTTTGTTATAGGATTTCCTATCAACTGTAATCAAATCACACCTAATGAGTAGGGGAATCAATGTGGAGATGGTGAATTCTGGTTTTTGCTATGGAATCCTTACATATAGACAAATTTCACTTCACTATTGGGTTTTCTACTTCTCTCTTACAAACTTTGTGCCTCAGTTTTGAAGAGAAATTCTAAGATAAAATGCCACAGAATTAAAACAAATTAGGAAAACATTTTAAAGTGGAAGCAAACTAACAGAACAGAAATTAAAAACAACCTTTCTATGCAAACTGTCAAATTAACAAAAGATCCACTAGTCCTAGGTGCCTGGTGATCTCATCATGCAGTCACTTATAAGTAATTCTTTAAATATTGAATTCTCACTGTGGAGATGTCCCATTCCCACAACCTCCTTGACAGGACCATGTGGCTCAATGTCACAAAATTGTCTCATTGTTTAGATGACACTAGGGAAAAGCCACCAAGGATCTGCCCAGGAACAAGAGCTAATGGCTGGCCAGATTGATCCCATTTGTCTGGGACAATACGGAGAACCAGGAACAAGATGAGAGGATGTGCAGGGATGACCCAGGGCAGAGTAGCAGCAGCAGCACCCAAGGGCATTTGGTTTGTTCAGTAAGCTTTTGTCAGACACAAGACCCCTAAAGAGCCCCATGGGAATGCCACAGTTCCATTGGATCCCAGAATAGTCTGCTTGGCCAAACAATGGGAAAGCGGAGAAAAGCAAGAAATCTCATCCTTGGGAGTGGCAATATGTGTAGGTGAGTGTTTGGCTTTGTGTTTGGGAATTGCTGCACCCTCAGCATTAGTGAACCTTTTAACTGCTCTGTGATCCTGCCATAACTCCATGGCCCTTGACTGGTTTTGATAGAGGGAATTAAAGGTTGGGTGCATCAAAAGCATAAAGGTATGTCCAGAGGCTGCATTTCCCTCTCTGCAATGCCCCCAAACACTCCCAAACATAAGCAAGAAGTGGTACAGCTCTGCTGTACAAAATAAATTAGAAGGAACTTAGTAGAATGACACCAAAGGACATGAACAACCAGGCAGCACATTTAAGAGACATCCAGTGTTCCAAAGAGGTTCCAGGTACACTGCACCACTCCTTATGAATTCTGAGAAACGAGAGGAAAAAAGCCAAACAAAACCCCTTCTGATTTTTAAGGTTTTTTTCCAAGAACTGACAGTCTGTATAGTAACTAAAGCAAAATGACTCAGCCCAAAACCTCTGCAAGCCTGTTGGCAGTGTGTTATGGTTATTTCAAATCCAGGTAAACAACATATGAGGATTACAGGGAAAGGTATAGCTGAGGTAGTCAGTGGTGATCCTGGAACTAAGGCATCTCATAGCTGAGCTGCCACATCTCGAAAGGGACACCAATGCTTGTACCAGGCACCTTACCAAGGACAGAGAATTGGTGGGACATCCCATCACAAAGCAAAGAAAGCTTGAGAGCACAATAGTCTACTCTGCTGAGCATCCAGCTGTGCAGCAGTTGTACTACAGACACAATTTCCTTTGCTAAATTCATAATTTGAGCTCCTTGAATCCTTCATAGTCCTTTAATAAATCCTCTCCAATTTATCAACGCATTTTTTGAACTCTGGATTTCAGAACAGAAGCAGCAGCCCCCTAAGGAGAAGTAGCACAATTAATTACTACTCAATATTCTCATATTTTTGTCTCACATTCACCTTTTTAATGTGGAATTGTACTGAATGTTCATGCTTGGTGTGAATTCTTGCCCCTTTTTAAAAGAAGCTTCTCTTCAAGATATTTGTAGCTGCAAAATGTGGCTTCTATTCACACTTCACTAGACCAAAATGTGACTTGGCTGAGTTGCAAATTGTATATTTATTCTACACTTAAAAAACCACCTGCTTAACTCTGCTGAATACTACCTTTTTTTTTTGACATTCCTTTATGTGTGTGTGCATTTGTTATAAATTCAGTCAATAAAGGTTTTGTTTTCCTCCAAGTCATTGATAACAATATTAAATAGCAAAAGGTCAAGAACTGTTTCTTAGAGACATCACAAACATCAGTAAGAAAGGCAGTGTTTAATCTGTATGAACTCTTCTATTGATTTTGTATCACCTGGCTTCCTAATCAAAATATCATCCTGTAGCAAACCAAAACAGTGTACAGAAAAGGAAGTGGTAAATTGCACTATTGCTGCTATCACTGACACTTCCATTTAAAAGAAAATTTAATATCCATGTAGAACTCATGAACTAGGCTGCCTAGTATTGTTATCCATGTTGCATTATTTCAATAACTACAAATGTTCTTACAATATTTATTGCAAATGCCAAACCTGGCTGCTGAGCATTGAGGAGTTCACCTACAAGCCTCAGCATGGCAATGATGTTCAATCATCTTTAGCACTTTCAGGCAAACAGCAGAAGATGTCAGTCTGTCATCTGATAGTTACTCAGGAGTATTACACTTTCCCCTGTCAGCCTTCATTTATGTAGCGCCTAACACGGGAAAAACTATTAAGCTGAACCTGGGGAAAAAAAAAAGGAAGATAGTAAAATTATTACAGTTAATGTAACCAATTTTTTTATGTACCTGCTAACTACGAGAAGGAGCAAAACATAGAGAAGAGAAGGTTCAAGAGGTATCTTATAAATGTATATAAATTCCTGAAGAGAGAGTGTGAAGACGATGGAACAAGGCCTTATTTAGTGATGTTCAGTGTCAAGACAAGAGGCAATGGGCACAAAGCAAAACACAGGATGTTCCCTCTAAACATCAGGAAACTTTTGCTCTGCAGATGACTTAGCACAGGCATGACTTGTTCAAAGAGTTTGTTGAGTCTCTCTCCTTAGAGACACCAAAAGATTCTGTGGACACTGTGGTGGGCTACTGGCTCGTGGTGGCCAGTGCAGTGGCGTTGGACTTCCAGAGGTCCCTTTCAATCTCAAGCATTCTGTAATTTTGTGATATACCTTAAAGGAGACATAGCTGTTCCTCTCTTTCAGTGATCAGTGATATCTCTTGCATCCTGGGAAAATGGCCATCACTTCAAGGACTACATATATTTTAAAATTTGGGTCATGATGACATAAATTCTGATGCCAAATGAAATATTCCATAGCACAATTTATCCTGCCAAACCAGAAGTGCCTCAGAGAGAGCATTGAATTTCCTAGTGGAGGAGAATGATGCCTTGTACTACAGCAACCTTTGTACTGTCAGATTTCTTTTTCCCAGATGCCTCAAGGTGTATTCTCTTCCCTCTAGTAGGGTCAATTCTCATCTAACCAAGTTTCTCCTTGGTAAACCAACCTATTTCATCTATTGCATTTCAAACAATTACTTATTTTGTAAGATTGTTCACATACTATTTTTTACGCCTGAGGTGTCTTCCATTGTTCAGTGCAACTTATACTTGGTGGGCAAATTATCAAATTGGAAGCATTTAAGAAACAGTCTTAAAAATTATGAAGTTAGAAGGAAAAAATATGAAAAGGAAGAGACTATATATGTTAATTCATAAATATTTCTATGATAAGGGCCATATAAGGATTTAAGAGAGGCAAAGGAAGAGGAACAAGAAAAATATGCTGGGAAAGAATAAGACCTGTGTCACAGTAATTTAGAAAGGTAGATAATGTGATACCATTGAGCCTATCAGGTTTTGAATGACTGCATGATAATAGCATAGTCTAATGCTAACCTCCGTATGTGTGAATCAAAATGAAAATTTATTTCTGTACAAATTAGAACTGCTGCAATTAGCAACCACAGTACAGAAAGTGTCAAGAAAATGCAAATTACAAGATTATGGACCTCAACAGGATCAAATTTTTTATTTGAAATGTGCTCATCTCTATCTGATAATACAATTTTACTTGAGCAAAATTAAAAAACTAGACTTACTACATGTTATACTCAATATGTGTATATATAAATTTCTTCATATGGGGAATGATCAAGGAAATCATGTCCATCATTTCTTTAAATTATATTCCTCAAAACTGAAAATACAATTTAGTACTTTGTGTATGTTACTGAGACAAAACTCAGCTCAGTTCATGAATGTGGGGAAATTCCACCATCCACAAACAAGTGTAATTTAAACTGTGAATTGCCATTAAGAGAGTTCCAAGATTCATTTCTGTACTTATTCAGGAAAGGGGGGAGAGCAGCGTGCAAGTTTCAGACACATCCCTTGAGGAATTAACTGAAGTAACATGATGTCGGCTGTTCATTTTCTTTCACGTAGAAACGTATTCCTCATAGATATGCTGTATAGTTCACAGGGCCAGTTACCTTACAAGTGAACTAGGGAGCAGCATCCTTAGAGGTTCTAGTCTAGTGTTCACCTCGGTGAGACTGGGAAGCTATCTGCTACAGCAGGAGAATCCCAGAATCACAAAATTATTTCGGTTGGAAAAGAACTCTGAGATCATTGGGTTCAACCTTTTGCTAACCACCCCTTGTCAACAAGACCAGGGCACTGTGTGCCACATCCAGTTGTTTCTTGAACATCTCCAGGGATGGTGACTCCCCCACCTCTCTGGACAGTCCATTCCAATGCTTAACAACCCTTTCTGGGAAGAAATTCTTTCTAATACCTAACCTGAACCTCCTCTGGCACAGATTGGAGCCTGTCACTTGTTACCTTGGAGCAGAGCCCGACCCCCACCTGGCTACACCCAGAGTTTTAGAGAGTGATAAGTTCTTCCCTGAGCCTCCTTTTCTCCAAGCTAAACATCCCCAGCTTCCTCAGCTGCTCCTCGTAGGACTTACCTTCTAGACCCTTCCCAGTGCTGTTGCCCTTCTCTGGACACATCAGAGAAGGGAGGCCAGAAATGGTGTAAAGCAAGTTTGCAAACCATTCTGTTTCAAAGCTAAATACTGCAAGCTGTTAGGCTGCGATACTCATATCTAAAGGACTGCTTGTCACTCACATTTCACTTCTTAAACTTTGTTTTCATTTCAGTGCTGAAATTCTAAAATTGTATTTAGGATGAGTACTACCATTCAGCAGCTGCAAGCTGTTAACATATGATCTCTTCCTGCTGTAAAACCAGCAATCCTACAGAAGTGCTTACAAAATGCATACACCAAATCATTGAAACAAAACATTCAATACATTCTCCAAACATTAGGGGGAAAATATATTCAAGAAATGATAAGATTACTTCTATATATATTTTATTGCTAAAAATATTCCCCAAAGTACATTTGTAAATTGCTCACAAGTAGTTCTTTGAAAATATCCATTGCTACAGGCATTAGTTAATTTTGATCAAATATCTCTTCAGTTACCCAGCAGGAGAATATGGAAAAAATCATTCCAGTCTTTTCTCAGAGATGCATATTGAAAAGAATAAATTGTGCAATGGCCACAAATTGCAATGCAGGAAAATTTGAGAAAACATAGGAATTTTTACACACAGAACAGTTCAATACTGAACCTTGAGTAAGCTGTGCAGTGACACTGACTGATAATGTCAGTAGGAAAGAGCCAGCTAAGTTACCTAGGTACAGTGAAATAACTGGAAATTACAGAAAAGTGTGAAGGAATGTTACTGTAAAATGAGAAAAATGGCAAGGAAAGAGAAGAAACTCTGAATGATGGGGTTGCAGAAGGAAGTATCATCAAAGAAAGAGGAAAAAAAAGCAAAAGTCGAACAAAAAGATGAAGGATACACATTAAAAGGAAATTTTAGCTGCAATCAAATAAAAAATATAACAAATTAAGATAATTAGTGACAGAGCTAGCTGATTGGGATAATAATTAGAATTAATCAAGACAACTGCAGTGATTTTCTAAAGATGAGATCTCAGATCAAATGGAATGGGGCCTGGTGACCACTGAAATGATGGATATATTGGCTGTGTTTTTGGGATGGAACAGAGAAGTCTGCAATGCACAAATCCAGTCCCTTGCTCTAACCGGGATCTTGCTGTAGCTACATGACTGCTTGCAGGCTGTTCTTACATAAATCTGATGTTATACACTACACTGTTTACTTTTAATTTTACTTAACATTAAGCAAACAATGAAAATATTAATTATATTTCCCATTTAGATGGTGTTATCAAGCTGAAAGAAAAGCTGAAGCATGAAGGTTTTCTCTGGCTCTTATATATGACAATAAAGGCATCTGCCTGATTCAAGGAAAGAAGAATGTTTCCAAGTTTCCATTTTCAAGTCCTTTTCAATAAAACTCTCTGTAAGGCCCAAAGCCTTGTCCTACAACTGTCAATGGAATGCTTGAAATTTTCTTTCAGTAAGTAAAAGCCAAGTCCCCGTTCTGCAAAATGAGCTCTCTGTAACATTATTTCAAAAGATCCTTACATTTGGGTAAATGTGGAGTGCTGCAGAATTTGCATCAGTTATTGTGCAGACTTAGGCATGTTAGAAAATTACACTGCCACTTTTCTCGTTATGTCCTAAGTGGTTTACTGTCAATACTACTCAGAAATAACCAGTAATAGTTCTCGCACTGTAATTTAACTGTAAACAAAGCTAACTGAATATTTACATAGTTGATCTATTTAGTTTCTACATTTTTTTTAGCTGAGACACTATTCCACTGTGTTAAATATCTACTTCAATATAAAATAGTGCTGGATTTTCTTTTCTTTTCTTTTTTAATGAATTCCATATGCCATGCTTCTGACAAGGTGAGACTATTTTTCATTTCTGTAGTGACAAAACAAATAGACCTGTGTAAAACAGCTCAAGTATTCTGAGAATTTCTTGAAGCAAATTTGCTATTAGAAGATTATCTTGATTCACAAGAATTTTATTCTGTTCAAGTTCCCCAATATTTCTCACATTTATTTTATTTTCTATATAAAGGTGATTGGAATAGAACTGATTCAAGGTTCCTTTTCTTCTATATTTTCTTGCTATCATAAAGTCCCTACAGTATCTGCTGAAAGCCTCAGCAATGTAAAGGAGTTCACAGGGTACCTGTATGTCTTTGTAACCAATTACTGTCTATTGTATGATGAAGAGCTGTTTTCCCTACTTCTTTGTTTCTTGGGGTTTACTGATTCACAAAGCCGAACGTTCACCAAAATGCACTGTTCCTCTATGCAGATCTTGACCTTACTCTAAACCTAAATCAACAGCTACTCAGCTTCTGCAGTCACACTAGGCCCAGAATTGCTTTGCTGTTCTGCTGCTACAAGAAAACTGTTTTTTAATTAATCACTCATCCTTTCTTAGCTGAATCTGTCTCCTTGATGAAAAACACCCCTCTTCATTTCAGCTGCCCCTGGAGCTCCTTGGAAACTTCTTTCTCCTACACAGATGGATATGTCCTTTTCTAGCATGAAATGTAGGCCTACGTAAACACCCAGGCAGAAAAATTTCATGACACAATGTATTCCTTAGATCCATGATTCGTGATAGAAGTGCTGTAAAAATTAGTTTTAATCTTTAGTATTATCATAATGCAAACAAAGTTATCTTCACTTGACCCAGTACTATCTTACATATTATTGTTTCTCTTTTTAAGGTAAACTCTGGACTGAGGATTGTGAGAAAAATGCAGCAGCCCCACTACTGTTCAAATTTCCCTTGAACTAGGACTTTCAGACACTTCTAGTGCCCCGTGATTTAAATGTCTTTTTTGTTTTTCTGACTCTTGCCTACCAGAAACAAGGGGACAAGAAATACATTGCATGTATGGTGGATTCCAAGCTAAGTCTACACAATCTCATTGTTGTCATAGAATGAACAGGGAAAATGTGCCCATTGCTGAAGAGGTTTTATTTGTAAGTATTTTTCCTTAGCTTCTGAAATCACAGGCCTTTAAAAAAGAGGGAGGGAAGGAGAAAGGGAACAAACCCCCCTGTATTTCTTAGAACTGTAAGATCAGAGAGAAGTACAAGAAATGTCTGTCCTGTTTTTTGGTCGTCTTCATTTGAAGATACAAAAAAGTCATCTGGAAAATAAATCCAGTGAGAAGGGATGTAAAAATGGCAAGTAAAGAATAATATACTATCTAGTATTAGACCACAATGAAAGGCTGAAGCATGGGACTATGTGTCAAAAAGCTTCAGATCTGCATGCAATTTCTTTATAACCTTTCGCGCCACTGTTTAAAGGAACAGATTTTCTTGTGATCTTTGCCTGGTATCTCACTAACACAACTACTGCAAGCTAAGTTAGGGTTTCAAGATCAATAGTTTCATAGATCCACTCTTCATTTCAAATAAAATTTAAAAAATATAAAAAAATCATAGCTATTATCAATTAAGGAAAAAGAAAATTTGTGTGCAAGTTATAGTTATTCTGCTCTAATGTCAAATGTATTAAAAAAGTTTTCAAATACATACTCTTTTGAAGAGTACATTTCTTTTTATTCTGACAGCTCATCTGTGGATTTAAAATAATACAGAAATAAAGCTATCTTGCAGTTCAGAATTTCTCTCATCTCTGTTTGAAATTATGTAACTGCCTCACTCAAAAAACCCTCTGGAAAATATGTGCCAAGAGATTTGTGTGTTTGCAGTTCTGGTGAATAGATCAAATGTGCCACTCTCTGTATGTTTCTTAAATCTTCTTTCTTACAAGAAAAGTCACAGTATTCATAGTACTTTTTTTACTGTGAACTAAAAAAGTAGTACCTCTCCAAACAACTCCATAACCAACAGTCCCTATATACTGAAAAACACAAACTAGTTTGAATTGCGCCAGTTCACAGATTTTTTTATTATATGTCACTTTTTTTTCTTTTTTTGTCCTCATCTACATTCACCTTAACGCTTCTAAATCATCATTGATTGGTTCTGTGAGGACTAGAAAAAGCTAATGAATCTAAATTAACATTCACTTGATAAAAATTGAGGTAAAATTAAAATTGCTATTTACCCACTATTGGGTCTTGCTGAAGGCAGTTCCTGCTTTTTCAGAAAATCAGTCTACTGTTAAAGCAGCAATCCAGGAGAAACTTCTGATCCAAAGATATTATTCAATATGCTTTAGGTCATGCTGCAAACTCCTTTATTATTCATGGCAACTGCCTTGCTTGCTTTAGGCTTGATTTGTGGCTGTGCTCCAAGCCCAGAAAAAGCATTCAAGAGTGGAGTGTGAGAGGAGACAGTGTATGAAGGCATCAGACAGGATAAGAGAAGCTGCAGCTGATACAAGGCATACTCAAGAAGCAGAAATGCACTTTCAGCAGAGGCATTCAATGGAAGTGGCGCCAGAGCGTAACAAAGGCAGCCAGGAGAGTCTCCAAGAAGGAGAGGGCCAGACCATCAGGAGTCTTACTTCAGCAATGGGAGGAGGAAAGGAAAACATGACAATTCAGAAATTACAACAATGACACAGCCTCAGAATGCCTGTTTGATTTCTCTTAAACCTGCTGAGCTTTCTGTATGGAAACCCCCCTTAGATAAGTCAATAAAATCTTGTTCTCAGCTTAGCTAACTGCAAACTTGTGCCTAGATTAGAGCATGCCAGCAGGTCTTTGGGACAATAAACCTGCTATATATGTAAACAGCAACTGGGAAAACAAAGTGCCAACCCTCTCCAGTATTGTTAGTGATTATATCCCTGTCCGTCTTCCTAAGCACAACCCTACACACCTCTGTACTGCAAAGTGTACCTGGATGAGACACATAGTCACTGTTTTAAATGTCAAGACTTCTATATTTCCTTGCTAACAAGAGTGGCTGCAAGTTCCTCAATGTGTTTCAAATCCACACTGTAGTAGCTGCTACGGTTTTATTATTTATGTTCCGGTTCATACTCAGTGCAGCACATTGATGATTCTGTTACTGTTTCTTTTCTTCCACTGCTGTACAAAAGATATTTAATGATCCAATTGTACTAGTTTGTAAACAAACCAGTGGGAGGCACCAAGTCAGAATAACAATTTAATAGGGAAATCAAAAAGATAAAGGCAGAAAACACTGGGTTAAACTGACAGAGCCAGGATACAACCTGACACCCTGTTAGTCAGGGTGGTGGTGGCAGTCCAATAAAAAGGTGGCTGCAGTCCTCCTGAAGTGATGGATGTGGTTCTGTCAAAGCAGTGATCCTGTAGAAAGGGCCTGCTCTTCCTCAGAAGGTCCAGTGGTGGCTGTGTAGCTCCTGTCCTCTGGGAATCCAGTGGAAAGGTTGTCTCTGGTGTTCAGAATCTCAGATTACATCCAGGATGGAATGCTTGGTTCCTCCCTCTGGGTGGAGCATCTCGAAATGGGATGATGAGTCATGAGGCAAGGCGTTGATGGGCTCATTAACAGAAGATGGTCCAGAGGGAGGAGGCAAGGAAACACTGCCCCACCTGGTTTCAACAGCTCATGAGGATGGTAATGGAATATACTGCAACCCAGGACACCAATGAAGAAAAACACCTAAGAATTATAAAGAATAATTATCTCACTGAAGAACAGTATGAATTCCCTAATAAGTCCTTCCTCCCCCACCTCACTCGTCTCCCTGAAAAATATAATAAAATCTTTTATTCACCTAGGCAGAGTAAGGCAAAGTGGAAAAGCTTTACTGAAAACATCTAGATAATGTCTATTATTCTATGAGAATAATGCTTGTGAAATAGGCAGCAGATATATACACTCAAAGTATCTTAACAGAAAGTAGGTCATGGCTAACATAAGTGATTGCTTCAAAATAATCATTTTAAGAGGGTGTGACAGTATGAGAAATTAAAATATATAAATTCTAAGCAGTTATAAAAATCCACTTGTAACCAAATGTGTTTCAATAAGCTCCCTCTACCCAATATTTTATTTAAAGGTTAGCGTTTTCAATATCTACCATAATTTATTTTTCCAAGAATAAAACAGAGCTGCATATAGAACAGTTGGGGGAAGATTTGTTTATCATGTCTGTCAATAGATAACCTAAGTATGCAGCCTTTTCCTGGGCACAGACAGGAGGGGAGTTTTTCCTCTTTCTACTTTCAAAAGCTTGTCTAAATCTGTGTTCCTTTACAAAGCATTACAGAATAAATACGATCACGCATGTTTTCAGAACTATAATTTTAAAGAGGAAGATTGGTAATTTAAAGTCTGAAGGCACTACATCACTGAATCAACTGAGTAAAGAGCCAAACCGACATCCTACAAAAATTAGTTAATTGAGTGTCTCTGATGTTCAATCCCGTATTTTAACTATTTTCAGGTTGCAATTGTACCAGTGAGACAGGAATGTGCTCTAGCAGCCAGGAGAGCTATTGTATCCAGGGGTGCATCAGGCACAGCATCACCAGCTGGGTGAGGGAGGGGATTGTCCCACTCTGCTCTGCACTGGGGCAGCCTCACCTCAAGTCCTGGGGGCAATTTTGGTTACCATAATGAGAGATATAAAGCTGTTAGAGAGCATCCCTCCTCTGAGAGACACAGAGGTGGTAAAAAGCCCAGTGGGAAGCCATACAAAGAGCAGCTGAGGGAGCTGGAGTTGTTCAGCCTGGAGAAGAGGACACTGAGGGGAGACCTCATTGAGGTTGGCAGCTTCCTCACAAGGGGAAGAGGAAGGCAGGCACTGATCTCTTCTCTGTGGTGACCAGTGACAGGACCCAAGGGAACTGTATGAAGTTGTGTCAAGGGAGGTGTAGGCTGGATATCAGGAAAAGGTTTTTCACCCAGAGGGTGGCTGGGCACTGGAACAGGCTCCCCAGGGAAGAGGTCACAGCCCCAAGCCTGACTGAGTTCAAGAAGCATTTGAACAGCGCTGTCAGGTACATGGTGGGATTCCTGCGGCTGTCCTGTGTGCGGCCTGGCATCGGACTTTGATGATCCTGATGGGTCCCTTCCATGTCAGGATATTCTATAACTCTGTGATTCTATGAACGGTAAAGCAATAGTTTTATGTTTTAATATTGAATATTCCCAAAAGAAATTACCAGACTTACTAAGAAAACATAAAAAACAATAAAATAAAGAAATCTCCAAATTAGGCAACAATATTCCTCATTTTGCATTTAGGTATTTCCATCCTGTTTCCATATGTTCAGGAAAATTTTATTGATAGAAACCATGTATCATAGAAAGAATTGGCTGGGCACTTATTGAAAACAAGCAGAAGTCAGTCAGAGGTTTGCTGTTAACAAAAAACTCAAGAGTTCATGAATATTGTGTTGAATCTTATTTTTTATGCGTGATTAATGAGCACTTGTAGAGTTTCTTCATTTTACAGTTTTCACAGAGAAATATCATAATTGACAAACACTTAGCAGCTTTTGGAAACTACATCCAGCATGTTTGTTATAGCCTCTCTTAACCATGACTGCAATATAATTCACTATTGTCTTGATAAGAGTATGATTAATTTCACACATCACCGTTCATTAAAATGATGTGTACCTGTGCTCTGGTTCTGTACCACTTCAAAGCTCAAATACCAACAAATTCATAGTCAATTAGTTTGACTGAATGAATAACAGTTAGAAAACTACATAGGTTTCTCACCTTCCCATATTTTGTGTTTACATGAAATTAGAACCTCCTAAATAAATTACAATACAGTGAATTAGTTGTAGTTCTCCATTCCTTGCATTTAGAAGAAGAAGACATATCATTTTCTCTTAACTTGGTCACAAAAAATAGTATCTCAAATAATTAATTTCCTTGTATAGGCTGATAAATGCTGAAGAAACTCAGAATTAAATCTAATGAGATTTTAAGTTAGTACATACTTCTCTGGGAACTGCAGAACTGAACTGAAGAGCCTTTACTGTGTAAATCCTATACTCACAAGACTGATCCCTCATGCTCATGCTGTTGCTTTTTTCCTAAACAGGTGTAACAGGTCCTAAACATCTTTTTACTGGTAAAAAAATATAAAAGACATTAAAATTGAGAAAAACACCAGATTTCTTATTCCTTATAGATATTCTTCTGAAATATTGACCAGAAAAATAATCGTTTGTCAGTCATTTTTCTTTGTGTCATTTGGTTGACTTGTACGTTTCATACAGAATGAGTGTAATGGTTTTTTAGTGCGCACAGGTGGAGTTAGTCTTGATTTGCCTCATATTTCAGAGAAAGTTTACTTCTGCAATTGGGAATGGTTGCACATGCAAACAAATACTGTACTCAGGGGGGACCTTAGAGCCCAAGACATCTGCTGAGCAACAGCTACACATAAACACTGATCAGTGAACAGAATCTTAAGTCACACAAAGGGCAACAGATGATCCAGAAAGTGAAAAACCCAGTTAACAAAACAGCTTGAGCCAAACTCATACTTTCCCTTGAACATAGCAATGTACTTCCTACAGGGAATATTTGGCCAGGATGAAATGTGACTCTTTAAAAAGTGCGCCATAGTCATAGTGATCTTACATTATGAGTCCTTAGATAGCTCCTCCTGTAAAAACTGTAGTTTTTGTAATAAATTTTGGAAGGACTTTATTTGAAAGAGAAGGTTAACACAGAGGGATCCATCCAGACATCTTTATACAAGTGAAAAATAGTAAGTTGGCTATTCTTTTCCCTTAAGCCCTGTCATTCCCCATCCACATTTTCTGCTCTTCTAAAACATAAGTGCTCAGAAGATACATTCATATGTTCAAAAGGTTCATTCAAATTAATGTTCATTCAAAATCTTACACCCGTATATGAAAACTAAGCTGAGTTGCTGGGTTGTTGGCACAGACTAATATAAAGATAGAAAACAAAAACAAAACCAAACATACAAAAAACAGCCATGATGATTTGGTTGAAAGTAAATTTGCCAAAGTAGCTTTCACACTATTTTAGAGAAGGGGACACAATCTTTTTTGTAAGCCCTTTACTAGTAACAATTCCTAGGGTTTTTTTCCACCTCTGTTTTAGCAGACCAGATTCTGAAGGGATTTCAATATTCTCTGTAAACTCACATTACCTATGCACAGAAATCATTACAAACCCAGATTCCTCAGAAGACCTTGTGCTTTAATTTTTCAGCTAGTGCCTAGAGCAAGACAGCAGAGACAAGCCAAGCATTTAAAAGTCTGATTGTTTTGGGCTTCCTTTTTTTTTTTTTTTTTACCATATAAATGATTAAAGTTAAATGAATACAGGGAAAAATAGGTCAAAAATACAATCTCAGAAACTTTGATTAGATTTGTGTTCTGAGTTAGTTCAAAATTAAATTGCTTGATGCTATACCACAACAGAGGCTGGGCAGTTTGAATGTATGTTGTTCATGAGCAATTTTTCTAGAATTCAGACAGTATCATAACATGTCCTATTATGTCATGCTGAAAGACAGTAGGTTTAATTAAATATTAGGAAGAAATTCTTCCCTGTGAGGCTGGTGAGGCACTGGCACTGGTTGCCCAGAGAAGCTGTGGATGCCCCATGCCTGGAAGTGATCAAGGCCAGGTTGGATTGGGGTCTGAGCAACCTGGTCTTGTGAAAGGTATCCCTGCCCACATCAGTGAGATTGGAACGAGATCACCTTTAAGGTCTGTTTCAACCCAGGCCGTTTCATAATTCTATGATTTGTCAACGAAGAGAATAAACTATCCCCTTATAAACTAAATAATATGGCTATATATCTTGGACCCTAGGAGAGAACATGACTATCTCATGAATATTCTCCTTGAATCATGCTGGCCAGGATGCTAATTAAAGCTGAACAATTATTGAAGTGAAGGATGATTAGGTATTTCACTGAACAAGTCTGGGCTGTAGAAAAACTCTGATTTTCCTCTTATAGATATCATGGAAGCAACAGTTCTTTCATGGAAATGTACAATATCCTTTAGATGCCAATGAGGTGTGCCTGAATAAGGATTGGAGGGCTAGAATAAGGCTGAAGAAAAGCATCACACTAATAAAAAGGATTTTTTTTTTTCTGAGGAGTCACAAGACAAGACTCACTAAGAAAGGATCAGGATTCAAAATGTCAAATTTAACAATGGGAATGCCATTTATGTATTAGTCAGATTTGTTAAGAATTATCAATCTGTACACATGGTTGAGAAGACCTGATTTTAAAGTTGTAATTTAGAGTAAAATTTTTCATCATCTTTGCATGCAGGCTGGCAATGACAGTTTGGGGATGATTGCACATGCTTTTGAGACTAGGAGCTTAGGAAAATGTGACACAAAGGTTATCAGAGTCATCACTTACATCTTCCCATACCTTTCCCATACCTTCCCCATACCTCTGTTAAGTATGACCTACTACAGGATTGGGTGAGGAAGACTAACAGTTGCAGAAAAGGAAGAGAAGAAACAAAATCAAAATCCTTAGATAGACAGAAATGTTTGTCTAATTGTATCATCTCTTAAACAAATGTCCAGATGGCTTTTCTTTGATTGTCCCCAGAAGGAGAGTTCTTCAGCCAAATGTCTCAACCATAGTCAATTATTAGCACAAATTATCAACACAGTCATTGCACTTATATATGTCTAACATATCAACAAAACCTGGAAAAGCTTTTAAAAAGACAAGTCTTTTAGGTATCATCTAACTCAGAAACAGAGAATAAGTAATAGCCATAAAATTTCTTCCTAAAAATAAGCTAAAAGCCTGAAGCAATAGTGTAACAAGAAATCTTCTTAAAGTAGCATGGGTTCCTGGGGGAGGAAGCAAAGATTTTTGAATATTTCAAGGTGATTCCTCAAGGAATACCTCATAGTTCTGTGATCTCCAGGGCAAAGAATGAAAAATGAACTTACAGGAGAAAAAAAAAATTATATGTAAAGGTTGGTTAGTCAGTGCCAAAAAAACAGACGATGGGTGTTTATATACTTGGTCCAAAGAGGCCTTTGATCTTGGATGGTGCATCTGGAAACTTATATATAAATTTAAAGCTTAATTTAAACTTACCAGATTTGATTGTCTTGCTGGCTTCAGACAAAAAAAGCCTAATTCTTCCATGCCCATAGAAGCTACTGGGTCCAAGCGAGGACACCCTGCTATCATCACTTCAGGTCCTGCACTCTCACACAGATTACACTGAGAAAATCCAGCTTTGGCAACATTCAGGACCTAAGAGGGGTAAGATTTTCAGATAGCTTGAGTGACAGCATCTCCTGCAGTGCTACAGGGAAGTGGTGGGCTCCTGCAGAGAGTCTCACAGGCTGTCGATGCTTTTTGTACTCAGTGTCATTTCTCACGCACCCAAATCATAGCTGTCACTGCTACTTTGTCTGCTGTTCTTCACTTGGTACTGAGCTCCACATCTTTTACTTTCACTCTGCCATGAAAAGTGATGGATAATCTCCCATTTCACATCCCCTGTGAGGCGGTTCACTTGTGTCATTTGAGGAGAGATGACAACTGACACAGCTGCATCATGAGGAGAAAGGGCAGTGAAAGGGGAACTTTGCTGAATGAACAGAGCAAAACAACTTCTAGTCCCATGCAATATCATAGAAGAAAAGTAGTATTTCTCTACTTAGAAAATTACTGGTTTTAGCTCAAGAACAATTTATGAACAAAATTAAGGCAGAGTTCTTGCAATCTTACGAATATGACTGCACATTCTTACAACAGTGGTGGAGAGAGAATGTAATTTCCAAAGTCATTATTTCATGGAATCATAAAATAATAGAACAGCCTCAGTTGTAAGGGACCTTAAAGATTATCTCATTCCAACCCTCCTGCCATGGGCAGGGACACTTTTCAATAGACCAGATTGTTCAGAGCTCCTGAACACTTGGTCTTGGCCTGAACAACCTGGCCTTGAACACTTCCAGGGATGGGGCATCCACAGCTTCTCTGAGCAAACTGTTCCAGTGTTTCACCACTCTCACAGCAGAGAATTTCTTCCTAATAGCTGATCTAAATCTACCCTCTGTCAGTTTGAAGCCATTGCCCCTTGTCCTGTCATTCTAGGCCCTTGTAAATAGTCTCTCTCCATCTTCCTTGAAGGTTCCTTCAGGCACTGGAAGGCTGCAATTACTTCACCCCAAAGTCTTTTCTTCTCCAGGCTGAACAATCCCAATTCTCTCAGCTTTTCTTCATGGCAGAGCTGCTCCAGCCCTCTGATCACCTTGGTGGCCTCCTCTGGCCTGGCTCCAACAGGTCCCTGTCCTTCCTGTGCTGGGACCCCAGAGCTGGATGCAGCACTGCAGGTGGGGTCTCACCAGAGCGGGGCAGAGGGGCAGCATCCCCTCACCGCCCTGCTGCCCACGGGGCTTTGGATGCAGCCCAGCACACGGGGGGTTCTGGGCTCCCAGAGCACACGGCCGGGGCATGTCCAGCCTCTCACCCACCAGCACCACCAAGTCCTTCTCCCAGGGCTGCTCTGGATCTGTTCATTCCCAGCCTGGATTGGTACCAGGGGTTGCCCTGACCCAGGTGCAGCACCTTGGACTTGGTCTGTTAAACCCCATGGAATTCTCATGGGCCACTGCTTGAGCTTGTCCATGTCCCTCTGGATCACCCCATCCATCACATGTCACCCACACCACTCAGCTTGGTGTCATCTGCAAACTCCCTGAGGGTTCACTTGATACCTTTGTCTGTGTCAATTAATGAAGATATTAAATAACACTGTTGCCAAAACAGACACCTGAGGGACACCACAGGTCACTGATGTCCATCAGGACTCTGAGCTGGTGACTGCAACCCTCTGGATGGGACTGTCTAACCAATTTCTTATCCACCGAACAGTCCACCCATCGAACCCATGTCTCTGCAATTTAAGAGAAGGATACTCTCAGGGGCCAAGTCAAAGGCTTTACAGAAGTTCGGACAAATGTCATCTGTGACCCTTCCATTGTCCGCTGATGTAGGCACTCCATCATAGAATGCCACTAGCATGGTCAGGCAGGATTTGATGTTGGTGAATCAAATTAGAACAGAAACCATTAAATGCTAGTAAAAATAACCCTGTTCATGTTATTTTAAAAATACTAATTATTAAAAAGAGGCTCATAAACCTTCCTAACTGCAAAAGGGCTTTCAAGTTGGCCTATGCAAGTGTCTCAAATCACACCCCTGCCCTTTTTACATCTCTATGCTTTGCTTAGTTCCTGATAATGAGAGTTGCCAGCATGTGTTTGTAGTGTTAGGGTGACAGATATCACTTTTTCCTGAGATACTCTGTACATGAAATACATTAACTTGCAGGAACAAGTTATCTGACCCAGAGACTTGGAGCAGCAATGTGCACAACTAAGGCTGAGAGACAGCCAGCCCCTAACAACATAAGAAAGTCTCTCACTTCCCATTTATGTCTATTAGTGTTAAATGAACCACAATTCTGAAAACTAAATAAACAAATCTGAGCTTTAAAATTTATTTTTCACACTTTTCTATTCTCATATTAGTCTTAAAAGGAGTATTCTGTAAGCCTATCCTAAAGACCTATATTTCTTTTCTTGTTTGCCTTGCAAACAAACATGATATAAATTTTGATGAAAACACATTTTGCGTAAGAATGATGAAATTGCTCAGAAAAAAATTGCTGCTATACTCATCAAGTGTCTCAAGAGTAAAAGGGAGAGTCTACATGAAGAGCAGAGGCAGTGTCAGGCTCAGGATATCTGTAAGACACTCAATATGAGGGCAGCAGCAAGTGTTGAGGTTCTCCAGTAACACCAAGTCACAGAGACAAGCTTCAGGACATTACAGATTACATGTTCAGTTGCTTTTTGTATCTCAGTTGACAAAATGCTTAATCAAATATTTTCTCTGAGAGAGTAAACTAGACCTACCTTTTATTTTACAAGTCATATAATTATCCTTGTCCCAAAGTTATCTGAGAAATGTTAGTGATGCTGTTCCTACAAGAGCAATGGATGATGAGTTATGATGGCTATGAACAAAAATAGGATTCAGAACTGCAGTGTGTGCTTTCCACCAAGCTGCAGGAGCTGGTTTAAAGACAGATACCACAACACTGGAAAGAAATCTCCTTTGGCAGGCACAACCTTTTTGGCAAACATCACAAGAGGTGTGAAGACAATTTGTTACTCAGAATATTCAGGAAAATTATAGAAACAACTTAAAATGTTGAGCAAATTTGGGGTCCTTATTCTTCAAAAGAGGAAGATGAGGCAAACACTGCCCAAATACTTTAAAAACTAGAGAAAAAAGGAAAATGGTAATCAATTTATCCAAGTCTGAGGACAACAGGACAAGAAGTTCTGGCTGTGAAACCATCCAGAGAGGTTTAGGAAAGGAAAAGTTTCAAACTGCTGATACCAAATGCATCCATTACGGGTGCAAGGTAGACTTCATTGCTGGCAGTCTGTAAAAACAGGTTGAATGACAGAGCTGCAGGTCGTGCTGCCATACAAGTATTCATGGAATCACTGAATCATTATGGTTGGAAAGGATCTCCAAGGTCATTGAGCCCAACCACTGATTGATCACTTCCTTGTCAACTCTGGATGAGTGCCACATCCAGAGGTTTCTTGAACACCTCCAGGAATGGTCACTCAACCACCTCCCTGGGCAGCCCACTCCAGTGCTTGACAACCCTTTCAGTAAAGAAATATTGTGTAATCATAGAATTTTCTGGGCATTTGGTTTGCACATGCAATATCATTTTAATAATTCTTTGCATTGTGGGCTGTACTTTCCTTCTTTTCCTACAAAGTGCTATTTTTATGGAACAAAGTTCCTCGAACTGCAATATCATTATATTACTTTATTATTTGAAGATGACAACTAGATGATGTCAGTTAATGATGATCATTGTAAAAGCTAATAGCTGATAGAGCATATTTGACTACTGTCCCAAACCCAAAGAGCTTATGACCTAATAAGGAACTTCAAAGTTTACAATTAAAACACAGAAATATAAAAAGGAAATAAAATTAAATTCAGCTGTGGTACTTCCACAGAATGGCAATTAATATGTATAATAGTGCTGATCTGGCTTTAAAATACCTTTTCTTTTTTTTCTTCATATTGATCAAGAGCTTTTATGCACTTGACAATAGCAGAGGTTTAACACTGAACTTCAATGATCATGTTTCTTATCATGGTTTCTTATCTAAGACCTTAATATCAGTTTTAAGACACATGCCTTAATTCTGCCAATGTTTCTTTATGTGTTACCATTTTCATCAGTGAAGTAATAATGTTAACAACAGAAGCCTTCATCTAGAAACATCCTTCTTAAGAAAAAACAATGTAAACCACTGAAGCTTCAAAGGACTTTATTTTGCCAAAAAATAATTGCTATGTACTGTTTCTAAGCAGATATAAAATTGTTTAAAGAATAAAATCTACAAATATCATAGTGCCTAAAAATATATGCAGCATAAAATGTTAGATATCACTGCTGCAATGATGCATCAGTAAAAATGCAGTCATACTTTTCTCCATGTTTTTCACACAATTTATAGCAATTTTTAGTGCTTCCCCAACCTCTAAGGGAAAACAATTTAACCCATGTCATCTCGTATCCCCTGTTTTGGCCACTGTGAGTCAGGTGAGATACAGAAATAACATGCAAACCAGCAAAAGTACTTGTGTAATTGTACCTACTCTGAATTCATTTTAATTAATGACTCACCTCCATCATGCTAAGAATCCATGTGACTGTCAGCAGAAAGATAGCTAAATTAGACCAAGCTTGTCTCCAAGAGTGGGCAGAGGGAACAAATTCTTGATTATCAGTCTTTGCAGGAACTTGATCCCAGCTGTGACTACATGGAGGTGTACAGCAGGAGGGTAATGAAGAAGATATGGATTCAAACACTCTCTCGAGCACAGGAGGAGAGGTAGAAGGCTGCTTATCTGTAATACTGTTGGTAAATATATTTTCAGTTTTGCTAGAATATTCTGCACCCCCTCTGCCCAATTGTATTTATAAATTATTTATTTCTTACAACTAATATGTCAAGATATTGAAATTTCTATATATTTAATAAAACTGCATATATCCTATGCAGAAGAAATCTGTCACAACTTAGGTTTTTCTGGTGACTAATGAGCCAAGGCATTTATTGTAGAAAAGAACACAACCCTACTGTAAAGACTAGAAGTGACCATCATGTCTATACAAATTCTTCCAGTTGTTTCTTATCTTCATGGTTAACAAGGTACGTCCTTTTCCTAGTCTTAGTTTATGTAGGTTTGAATTTTAGCCACTGAACTTCTTTGTACTTCTTTAATCTAGTTAATTCAAGCATCCTGTTCCATTAGAAATCTTCTAAATTACTGATGAGTCTACTAAATTGCCTTTTTAACCTTCTTCTGGATAAACTAGCAGAACAGTAAATGTTAAGAACACGTGTAGGTTGGCCAGATGGCTTAAGGGAGATATAACTCCACCTTCATGTCTCTCATTAGCTCTACTCTGTATAATGTAAATTTTCTAATCAGATGAAGTGGTCCAGAATTGCATAGTTCTCCCATTCAGACATTATCTAAATGCACGCAGCTCAGAATAACTTAATGTATCTAATGCATTTCATCTGAAATGCTGTATAATTTTAATAGTTTTTTTCATTACCTTTGAAGCTCTGTTGTCTTCAAAAGATTTTTAAATTAAACCAACTTAAAAACAAGATTATCTCATTTAGTGTCATTTCATCTATAATAGTGTCTGGAAATCAGCTTCATCCTTGATTGATGACCAGTAGGCTACCACGGGAAGTCAAATTAAAATCAGCAGTGCAATTACAATAGAGTTGGATTCTTTTAACTGTAGACTGTAATTCTGGGATATACTCCATCATGCTTTTGACAGTTTGATATCCAAGTACCTGTATGATCATTTCTTAAAACACAAGCTTGCTTCATTTTGTGTTTTCACTGACTGATTCAACAGTTCTCCAGAAGGAGAACGCCATGTTAGTAGACAATATGAA